>NC_133155.1:14591839-14912743 GCF_048418815.1 Hemitrygon akajei | reverse complement strand
CTATGTTTCATTATCCAGACTTCTCCAACCTTCCCTTAAATGTTACAGTTAACCCTCATCTACCACTTTCGCTGGCAGCTCATTTCACACTCGTTCCACGCTCTGAGTGAAGAGGTTTCCCTGCAGCTTCCCCTTCAATATTTTACCTTTTGTCACGTACGCTGTGACCGGGTTACTAAACCAGCAGAAATGGAATGATATGTTGGAGTCTGGTGGTACTGTAACTAAAGGTGTTTATTAGTAAACTAAGCAATACAGTATCAAAAATGCCAATATACATATAAAACAGGTTAGCATTGATAAATATAGAAGTGCAGGAATAAGAATCAAAACCAAGCTCTATCAAAGTCTAGGGGTAAATGAATTGTCATAAGAGAATATAGAGTTCAGTTCAGTTCGTGTTGAGGTAGTTGTTGTTGTGTTGCAATGTTGGAGAGAGAGAGAGAGAGAGAGAGCGAGCAAGAGATGAGCAGCTGCAGCAGGCAAACCTTCCGTCGTCTTCTTGTTCCGTTGTACCGTTGGAGTCACTGATTATGACCCTTCCGTTCCAGGCTAGACCGTTCTTCAGTGATGGACTCGTCACCACCGGTCTGCCTTCATCCACCGTGCTCCAGACCGATTCTCCTGAACCGATCTTCCAGGCCCCCACCTTCCTGTGGGTGCACAACACTCTTTCAGTGTCCACTGGTGTGTCTGTCTGTGTCTCCGCAGACCCATCTTTTTATCTCCCCTTGATGGGGTATCAGCCATCCATCAACTCAACATGTCCATGTCCATCAAACTAGGCCACTCCCTGCTGTCCCAGCAAGAATGTTAACGAGCAAAGAAGTGTCCTTGTAGCAAAAGGTAAACAATCAGTGAAGAAGCCATAATACATAAATCATCTGTCTCTCTTATCTGTAGCAGATGCCTCTACCTCTGTTCTTCATCTCTCTCTCTCATTAGCAGCATAGTTCCCGGGGGGTCAGCGCTGGACCCCATTTCCATCTGGTTTGTTCATCACACACAACACTTTCACCCCAAATCTATGACCTCTGGTTCTTGTCCTGAGGGGGAAAAACCTGCATGCATTTACCCTATCTATAGTCATAATTTTATATACTTCTACAAGAGAGTCAAGATGGTACCTGTGTAAACTGCTCCTTTGGTCGACATCTACCGGATAGATCATGAAACCATACATTTCATTTGTATTTTAAGTTTGGAGCCTGTGATTTGCTGCTTGGAGATCGTTTGGGTGTTCCTGCACTTTGCAGTCTCCGGGAGGCAGAGCTGGCGAGTGCGGGCAGGCTGCGGGATGGGGTGCAAGCTGATCTTTGACTCCATTTCGCCGACTAAAGTTTCTATTGTTCCCCAATTTAAAGCAACAAGGGAGACTGAAGCAGTGAGGCAAGTGCGAAGGTTGAGCACTGGCTGCCTGTCTTTTGATCGCTCTGCTATGGAGAGGGAAATGCCTGCCATTGGGGCCCAGAGAGTGTTGCCCAGGTTTTCTGTGTTCTGAATGTGGACTTGGATGACAGACTTTTTTTTAGTCTTATAGTTTCTTTATATTCTGTGGGGTTTTTTTTTGCCCGATCTTTCTTTGTTATTTTGTGTGTGTGTCCAGAGAGGTAAATTTGGGGACGATGTGCTGATTCTGTTTTTTCTTTGTGTTTGTGGGATGGGAGGGGTTTGGGGGTTGATATGCCTGTTCTGTTTTTGTGCGGGGAGGGGAGATTTGGGGGGTTGATAATTGTGCTGCTTTTCTTTCTCGGTTTCATGGCCACCCGGAGAAGACAATTTCAGGTTGTATACTTTGATAATAAATGCTCCTTTGAGCTTCCCTCATTCTCCTTCGCACCAGGGAATAAAGGCCTAACCTATTCAACCTTTCCCTATAACTCAGGTCCTCAAGTCTTGGCAACATACTTGTAAACTTTTTCTCACAGGCTAAGTATTCATTCTGCAAGAAATACATTAAATATGTTTTGCTAAATAACTGACTGAATTCATAAACAGCTCCATTTAGAAGGTGAGAATACAGGCTGTGTGGAGGGAACTAAGATACTCTTTTAAAGAAACCCATCGGCGTGAGAAACGGTTATTTATCATCCATAGAGTAAAATACAGATTCTTCAGGAATATTTTTAATAGTTTTTCCAGAACTTTTTCTGCATGCTAAGTTTTCCTTTCTAAGCTCCATCCAGATCCAGATTTCCAGCCTCTCCCCTTGTGCATCCAGGAAACAATCAGTGTTTTAATCCAGTCTCCTCAAGCTTTTAAATTCTTTCTTTGTCAGTTCTCAAATTCAAGTTGCATTTTCAAAGTTCTAAGTAAATTTATTATCAACACGCATATATGTCACCATATACAACCCTGATATTTATTTTCTGCAGGCATTCACAGTAAGTATAACAAAACACAACAGAATCAATGAAAATCTACACACAGAAATGGACAAACACAAATACGATAAAGAAGAAACAAAATAATAAGCGCCGAGAACATGAATTGTAGAGTCCTTGAAAGTGAGTCCATAGGTTGTGAAATCAGTTCAGTGTTGGCATGAGTGAAGTTATCCAGGCTGATTCAGGAGCCTGGTGGTTGAGGGGTAATAACTGTTCCTAAACCTGATGGTGTGGGACCCTCCTTCCCAATGGCATCAGCAAGAAGAGAGCATAGCCTGGATGGCCGGGTTCTTTGAAAATGGATGCTGCTTTCCTGCAACGGCCTTCCTTGTAGATGTGCTCAATAGTGAGGACGGCTTTATCTGTGACGGACTGCACTGAATCCATTACTTCTTATAAGTTAGATCAAAGAGAAGAGGATTCTTAGGCTCTTGGTTGGGGATAAAAGATATTAGATCATTAGTGTGATTCATTAAAGTTACATAATGTATACATATTTTGATAAATGTAGTTTGAACATTAGTGAAATGTGTTGCAGAATAGTGTAAATTGTACTTGTGTTCTATACAGGTTAGGTACATAGAGCAGACTTATCCAATTAAGAACTGTACACTACACGTCAAAATTTCTGAACAGGGCTCGTGTTTGTTCCTGCTAGTTAGCAGTTTCCTGAATGATGAGTCCACTTTGATTCAAAGGATGAGTAGATGAATATGTACAAGAACCAATTACTGTTGAAAGCAATTAAATGAGCATCACAATAATTATTTCCGTAAAGTAATACATTTTGTATCAAGGGGAAAGGAGATGCTGAAATATGATTGAATATTTTGGATAATAACTCAAAGGCAATAATATTTAAGCTGACAAGCTACAATTAATTTACAAAAATAGCGTTTTGTAAAAAATATTTAAACTATGGCATGGTTGGATAAGCTCATTGTCCCTACATTAGCCTTTCCTAGAATGATCTTATTTTTCCTAGAATGTTCTTGGCCATGGCAGTGTATTTTTTTCCTTTCATAATATTTGTCTAATTCTCTTCTAATTGGTGTTGTAAATCTGCTGTTCCAGTGTATTTCAGACCACTTTGTGTTTTAAAACAAATTACTATATTTCTTATTGTCAAAATGATGGTTGGCAATCTTCCTGCCAATGGAATTATTCAGATCCTATTGAAACTATTAATAGATTTGAGGACTTCTAGCAAATTTCTGTCCTTTCCTCCTAAGGAGATGAATCTCACTTTCTCTAGTCCCATATACTGTATTTTCTTATGATAATACTGTCACGATGTGTGCTTGCAATGTCAGAACCTAAGTGTAGAGGTAAGACAGACTCCAATGTAGAGAAGGCAACGAGAGTTTATTCGTAATAATTTCAAAAGAACGTTGGTGGCTCAGCTGAGTGACACCACGATATTTAGCATTCTCAAAACCAGGAATCTGCGATTAGCACTGATCAGGATTCCAATTAGATAATCCAAGTAACACGGAATCCCCCAAGTCTGTCAAAATAAACTTAACAAGCTTAATCAGAAAGCACTAGGGCACCGCATTACGAAGAGTAAGTCGCTCGAGAAAAACACAAATGTCAACGATTAACAACTCTTATCAAACTAACCAATTCAGGTGCTGTAAAAGCCACTGAGCCCAATGCTCTCTGGTGCCCCCAACAGGGGCAAAGAGCTCATTACGTATACTCAATGGGCCATCTGACTGCCATGCTGACCCCCATTCAGCACACTTATTGCCTTAAGATTTAATCTCTCAAATGCCCATAGTTCTCCTGCCACCCTCCTACAGTGACATATTGACCTGGTAGATCACACATCTTGTAATATGAAAAGAAATCAGAGCACTGCAGGGGTGGTGGGGGTATTATAGGGAGAGGGGGGTAGTCAAGCAATCATAGGGAGACTATTCAAACTCCATGAGACAATGCTGAAGGTGATGATTGACTTGACCACCCTCATCCCCACCTCAGTTTCCTGGAGTTGTGCAACCACTGTATCACCCTATACCTGGAATCCCTTGTCCTCGGCACCATTTAAATTTGGTCATTCTGTACACCTCCCACAGTCTGATTGTTTCTTTTAAAGAGTGGCAATTAGAAATGAACAATATATTATGTCTATGGTCTGAATGATGCCTATTTAAGGTTGAAACTACTTTTCTTGCTGTTAGTCTTTATTTATCATTAACAATACAAGTTTCTATATACATTATCAATGCCCTGCGACATGGAATCTATTGATTTACATACATTCCCCCTTACATACTTCTGTGTCCTTTTATTGCATCTTCTTACTCATCACACTGCTGAATTTTACTTGCCATGTCGGATTCATAGAAAAGTACAGCACAGAAACAGGCCCTTTGACCCATCTAGTCCATGCTGAACCATTTAAACTGCCTACTCCCATCGACCTTCACCGGGACCATAGCCCTCCATACCCCTACCTCATATTTCATTTGTCATTTTATGAAGATTATTGTTTATAATCTTTATTTGCATCCAGGGAAATTCTAAACAAAAAGGTTTAGATTATGTATCATTAAAGGTGGTGTTCTTTATACCAACTCCTGTGGATACCACAGAGCATTTCCTTCTAGTCAGAATAGCAGCAGCTCCCTGCTGCAATCTCTTTTCTGTTCCCTAATGTACTGTGTTTTAATGAAATGCTATATTACAGTAGGAGTTTGAAGAGATCTGGTATGTCACCTAAAACGCTGGAAAATTTCTACAGATGTATCACGGAGAGCTACTGGGAGTGCTACTGCAGGGGATCGAGTAAGCTGCAGAGAGTTGTAAAATTAGTCGGCTCCATCATGGGTACTAGCATCCATAGTAGTGGTACCTCAAAAAGGTGGCATCCATCATTAAGGACCCCCACCACCCAGGATAGTCCTTCTCATTGTTACCACCAGGTACAGAAACCTAAAGGCACACACTCAGCAATTCTGGAACAGCTTCTTCCTCTCTGCCATCAGATTTCTGAACGGACATGGAATAACACTACCTTGCTACTTTTTATTTCTGCTTTTGCACTACTTATTTAATTTAACTATTTAATATACATATAAAGTATATACTTACTGTAATTTACAGTTTTTATATATATTAATTATGTATTGCATTGTACTGCTGCCTTAAAGTTAGCAAATTTCACAACATGCTGGCGAATTTTTTATCAGAATGTGATTATGCACCATTGGAGAGTAAAATCAATCAATGAAATCAAGAATTTAAAAAGCGTAAAGATCAACTAACTACAGTTGCAGGAAATCTAAAATAAAAATAGAATACGATTTCATCTTGAAAGGCCTTTGATCTGAAATGTTACCTCTGTTTCTCTCTCCATCAGAGCTGCCTGAGTGTTCACACTGTTTTTTTTATCAGTTTGGAAAAATATCTGAGACTCAGTGAATTGAATCTATGACTCAATGTTATGAGATAAAGTTGAACAGTATTTGATCATCAGCAGGAGCAAAGAAAACAAGGATTCCTTGAATGTAAAGAATTGTTTTTAAATGGAACAGAAAATGCCAAGAAATTTGAAGTAGGGACATTTTATCAAATAATATCACTGTAAACTTAAAATAATTTTTTTTTAGTAAATTTGGCTATAGAATACAAAGATGTCTTTTTTGTTAACTGACAATCCTTAGAATTGTGGCAGCTTAAGTCCCTTTTAAAATATTTAATTTCCCTTGCAAATTCCACCTGTGGTTTGCTTAACTCCAAGTACAAGTTGATCTGACCTTGTCGTTCATACACTGTGCAGCTACCTTGCTACCAATTTAGTTTTCTCAAGTAAGTAATGTCACAGGACGATCAGTTTTGATCATGCCTATCTCTTCAAATCACTGAATCCTTAAAATACCTGGAACTACATGACTTAATTTTACTAAGGTGCAAAAATAACTACATTTAGACATAATATTCACTAACAATAAGACACAAAAAATAATGAGAATATACAGTATGTGGCACAAACACGAGAAAATCTGCAGACGCTGGAAATCCAAAGCAACACACACAAAATGTCGTAGGAACTCAACAGGCCAGGCCGCCTCTATGGAAAAGAGTAAACAGTCGACATTTCAGACTGAGATCCTTAACCAGGGCTGGAAAGAATGAGAAGTGGAGGGAGGGGAGCAAGAAGTACAAGGTGGGAGGTGATAGGTGAAACCAGGAGTGAAGTAAAGAGCTGGGAAGTGGATCGGTGAAAGAGATAAAGGGGAGAAACTGATAGGAGAGGACAGAAGGCCATGGAAGAAAGGGAAGGGGGGAGGAGCACCAGAGGGAGGTGCTGGGCAGGTAAGAAGATAAGGTGATGGTTGGGTGTGAGGTCATGATGGAAGTTCAAGAAATCAAAGTTCATGCAATCAAGTTGGAGGCTACCCAAATGGAATATAAGGTGTTGCTCCTCCAACCTAAGTGAGGCCTCATCATGACGGTAGAGGAGGCCATGGACTGACATGTTGGAATGGGAATGGGAATGGGAAGTAGAATTGAAATGTGTGGCCACTGATCCATATTTGAGAAGATGTAAGGATCAGTTCATATTGATCATTAATTGGAGTCATTTATTGATTTAACTTTGCTGGATAAAATAAATAATAATTAGATCGTCAGACCTGAAGAAGGTCTCGACCTGAAACATTGACTGTTTACTCATTTCCACAGATGCTGCCTGACCTGCTGAGTTCCTCCAGCATTTTGTGTGTATTGCTTTGGATTTCCAGCATCTGCAGACTTTCTCGTGTTAGTAATTAAATTGTTCTTTTTTTAAATCTGCAGACCTAAACCAAATAAATCTTCCCAATCTGTTTTAAAAGAACTTAAAAGACCTACCTCTGCAAAACTAGTCAAAAGCTGTGGATTATCGGTCTAGTAATGTAAACACTGGGTCACTCATGACCAAGGAGATAAAAACTTTGTCATTCTGATGAAGGGCCCTGGCCCGAAATGTCGACTGTAGTCTTTTCCATAGATGCTGCCTGGCCTGCTGAGTTCCTCCAGCATTTTGTGTGTGTTGCTCAGATTTCCAGCATTTGCTGATTTTCTCGTGTTAGAAACATAGAAACATAGAAAACCTACAGAACAATACAGACCCTTTGGCCCACAAAGTTGTGCCTCTATTTTACTAAGCTCCATGTACCTATCCAAAAGTCTCTTAAAAGACCCTATCATATCCACCTCCACCACCATTGCCCGCAGCCCATTCCACGCACTCACCACTCTCTGAGTGAAAACTTACCCCTGTATCTCCTCTGTACCTACTCCCCAGCACCTTAAACCTGTGTCCTCTTGTGGCAACCATTTCAGCTCTGGGAAAAAGCCTCTGACTATCCACACAATCAATGCCTCTCATTATCTTGAATGCCTCTATCAGGTCACCTCTCATCCTCCTTTACTCCAAGGAGAAAAGGGCAGGTTCACTCAACCTATTCTCATCAGGCATACTCCCCAATCCAGGCAACATCCTTGTAAACCTCCTCTGCACCCTTTCTATAGCTTCCACATCCTTCCTGTAGTGAGGTGACCGGAACTGAGCACAGTACTCCAAGTGGGGTCTGACCAGGGTCCTATAAAGCTGTTGTTTACACAGTTGGCTGGTTCTCACACCTCTGCTGCACCTGCATCTGGATATTTTCTCAGTGACTTTTGAAATGCTCCCAATAATTGGAGAGACGACAGAGACAAAAGAATCACACGCTGTAACTGACAGGGTTACAGGAGCGGGGTGGCAAATGGGACCCAGGAATATGATATTGCATCGATGTCATCGAACTTTCAGTTATATCTGGATTGCGACTGTTGGGATCTCCCGTGCATTCTGGAAATATAGGGGTAAAAATAGCCAGCCATTAGTTCAGCATGCCAGGGATCCAGCGAATGGAAAGGTAGAGTCACTGGGATTGAGTGACGTCAACTCCGGAGACCGGGATGCGGATGCTCTGCGTTACCGGCCAGTGAAGGCAGCTGGGTGGTCGGTGGCAACGGGTCTGGTGGTGGATGGGTAAGTGGCGGCCAGCTGGAAGTAAGTCGGCGCCCCGGCGTCCTTCGAGGAAACCGGGCGGGTTATACAATGGAAGCTCCCGGCCCCCCGGTTTATCCGGTTCCGGCTCTCCCCTCTTCGTCAACCCCATCCACCCCGCCGTCTCTGCCACATCCCACCCCCATCCTTCCCTCTCTCCTCTATCGCTCTTCTCCCCCATCCCCCTCACGCCGCCTCCATTCCTCTCTCCACCCTATCCTTCCCTGTTGCCCCTCCATCCCTCTCGTCACTGGCGCTCGATGGCAATCCTCTCCCCGCACCCCTCCGCGGTTGGGATTGATACCCAATAAATGCCCCTATTATGGCTCACTGTATCGTGAGACCTTCTTGTGCAACGTGGCTAATGTCATCCACTACACATTCAAATGGCATTAAAAGATGACATTATTTAATATATTTTAAAATTTCTTGCTGCCAAGTATGTATGTGTGTAAAATTAAGTAGTAGTAATGTCAATCTGACCACCTCCCAAGGCTTAAATACTATTTCAAAATATTTATACCAGAGAGCAGTTAAAACCCAGCACATCTGTCAGATTGTCATTGTATATTGCATCTTACCATCAGCGAGGAGGTACAGGAGCCTGAGGACCCACACTCAATGTTTCAGGAACAGCTTCTTCCCCTCCCAACCATCATCAGATTTCTGAATGGACAATGAACACCACCTCAGTATTTTTCCCTTGCTCTTTGTACTAATTTAATTTAAATACAGTACTGTGCAAACGTCTCATATAGCTAGGGTGCCTCAGACATTTGCACACTGCTGTATTTGTCAACATGGGTCGGAGAGCGAGTTTGTAAATATGGCAGGGTCAAAGGAAGTTGGGAATGGTGCGGGTGGAGCGCCGTGGGTGGGGTGTGGGACAAGGAGTGACAGGGGAGTGAGGCAGATGGCAGAGAAGGAGTGCCAGGGGTGTGGGGCAGGTGGTAGGGAAGGAGTGGCAGGGGTGTTGGACAGGGGGCAGAGAAGGAGATCCACAGACACAGCCCTGAGGCACCAGGCAAGGACAATTGATTCCGAATGATTGGTTTATTATCATTACAGAATGTCTGTCTTGTACTTCCCACTCCCTCCCCTCTCACTTCCCCTTTTTCCAACCATAATTCCCCTCTCCCTGTCCCCTTCCCACTCTCAGTCCACAACAGAGACCCATATCAGAATCAGGTTTATCATCACTCACATATGTCATGAAATTAGTTTCTTTTAAACGTCAGCGTAACAGTATAATACAGTATAATCCCCTATCCATAAGATACCTATCTAGCTCCTTCTTGAAAACATCCAGAGAATTGGCCTCCACTACCTTCCAAGGCAGTGCATTCCAGACCGCCACAACTCTCTGGGAGAAGAAGTTTTTCCTTAACTCTGTCCTAAATGACCTACCCCTTATTCTCAAACCATGCCCTCTGGTACTGGACTCTCCCAGCATCTGGAACATATTTCCTGCCTCTATCTTGTCCAATCCCTTAATAATCTTATATGTTTCAATCAGATCCCCTCTCAATCTCCTTAATTCCAGTGTGTACAAGCCCAGTCTCTAACCTCTCTGCATAAGACAGTCCAGACATCCCAGGAATTAACCTCGTGAATCTACGCTGCACTTCCCCTACAGCCAGGATGTCCTTCCTTAACCCTGGAGACCAAAACTGTACACAATACTCCAGGTGTGGTCTCACGAGGGCTCTGTACAAATGCAAGAGGATTTCCTTGCTCTTGTACTCAATTCCCTTTGTAATAAAGGCCAACATTCCATTAGCCTTCTTCACTGCCTGCTGCACTTGCTCATTCACCTTCAGTGACTGATGAACAAGGACTCCTAGATCTCTTTGTATTTCTCCCTTACCTAACTCTACACCGTTCAGATAATAATCTGCCTTCCTGTTCTTACTCCCAAAGTGGATAACCTCACACTTATTCACATTAAACGTCATCTTCCAAGTATCTGCCCACTCACCCAGCCTATCCAAGTCACCCTGAATTCTCCTAACATCCTCATCACATGTCACACTGCCACCCAGCTTAGTATCATCAGCAAATTTTTCCTTTGTCTAGTATTTTCTACAGTATATTATGCCAGCAAATTCTGTGATGGCAGTAAAGATGCAGAGTTTTTTTCAGTTTGAAGTTGCAGGTATATATCGCAATGTTTCATATGGAGAAGAAATTTCTCTGTGGAATACACAGCATTTACTTGAAACAAGCATTTTTGAAATGTTCCTCATAAATTTGTGTGTCTCTGGCCCAGTGCCTCTGAGTTTTAATTTTTTAAAATAACATTCTTGGTGCCAGCTGGGAACCATAACAAGTTATTCCTGTTTTTGTCTCTGAAGGTATCACACTTGATGTATGTGTGGTAACAATATGTCTTTGCCGCTGCTCGACGAAGCCGCGACAGTGTCTGGGACAGAACGGGAGACGGCAGTGGTAAGCAATATGTTCCCTGGCGCTGTCTGTTGTTTTTGTTTTTTCTGAAGCTGAGGAGGCTAAGAGGAAAACTGATAAAAGTATATATAATTATGAGGGTGATAGATAAAGTGGGTAATAAAAATCTCTTTCCCATAATATGGGGACTGGGCTTAAAGGTGAGAGGTAGGAGGGTTGGTGGGGATCTAAAGGTGAATAAGGCATTAATTTCCTCCATAGTTAATTTGAAATACCATTGCTACTATCATATTGTGTCTGACATTGTTTTATTGGATCATATTTCTTGTCTTTGCTGTATGGTATCCTATATATTCATGCTTGTTTCGATTGTGTTGCATAGGTTATTTTCTTGCATGGACTTGGCGACAGTGGGTGAGTTGAAGTGAAAATTCTAACTGTAGTGACATAAAACATGTTTTTTCTTATGATGAAAGGCATCTGCTACTTGCATTCTGAAGTTCTGTGATCATTCTTATTACATAATAGTCGTATACACTATGTTGCTGTGTGATGTATCCTTATTACCTATTTTCCATGAAGATCATTTCGCAAATCCATCTGTAGGAATATTAATAAATATCATCTTGGAGGCAAAATGTGCTCTTCATTTTCTTCCCTGGATAAATTGACTTACAGTATTCCTCAATCTGATGGGGTTTTTTTTTTTGACTCATCAATGTTATTGAACAGCTAATTGGGCTGTGAATACTTTCAGGTCCAGATCCATTTTCTCGACTTCAGTAACTTTATTCCAGCTTGAATACTCCACCTGTACATTAGTATTTAATTTTTGTTATTAGGAAAAAGAAAAATACTGTAATTGTTATCAGTTATCTTCCTGAGTTGGGCATTAAGTGAGTTGGGATTCTTGTTGATCTGTGAATCCCCAGGAGTTAAATAGGTGGCACTAGCTAATATGATTTACATGTAAATAATCTACATGGTCATGATAATGGGGGAGTTGATCCCATTAACGGTAATTAACTCCTTTATTTAATCCACATTACATTTGTCTGATATATTCATCATTTATTTGTAAGAAGCATTGCTGTCAGTTATAATATAGCATTGCTTTAATAGTATAATTATATATATAAGCATTGATTCTGTCAGTGAAAGATACTGAGCTGAAGCCAGCTGCATTTCTATGGAGGTAAAATTACACAAAATCCGTTACACAAGACAGATATTTAGACTTCAGAGTTGAGTTTTACACATGTATGCACAGGTGTAATGAAAAACTATACTGGCAGTAGCATCATATACACAAAGTATACTGCAGATGCTGTGGTCAAAGCAACACATACAGCATATTGGAGGAACTCAGCAGGTCAGGCAGCATCCGTGGAAACGAGCAGACGTTTCGGGCTGAGACCTGACGAAGGGTCTCAGTCCAAAACGTTGACTGCTCGTTTCCACGGATGCTGCCTGACCTGCTGAGTTCCTCTAGTGTGTTGTACGTGTAGCGTCATATTGTTGGTCGTTCAGTGATGACTAGGACTGTCATTTTCAACCACTTCTATCTTTGGTCATCCTACTCACTGAACACATACACTTTCCAATTTCTTCCTTGAGCTTTTCAATCAGAAATAAATGTATATGCTGATATTTGTTGTGGTCAGCCTGCTGATGCTCTTGGCTCTTTTAAATCATCTTACCTGCGACTTCATCAGCTAAAATGTCTTATAGTACTAAGTTCAGCCGTACTCACTTAACGTAGTTTTAACTTGCATAGGTTTTACATTTCTAACTGAGAACCATGGAAAGTAATCATCCATTAGTGGATGTTCAGCTCCCATTGTATCTATTCCCCTTTGTGCTTCAACTACTGTCTGTTGCCTCTGAGAAATCACTTTTGAATCCAATGCAGGACTGGGCACCACAGCAATTAGCCTGAGATCTAACGACTAATCTGCAGAGAAACCTCAGACAGCAGAAGCATCAGGAAAGAAGGAAGAAATATAGACCAGAACATATAGGAGTAGGACTGGGTCATTTGGCCCATCGAGTCTGTTCCGCCATTCTTTCATGGCTGATTTATTATCCCTCTCAACGCTACTGTCCCCTTCTATGCCCGTACTAATCAAGAACCTATGAACCTCTATTTTAAATATATCAAATGACTTGGCCTCCTTATCAGTCTGTGCCACCTTCTGGCTAAAGAAATTTCGATAGACTCTGCCTGACCTGCTGAGCTCCTCCAGCATTTTGTGTGTGTTGCCAAAGAAACTCCTCCTCACCTCTGTTCTAAAGGGATGTCCTTCTATTCTGAGGCTGTGCCCCCTGGCCCTAGGCTCCTCCACTATAGGAGTCGTCCTCTCCACGTTCATGTAGACAAAATGAACAGTGAGAAAAGCTGAATGACTGAAGGTGTTTTGTATTTTAAATGCTTCCGTGAGTTTAAAAACATAATGAAGTAAACAGGCCATTCATTTTTCCTATCCTGTTCAGTTTTATCCAGTTCCAAGCTAGTTTAGAGATGCTGTGGTACTTGGAGATTTGTAGATCAGGTGTCTTCAATTAAAAGCATAAACCTAGTCGCGACAGTTCAGCAACACTTTGTACACTTTGACCACTTGGTACTAAAATGGACTTTCTTCGGTTCTAATTGTGTTTTCTTGTAAAACTTTTGTATAACTTCTGTCTTTCTTGTGAATGTTGCCTACATGATGCTTTGTGCCCGTGAAGCTGCTGCAAATAAGTTTTTCTTTATACTTGTGCACATGAAAATAAACTTGACCTTGATTTCAATATTTTCCCCTTGTTTTCCATTACAATTTTTTGCATATGTTAAAGAGTTAAATTACTGGACTAGTATCTAAAAGCCTGGAATAACAAAACTGAGAGGAGAATTGAAATCCCGCTGTAGCAGCTATGGAATTTAAATTTGTTTAATTAAGTGGACTGTATTTTTTTTTTAAAATAGTCATCAGTAATAATAACTTCAAAATCTTCAGACTGGTTCACTAATGTCATTTGAGGGAGAAGGGCAAAATCTTACTAGGTTCCATCTTGTATATGACTCTAAGACTAACTATGATGGTTAACTCTCGAATGTCCTCTGAAGTGAATTAAAGGGCTTGCTGGACCAAGGGTAGTTATGAATAGGCAAAAATTGCCGGCTTTGCTGACAACGTCCCGAACCCCCAAAATAATTTTTCAGCATTTCAGCTGGAGTGTTTCATTCCGTATTACTGATTAAAATTAGAGACACAAAGGATCCGCTGGATTAAAATTTGATGTTTTGTAACTGTTAGATGATTGGACTGACGAGTTTGAAATTTGTTCTCAGATATGCATGGGCCGAATCGCTGTCTTCTATCCGACTTCCCTATGTGAAATATATCTGCCCTCATGCGTAAGTTAACCATGATGATTAATGTTTTCACGTTTTCTTTGTGTTAGTTTGAAATATTCTCTTTAAACTGATGATGTTGAACACCTGTTCATTTCCTTGTATCACATCTGCCTGCTTGATATTGTTGCTGGTGGCTTTGAGATCAGGAAAAGGCAAAGCCTGATGGTCATGAATTCTGTAGGTAACTCCTAGAGAGATTTTAAACTTCTCGCTCCTTGATCCCACAACTCGTGCCTGGATCCAGTATGGGGAAGCAGGAGTTGTGTTCGCCTTGGCTGTGGTGGAGAAAGTGCAGGATTGCAGAAGGGTGAAATGCTTTCCCACTGCCAGTTTTAATCTTGTGCTCATTTTAACATTGCAGTTGAAGTGACACAGTGAGAGTGGTCCAAGGGACTAGCTGGCGGTCATTTACCGTGAGTTGTGGCAAATTACCTGACTTAAGCTGACTCACCAGGACTCTCTCATCCCAGCACATATATAATATGATCTGTCTGCCTGTCAAATTACTGACCCTTTTGGTTCACAGCAACCCACCGATTTAACCCTAGCCTAATCACAGGACTATTTACAATGATCAATTAACCTAGAAACTGGTACGCCTTAGGACTGTGGGAGGAAACCGGAGCACCTAGAGGAAACCCATTGGGAGAACGTACAAACTCCTTAAGGCAGCCTCGGGAATTGAACCCCGGATCACCTGCACTATAAAGCGTTGTACCGCCAAGTGACATGATTGGGTCCTGAGAAATACTCAGGATTTCTATGACTTAAAGTCCTTATTGTGTTCTGGGTGTAGCAGTTAGCACAGTCGTTTTCCAGCACCAGTGATCATCAATCTGAATTCACATCCCACTGTCTAGCAACATACTTTTGGGAAAATTAATTTTTTGTGTTTCTGTCCTTTTAGATCAGTCCAGAATTTTGTCTTTGAATCGTTTATTGGCCTGAAACAAAATATGAAATGCAATACTCATTTTATATTTGGAATGAAATTATGTAGTTGACAGTGAGGTCTAAATTACATCAAAACATTTATTAATATTAAGTAAAGCTTGACTATATTTGAGATATAATTTCTGAATGGGATTTAATTCTTTCTTGTTTATTCAGGCCAAAGATGCCTGTGCAATTGAAAAACTTTGCATCAATTCCATCATGGTGAGTAAGTTTTTCTGTCATTCATAAATTTTCTCCTTTCATGACACTCTTGTCTTATTTCTCTGTCACCCTACCCATTGTCAAATTTCCTCTGCCTTCTAAATTGTTTTTACTTGGGAGTCCAGTTTTTAATATCCTGGCTAACTTCATGTTCACCCTTGCCTCACTTTGTTAACATTTAAACTTAATCATTGACTCTATATTAATAGTCTTTTGTAAAGGAATTCCAAATGTATTGCACTTTGTAAGTAGAAAGGTTTTTCCACTTATGTTATTAAAGGCCTGGATCTAGTCATTAGGACCTGCAGTCCTAGATTCCCAAATAATTCCTCCACCAGATCCACTTGTCTTAAATTTCAAACATTCTTCATATTCCAAATTCCAGTGATGTCCACCTTCATTTGTGTAATTTTGTTTCTAATTCAGATCTCAATTTCAAGCCCAAGTTGTACTCTGATAAATCAATGCATCATTCCCTTCAAAAAAAAAGTGGGCATATTCTCAAACTGCAGTTTCTATGACAACACACACAAAATGCTAGAGGAACTCCGCAGGTCAGGCAGCATCTATGGAAATGAATAAACGGTCAACGTTTTGGGCCGAGACCCTTCTTCGGGACTGGAAAGGAAGGGGGAAGATGCCAGAATAAAAAGTTGGGGGAGGGGAAGGAGGCTAGCAGGAAGGTGAAATGCATTTTATCCCACCACCTAAGTTCAAAATTATGGTAATAATTGGAACCCAAAATATTGTATTGCTGCAATAAGGAATTCTTACTGCAATAAGGATAGTTTCTATCCTTAATTATAATTTAAACTGTTAAAGTCTGTCCTGAGCCTTATAGGCTCATCAGGCCAGTGCTTATGCCGGTTTCTGTGGCGTGAAGCGACTGAGTACGAGGCTCTCCCCTCCAGATAGGACGCCAGTCTATCGCAAGGTTAACTCCCAGCATTTTGCTGGTACCCATATTCAGCTGGGTGGACTGGAGAAGTGCCTTGCTCAAGGACACAACAAAGCCCCTCAGCTGGGGCTCGAACTCACGACCTTCAGATCGCTAGTCCAACACCTTAACCACTTGCCAACGCACCACACACATCCTTAATTATAAGTGTTAGTAATTTCCCAACAAACAAATTGGTTTGTAGTTCCATTGCTTTCTCCTCTCATCTTAAACCGTGAAGCCAGAGGTGCAATTTTACAGGCTAAGTGCACTGTTGCTCAATTGAGAGAACTTTGGCTGATCACTGGGACATCTGTAATTTCCTTGCCAATGCCCCTTATACCAGGGGTTCCCAACTTGGGGTCCACGGACCCCTTGCCTAATGGTATTGGTCCATGGCATTAAAAAAAAAGTTGGGAACCCCCTGCTTTATACGTTGGGCTGGAAATCATCTTAGAGGTCTGTCAGTATTCACTGCCATTATTTTATGCTCTAGCTGTTAATTTGCTTGCTTTATTTTAGTGACCTCTAGTCTCCATTTCTGTAAAAGGATGCCAAAACAAACCAGAAATGTTGGTTATTGTTAGCAGAAGTTGCAGAAAAATTAATAAACACTTTTGTTTTTAGCCAACTAGACTACAGTAATGCACTCTTCAGGACTGCCTAAGAAAGATATAAATCAGCTCAAAAATGCAGCAACAAGTATCTTAAACAAAAAAAAAATCTGAGCACATTTCACTGGTTTTAACATCATTATACTGGTTGTCTCTGTCCTTTAGGATTAATTTTAATTGTATATAAAGCTCTGAATAATCTAGCTCCTCTGTATACTTTGGAGTGTGTATCCCCTCACATCCCTATCATAATCTTGGTTTGCTTAGTGTTCCTAAGAACTGATGATATGGCCTTTTGCTGGAATCTGGAATTCTCTACCAATTGAGATGCGCCAGACTAGTACCGAGGAACACTTCAAAACACTTCTTAAAAACCTACTTTTTTAATTTGGCCTACTTATGCCTGTTGATGTTGATTATGTTTATATAATTTGGTATATTTGATTACATTTTATTCTATATAATGTTTGTCTTTACTTAAGATTTAAAATTTTGTCAGGTATTTTTATGACTATATTGATGCATCGTCACAATCTATGTAAAACACTTTGAGCCTGCATCTTAATGTGTGAAAGGTGCTAACTGGGAAAAAAAAGTATTATTAAAAAATCCTGTTTCTCCACTATAAATAACGATTTATTTCGGGCGGTACACTTTTCTCTTGACACTTTTCACTTTTCTTCCACTTCCCATCCTCGTGTACTCTAATCTGTTTGTTGACTGTCTCTACTCATTCTCTATTTTTGTCACACGGGTCGAGTGAGTATTTCCTTTGTTCCTTTGAATTTGGGCTTGTTCTGTTTATTTTATTTCTCCAATAACCTTCTATTGGCTTTCATCTCTTCAATTTTCTGGGTTTTTAAAAAAATTTCTTTTGGCATTAAGAGTATCTTGCCCCAAGGGGATAAACAGTTCATGTCAGACTAAATTCTGTATAATTTCTCTTCTATTGCTGTTTACAGGTTGTGCCTAATCACTTCCTTAAATCATCATAACTGTTTGCATCTCTTCCTTTTAAGTTATTAGCAATGATCAACTTCTAACCTATTTAGCTCTTTGCGTTTTGCCAAATCAAATATGGCCTTTCTCTGTGTTGACCCAATATTTGCAGAGATGTGTCCTGGTGACAGTCGAGTGCAGTTAAATGTTGTACAGTTCTCTACTGTACAAGAAATCAAAATTGGCTTTGCAAATATTGGATATCTGAAGTGCAAACATTGTTGAAAATATGAAGCAGGGCAACCACCACTGTGAAGTAAGTGTTTGTGTTTGTGTGGTTCCTAAAACTGTTACAGCCGGTGGGGGTGGGAGAGGTGTAGTGGGGATAAGCTCCAACTGTAATGCTCTCAATAGCATGCATCTCAATTAGACTCTACAACCAAGTCCAGTCCCTGGCCTTCATCTGTGGCTTAGCAACTAAGCCCAGCGGAGCCGTTTCTACCGACAGGAGAAGGAGAAAGGCAGGTTACTGGTGCCTTAAAGCCAGTTGTTTCAGACAGATGGGACTCATCGGCCACGGTTGGTAGCTCATTTAGGAGAAGGAAAACCCTGATCTCAAACCTCCACTGCCTAGTGGCTGTACCCACTCACGGGGAAGGCTTTGGGTGTAAAGCCCGGAGGAACAGTCTGGAGCTGGAGTGACTGGCAACTCCTGCGACGCCACTGTTCCTTTGAATACTGTCCTGGCTTGTGTGTTGACTCCAACACAGACAGCTTGGATGTAACATCCATGGTCAACCCTGATCAGCAGTGTGTGTGCATATAGAGGTGTCAAGTATGATAGAGAAACAAGTTTATATGTAAAATGCATTGAGTCCGTAAAATCTCATTAGGTATTTGCCTAGTGATCAGAGACCCGTGTTGATGAGTGCAATGTCATTCTTAAAGTACATTCAGCCAGAGACTCATTCCACCGAGATGCAACACTGAGCGTCATAGCAAGTCATTCCTGCCTGTGGCCATCAAACTTTACAACTCCTCCCTCGGAGTGTCAGACACCCCGAGCCAATAGGCTGGTCCTGGACTAATTTCCACTTGGCATTATTTACTTACTATTACTTAATTATTTATGGTTTCATATTGCTATATTTCTACACTGTTCTTGGTTGGTGCGACTGTAACGAAACCCAATTTCCCTCGGGATCAATAAAGTATGTCTGTCTGTCTGTAAGAGTTTTTCTTTTGTTTAAAAGGTTTGACTTGACCGGATTAAGTCCAGATGATGCTGAAGATGAAGCTGGTATAAAGAAAGCTGCTGACTGCAGTGAGTTCCCTTTTTTTTTGCTGTTCATCCACTCCATGCTCTTGGTGAGGGGTAGATGAGTTATGGGCTTCTCACTTTGTGCACTTTTAACAAAGGCATTTCCCCATGACTGTAGTGGAGGGGCTCCCAACCTGGGCTCCATAGACCCCCTTGCTTACTGGTGTTGGTCCATGGCATAAAAAAGGTTGGGAATGCAAAGAAAAAATCCCATCAAATGGGGGGGGAGTGAAAGATTAAGTACTATATTAAAAAGAATCAGTCGAGGGTGTACAAGTATAGTCCCAAACAGAAAAGGCATAGTTCCTGAGCAAATACTTGAGATAGAACTCCCATAGGAGCCTGTTTCCCAGGGGAGACTGTAAACAGGAAGGTGAAAGTCATTAACTCCGTTTCTCACCATGGTCTAGATTAGGCAAGTGAGAATAGAGGAAGTTTAGTCATTGTTCTCCATAATGGAGCAACAGGGCGTGCACCTCATAGGCAGCAACTCATGCAGAGCTGGTGGCACTTGGGTGGAGGACCGATACAATTATCAAGAGAGCTAGTGTGGTCTGCAACCTGAAAGCAAGCAGGAGAACCAGGAAAGCGAGACATATTTGGGCTTGGACCTTACCACCATAGGACATGGGAGCAGAATTAAGCCACTTGGCCCATTGACTCTACTGTGCCATTCCATCATGGCTGATTTATTATCCTTGTCAACCCCGTTCTCCTGCCTTCTCCCTGTAACCTTTGATGCCACTGTCTAACCAAGAACCTATCAGCCTCTGCTTTACATATACTCAATGACTTGGCCTCCACAGCCGTGCCTAGCAACAAATTCCACAGATTCACCACCCACTGGTGAACAAAATTCCTTCTCATCTCTGTTCTAAAAATGGACGTCTGTTCTGAGGCTGCGTCCGAGTGTATGGAGTTTGGTATGGACCCCCACATCCTGAGAACTTTCTACAGTGGCACAATTGAGAGCATCCTGACTGGCTGCATCACTGCCCAGTATGGGAAGTGTACCTCCCTCAATCGCAGGACTCTGCAGAGAGTGGTGCGGACAGCCCAGCACACCTATAGTTGTGAACTTCCCATGATTCAGGTCATTTACAAGGACAGGTGTATAAAAAGGGCCCAAAGGATCATTAGGGACCCAAGTCATCCCAACCACCATCTACTCCAGCTGCTACCATCTGGGAAATGGTACCGCAGCATAAAAGCCAGGACCAGCAGGCTCCGGGACAGCTTCTTCCACCAGGCCATCAGACTGATGAACTCACACTGACTTGAGTGTGCTCTATATTACATTGGCCTTTCTATTTATTATAAATTACTATGGTTGCACGTTGCACATTGGAGACGCAGCGTAAAGATTTTTACTCCTCATGTATGTATGTAAGAAATAAAGTCAATTCAGTTAAATTCAAGTGTGGTCCAACCAATGCCTTATAAAGCCTCAACGTTACATCCTAAAGCAGCAGTCATAACATTCACAGGGGCAGATGTCAGCAAATTCCAAATTGTACAGGCATGGCAGAAAAGTAAGTAACGTGGTACTTGTCAATTAAAATTGGAGGAGATAAATATATGTCCTGTATAATGGATGTTAGCTTATTTGTATCCAGCTTATGTGTACAGAGAGGGAATGGGGAGATGTGGTTTATTTACATCAAATTAATAACTGTCTGTGTTTTTATCCCCCCAAGTTAAAGCAATTATTGATCACGAAATCAAAAATGGAATTCCTTCGCATAGGATCATCCTGGGAGGATTTTCACAAGTAAATCTTCAGAGTTAATTTTGCTTAAATCTGAATTAGTATTTTTGAACGGTTGTCGAGGAAAGTAACTGAACTCCTCCCATTGTATTACAGGGTGGTGCACTGTCTCTCTACACTGCCTTAACAAGCCATCACAAGTTAGGTGGTGTTATAGCCCTGAGCTGCTGGCTTCCACTTCATAAATCATTCCCACAGGTACCTCAACACTTTACATATTCTATTACGGTATAAAGATGCAGTAGGATTTGTCCATGTAGTAGATAAAATTACCCTTCAGTTATCTACCTTTATGGATTTATAATTTTGTGATGATTAACAGAAATTACCAGTGAACAGATATTTTTGCTATGGTTATTAATTATTGACATGCTGGAAGTGAGCTTAGGCATTCCGAGGATAATTGGTTTTGCAGTGATGGCAGGGTTTCCCACTGCAGCTCTGTAGGAAGAGTGGTGACTTGGGCAAAGTCCTAGACAGCACTCGTACCTGTCAACAATTGATCTCTCCAGGAGAGAAGAGACTTTTAAACAGGAGATTCTGCAGATACTGGAGATCCACTAAATGCTGGATAAACTCAGCAGGTCAGGCAGCATCCATGAAAATAAATAAACAGACCACGTTCTGGGGTAAAGCCCTTCATCGGGACTGGGTAGGAAAGCACCAGAATAAAAAGGTGGGGGAGGGACGGAAGACAAGCTGGAAGGTGATAGGTGAAGCTGGGTGGGTGGGGAAGGTAAAGGACTGGAGAAGAAGGAATCTGATAGGAGAGGAGAGTGGACCATAGGGGAAAGGGAAGAAGGAGGGGCACCAAGGGGAGATGACAGGCAGCTGAAGAGAAGAGGCAAGAGGCCAGAATGGGGAATAGAAAAAGATCAAAAGGGAAGAGGAAAAGAATAAAAGAGAAAAGAAAATGCAGGAAGGAGAAATCAACGTTTAGCCATCAGGTTGGAGGCTACCTAGTCAGAATATGAGGTGTTGCTCCTCCACCCTGAGAGTGTCCTCATTGTGCCGGAAGAGGCTGACATGTCAGAATGGGAATGGGGATAGGAATTAAAATGTTCAGCCATCGGGAAGTTCCACTTTTGGCCGATGGAGCGGAGGTGCTCGACGAAGTGGTCCCCCAATTTAGGTTGGGTCTCACCAATGTAGAGGAGGCCGCATCAGGAGTACCGGACACAATAGACGACCCCAGCTGATTCGCAGCTGAAGTCCTGCCTCACCTGGAAGGACAGGTTGGGGCCCTGAATGGAGGTGAATGGGCAGGGGTAGCTTTTCTCTTGACGCAGGGATACGTGCCAGGAGGGAGATTAGTGGAGAGGCACAAACGGACAAGGGAGCAGTCCCTACAGAAAGTGGAAAGTGAGAGGACGTAAAGAAAATTGTTAGAATAAACTCCTTCAGAAAGGATAAATTCTAAGCTTCACTCTCTCTGTCCGTTCAGGAGCCCGATTGTTGCAGAGTAACTGTTTCTGAACCTGCTGGTGTGGGACTTGAGGCTCCTGTACCTGCTGGCTGGTGAGAGCCTGGCCTGGGTGGCTGGAGTCCTTGATGATGGATGCTGCTTTCCTGTGGCAGCCCTCCATGTAAATGTGGTCGATGGTGGGGAGGGTTTTGTCTGCGATGGTCTAGCATTGCACATTGGCCTGTGCAATGTAGAAATTTATCCACTTGTGGGCCCAGCTGGGATTCAATTTAGCACTCATCAGAAAGATACCATCTAACCAAATCTTGGTGATAGGACAATGATTGGTTAATCTCATAAAATGGGATTTCTAGGAATGAATTAAAGTGTACAACTGATGAGATTTAAATGCGGGTATGATTTGTATTTATTTAAGAGGAAGCTGCATAAAATTTCATTGCAAGTAAGAGTCTGGATGTGTTTGTGTTTCTAGGCAGCAGGCAGCAATGTCAACAAGGACATCAGCATCCTGCAGTGTCATGGTGAAATGGATCCTGTGATAACATTAAAATTTGGTTTTATGACTTTGCATAAGCTAAAGACAATCGTCAATCCAGAAAACATTCAGTTTATAACATACTTAATGCAGCACTGCACATGTCAACAGGTGAGTGTTGCTGCTGTTCCTTCTGTTTGCAAATAACTGTTTCCGTGTCATCCAGCAGAAACCCATATTTGTGTTAATGCATACTGGGGACAAGCAGAGGTAAAGTCTTTCAACATTAAATAGCTCCTTGTTGAAGTAGTCAGCCAGAATTGGGCCAAGTAGCTTTGTGGTTAATAATGAGGTTAAAATTATATTGACTTCCAAATTGCCTATTTGTGCAAAACTGCTTCTTCTGTCAGATTTGACGCCACTCACTGTGACTGGATGTGTCAGACTTTAGTAACTAAACTGCGCTCAGTTAGACTATAGATGGCAGATCATATGGTTGATTTCCAGCAAAGGGACAGAAAAAAGAAGGCAGTTCTGTCAGGATCTAGAGAATAGTGTTTCTGGCTTGTTATCTTTTTTGAGGTAATTATAATGAAAACCAGAAGATAAAGTTGGAAAAGTGGGTGCACGTTTGCCTCAAGACTGAGGTGATGATGGATTTTAATTCTTTAGGAGAGTGGGATGGATTTTGAAAGCGAAAAGGACAATATCAGAGCAATAATAATTTGCTATGTTTGCCGCTGTGTGTTAGGGGGAAATTTAACTTTACCAGCAGTAATTTGGAACAAAAATGAGAATATTAGAATTATTCAAAATATTTTAATAGAACTCTCTTCTTTCATTGCGCAGGAATTGGTGGCAGTGGAAGACTTCATTGCCAGGCAGCTTCCGCCAGTCTGACTGAGGATCGCAAGTTGCTAAACCCCACTACTATCTTAAGTCTCGTCCAAAACTTGAAACCAGTTCAGATGCAAGCAACCTCAGTTCTTTTATTGACCACTTTATTTATAACTGTTAATATTTTTTCTACAGTTGCTTTGAGTTGGTGTATCTTCAGGCACTTCGAGGTTCCTTTCGGGTGATAATTTATTTACAAAGGTGCACTTGTTCAATTGTAACACTTCCCGGCTCAGATGGTTAGTCAGTGATTCCTAACAATTTATTTTTAAGTACTCCCATTCCAACAGCACCATTTCCTCAACACTGGATTCAAAACCTCAAGTCAAGTGAAATTTATTATCATATGCATATAGATGTTCAGTGAAAGGCTCAATTCATTTCTACCCCTGTATGTGGAGCCGATTATCAAAATTTGCTCATCATGGTAATGATGTTAAGCTCTCTGATTTACTTGTAGATCTGGGGTTGTGGTCAGACCTCAACTAGCCTGATTACATTACCATTAATAATGAGATTGTGATTACGGTATTCATTATAAATCACAAGATTTAATGAGTTTGATTATAGATTCACTAATGCATGCAGCAGATGTTTGCCACTTTGGAATTCAGATCAGTAGCTCACTAACAACTTTTAAATCTCCCATGCCTGCATGAGGCATTGTCTGGAGTATTCAGGGTCTGGGTTCTGTGGAGGAGAAAGTAATAGATGTGAGTCGCCCTTGCAGAGTTGTGGCCAGCCCTTGTGCAATTATGGAACAGACTGATGACAAAGAGTAAAAATAGTAAAGATTAACCAACAGTGAAATAAATGTGGTTGTTGATTGGACAATTTTTAATGGATGACATCAGAACATCTCAGTGCATTGTGGTTGATGGCTGCTACATAGACTATTAAAGGGTAGTCAGCACCCCATCTAATGCTGAGAGGGGAATCACTGGTCCAGACTTCTACAGATTTCCTAGTAGAGAACGGGAGGAGTGTGAAAGTGACAGCCCAGTGTGGGAGCAGGAACCTTTCTCCTGGAATAGCACTCTGAAGGGTTTGTCATCTATGATCCTAAATAAAAAGATGAATATTAGATTAAATCAATGAATTCAGTCAGTATTTACTTCGTTACTGTTCTTTGTACAAATATTTGCCAAGACTGGCTCTGGTTTAGCTGATTTCCTGCCCGTGATTTCACTCTCCCTTTTGCGCTATGTCCTTGCTGTTCTGCCATTTTATAGGACCCTTGTGGAAGAATATGTACACAGCATTAACTGCATTGTCCATATTAGTCAGTTCCTCTGCAGAAATTCCATCACTGATCACATTGTCCTTCATTAGCCCCCCCCCCCCCCACCCCTGTGATCATTAATTCTGTCCCAAATGGACATTTCTTAAAGCTGCCCTACCACCACCAGCCGGTGGTGTATTTTTTAAAAATACAGACAAGGGGGTGACATTGGCTACCCTCCAGTCCTTGTTTCCCAAACCCAGTGAGAGATTATGCTGACTGGCCCTGCCATTTCCTCCAACACTTCCCTCAAAATTCTAACAGGCTTTTTCTCGTAGATGCTGTTTTCGGACATCTGGTGTCTCAACTGCCCGTCATCATTATCACTTCGTATACCTCTTTATCGGGTGGTGGGGGGGGGGGTTCCTTTTCCTGTCACTCAGCATCCCTTGTGCAAGTTCCTGTTTTTGTCCTTTAGGGGGTGCACACGGGGCTACGCTTTTGACCATTTGTAGAACGCTCGCTTTCCCGTTTATTTTGACAACTGATCTCGTGCACTTCCCTTGCTTCTCATTTAAATTTAAAGTTTATTGCCCCTCAGATTCTCTTGTAATGAATCTGGCTCTCGCTTGTATTTAAAACTCGACATGTTATATGTGTGTTTCTCGTGTTTTCACTGCTCCTTCTGGCTTTCTCCACGCGAGGCGTGGTGAACTTTCCCACGAGGAGATTCCCCACCCCGTATGCAGTCTGGTTAGTAAATGACAGACACAAGAGTTTCTGCAGGTGCTGGAAATCTAGAGCGATCCACACGATGTGCTGGAGGAGCTCAGCAGGTCAGGCAGCATCTGTGGATGGGAATAAACAGTCGACGTATCAGGCCCAAACCCTTCATCAGGACTGGTTACTAGTTAGTAAACATCCTCGTTTAGTACAGAAAACAAAAGTGAGACACAGAGACCTAAACATATTGCAGGATTGTTCTGGAAACAATTCAATTAGAACATCTAGAATTGAGTATAGAGTCTCTTTCTTATGGCTAATTAGTAGTAGTTAATTATGTGATCAGAACATCAATATTTACGCACAGTGTTTAACTGTCCACCCTTGGAATATCGCTGTTCCTAATTTTAAAACAAGGCAGTAAAGGACTTTGATTTTTTGTTTTGATTTTCTCACCAGGGGTACTCAATCTTTTTTATGCCATTGATCAATATATTGTACCATTAAGCAAGGGGTCCGTGGACCCCAGGTGGAGAACCTCTGGAACCAAGGAGAGATCCCATTCGGGGCAAGAATTTCATTTCATCAGCGGGTAGTAACCTCCTTTGTATTTCAGATATCCTTTTAAATGCACACATTAGCTTAAATTCTAGTTTTGATTCCATACGGCTAATATGGAATTACAAATGAGAAAATCTGCAGAAGCTGGAAATCCGAGCAACACAGACAAAATGCTAGAGGAACTCAGCAGGTCAGGCAGCATCGATGGAAAAAAAAGTCAACGTTTTGAGCCAAAACGTTAAAGATACTTTTTTCCATAGAGCCAGAAACACTATTCTGGCCTGCTGAGTTCTTCCAGCACTTCGTGTGTGTTGCTCTATTATAACTCTGCCACCCACCCCCTTTCCCCACTGAATTTCTCGGCTTTTCTTATTTTTTTTCTTCTTTCCTTCAACGACTGTCAGACTTCTGTAGTCAAGGTAACTACATTTATACTTTTACCCCTTAATTATATCCCGTATGTTTGGTCTTTATCATCCTGGCGTCCAATTGCCATTTTAAATTGACCCAAGTAAGTTCAAGTTTATTGTCATCTGACTGTACACATATACAACCATATGAAACAGTGTTCCTCCGGGCCATGGTGTACCCACAACACACATATCATGCACAGCACATAAAACAAAATACCTATATTATCATAAATGTCAATAGAACACAAGTCAAACTGCGTGTCGTGCACAACAAAGGTGAACACAGTAGGTGACATTCTGTGTAAGAATTCTGGGCAAAACCTTTCAAAAACAAGAGAGAATGAAATAACTAATGCACGGGCTACAAAATTGTAGGCAGGTTTAATGCAGATTATGGATCCTGGATCAGGAGGTGTATTTAAAATTAGAATTTCGGTAAAACTTTATGTTTCAGGTTATTATAAGGGTATCGTCTAAAGTCGGAGGCTTTTTGAGTTGCAGATTTATGTCCTCGGGGGCTTGAGTCTCGATTGGGTATATTTTACCCAATTGATAGAATTCAGAGCACTATCAAAGTGAATTGAAAATCATTCTCTGGTTTGTGTTTCACAGTAAAGTTAATCCATGAGAGACTTGCTTTAACAAACATTATTAAATGAAAACTTTGTGGAATGGTGAATCCAGAAGTGCAAACAGACTACAGTACCACAAGGTTATTCTAAGTGAACACGGGTACAAATGACAGATGGATACTCTTGTTTTATAAAGCCGATGTACTTTCAAGCAAATCCTGTGAACCTTCAGTACAAAACACATTCAACGCAGCCTTGCTCTTCCCACAGCCGAATGATGCCAATGTTTCTAGTCTGCAGCTGTGCTTACAGTACGTTTCATCTTTACATTTATGCGAGAACCATATAATTTGGGTGTTTACATAATTGATACTGGAGACATCGTGCTTATGAGACCATTGAATACTGATGTGCATCGTAAGTACACGCCTCTTGGATTATTGTCAATAAGCATAGAACTGACAAAGGTCACCTTTGTTTCCCATCACCTTCCAGTTCAATTTGGTGCCCCTGTGAGGATGTTCCTGCTTTGTAGCCATGCAGTTCAGTGTAATTGT
The DNA here is from genome assembly GCF_048418815.1 of Hemitrygon akajei. Classification (NCBI taxonomy): domain Eukaryota; kingdom Metazoa; phylum Chordata; class Chondrichthyes; order Myliobatiformes; family Dasyatidae; genus Hemitrygon; species Hemitrygon akajei. The sequence goes on along the minus strand of NC_133155.1, from coordinate 14,884,921 downwards.
TGACTAGTTACACATTGAAGAACTCCTGAATGGCTACGGTTTGCTGATATTTTTTTTTTCTAAAAGCTGAATTTGGAGAAGGAAGTCTGAGAATCGGAGTGGGAGTGGGAGCCGGCAACAGAGCGAAGGCTTAAGGGCTTTGGCTCAACGGGCTTAGGCTGAAGCGGGCGAGGCAAGGTAGGTTTAGTTTTCAATTTTTCCTGTTAATTGAGGAAAGGGGGAATTATGAGTGTGAGGGCAGTTTGTTGTTCTTGGTGTCGGATGTGGGAGGTCCCGGAGTCTCCTAGCCTCTCGGATGTCCACATCTGCACCAGGTGCGCCGAGCTGCAGCTCCGAAGGGACCGTGTTAGGGAACTGGAGCTGCAGCTCAATGACCTTCGTCTGGTCAGGGAGAGTGAGGAGCTGATAGAGAGGAGTTACAGACAGGTGGTCACACCAGGGCCACGGGAGGCAGACAAGTGGGTCACGGTTAGGAGGGGGAAGGGGAAGAGTCAGGTACTAGAGAGTACCCCAGAGGCTGTACCCCTTGACAATAAGTACTCCTGTTTGAGTACTGTTGGGGGGGACAGCCTACCTGGGGGAAGCAACAGTGGCCATGCCTCTGGCACAGAGTGCGGCCCTGTGGCTCAGAAGGGTAGGGAAGGGAAGAGGAAGGCAGTAATAATAGGGGACTCGATAGTTAGGGGGTCAGATAGGCGATCCTGTGGACTCGATCAGGAGACCCGGATGGTAGTTTGCCTCCCTGGTGCCAGGGTCCGGGATGTTTCTGATCGCATCCACGATGTCCTGAAGTGGGAGGAGCCAGAGGTCGTGGTACATATAAGTACCAATGACATAGGGAGGAAAAGGGAAGAGGTCCTGAAAGGAGAATATAGGGAGTTGAGAAGAAGGACCGCAAAGGTAGTTATCTTGGGATTACTGCCTGTGCCAGGCGACAGTGAGAGTGGGAATGGAATGAGGTGGAGAATAAATGGTGGCTGAGGGATTGGAGCAGGGGACAGGGATTCAAGTTTCTGGATCATTGGGACCTCTTTTGGGGCAGGTGTGACCTATACAAAAAGAACGGGTTGCACTTGAATCCTAGGGGGACCAATATCCTGGCGGGGAGATTTGCTAAGGCTACTGGGGAGACTTTAAACTAGAATGTTTGGGAGGTGGGAATCAAATTGAAGAGACTAGGAGAGAGGTTAGTTCACAAATAGAGAAAGCTAGTAGACAGTGTGTGAGGGAGGATAGGCAGGTGAGAGAGAAGGGGAGCACTCAGAAGATGTAGGGGAGAAGGAAGAAAAAGATTATAAAGTTATTTGCACCATTAGGGATAAACAGAGAGTAAGAGGTGGAGAATTTATTAAATGCATCTATTTTAATGCTAGGAGCATTGTAAGAAAGGTGGATGAGCTTAGAGCATGGATTGATACCTGGAAATATGATGTTGTAGCTATTAGCGAAACATGGTTGCAGGAGGGGTGTGATTGGCAACTAAATATTCCTGGATTTTGTTGCTTCAGGTGTGAAAGAATCGGAGGGACAAGAGGGGGAGGTGTTGTATTGCTTGTCAGAGAAAATATTACAGCGGTGCTCTGGCAAGATAGATTAGAGGGCTCATCTGGGAAGGCTATTTGGGTGGAATTGAGGAATCGGAAAGGTGTAGTAACACTTACAGGGGTGTATTATAGACCACCTAATGGGGAGTGAGAATTGGAGGAGCAAATTTGTAAGGAGATAGCAGATATTTGTAGTAAGCACAAGGTTGTGATTGTGGGAGATTTTAATTTTCCAATCATAGACTGGGAAGCCCATTCTGTAAAAGGGCTGGATGGTTTGGAGTTTGTAAAATGTGTGCAGTATAGTTTTTTGCAGCAATGCATAGAGGTACCAACTAGAGAAGGGGCATTGCTGGATCTCCTGTTAGGGAATGAGATAGGTCAGGTAACGGAGATAAGTGCTGGGGAGCACTTCGGGTCCAGTGATCATAATAACATTAGTTTCAATATAATTATGGAGAAGGATAGGACTGGACCCAGGGTTGAGATTTTTGATTAGAGAAAGGCTAACTTTGAGGAGATGCGAAAGGATTTAGGAGTGGATTGAGACAATTTGTTTTATGGGAAGGATGTAATAGAGAAATGGAGGTCATTTAAAGGTGAAATTTTGAGGGTACAGAATCTTTATGTTCCTGTTAGGTTGAAAGGAAAGGTTAAAAGTTTGAGAGAGCCATGGTTTTCAAGAGATATTGGAAACTTGGTTCAGAAAAAGTGATCTACAATATATATAGGCAGCATGGAGTAAATGAGGTGCTCGAGGAATATAAAGAATGTAAAAAGAATCTTAAGAAAGAAATTAGAAAAGCTAAAAGAAGATATGAGGTTGCTTTGCCAAGTAAGGTGAAAATAAATCCAAAGGGTTTCTACAGTTATATTAATAGCAAAAGGATAGTGAAGGATAGAATTGGTCCCTTAGAGAATCAGAGTGGACAGCTATGTGTGGAGCCAAAAGAGATGGGGGAGATTTTGAACAATTTCTTTTCTTCGGTATTCACTAAGGAGAAGGATGTTGAATTGTGTAATTTAAGGGAAACAAGTAGGGTAGTTATGGAAACTATGATGATTAAAGAAGAGGAAGTACTGGCACTTTTAAAGAATATAAAAGTGGATAAGTCTCAGGGTCCTGACACGATATTCCCTAGGGCCTTGAGGGAAGTTAGTGTAGAAATAGCAGGGGCTCTGACAGAAATATTTCAAATGTCAGGGAAGTTTGCTAGTGCTTCTTGGGGGGGGGGGTTTAAACTAAATTTGCAGGGGGCGGGGATCCAGAATGTGAGAGAGGATAGCGAGAGGAAGAATAAAGGACAGGTGGGGACTACACGGTTCTGGAATATTAAGTGTGTAGTAGAGAAAGGTGAGGCGGAACAAGTGATAAGGAGGACACATGTACAGAGGGATGGTCTGACGGAACATGGAGTTAAATGTGTTGAAAGAATAAGTAAATTTAGGAAGGACAACAAAATTCTAGGGGCGTATAGCCCGATGGGAGTTCGGGGAGCTGGGTTAAGCACAATAGGCAGCGATTCAAACAGAGAGAGGAGAAATGGGCTAAAAATTCTATATCTGAATGCACGAAGTGTCAGAAATAAGGCGGATGAGCTTGAAGCCCAGGTGCGAATGGGTAACTATGATGTTGTTGGGGATAACGGAGACATGGCTGCAGGGAGATCAGACCTTGGAAATGAATGTTCAAGGGTATACGTGCTATCGTAGGGACAGAAATGTGGGCAGAGGGGGTGGGGTGGCCCTGTTGGTGAGGAATGAGATTCAGTCCTTTGCAAGGGGGGACATAGGGTCAGGAGAAGTAGAGTCTGTGTGGATAGAATTGAGGAACAGTAAGGGCAAAAGGACCCAAATGGGTGTTGTCTACAGGCCACCAAACAGTAGCATGGATATTGGGTGCAAGTTGAATAGGGAGTTAACACTGGCATGTGGCAAAGGTAATGTCGCAGTAGTTATGGGGGATTTCAACATGCAGGTGAACTGGGAGAATCAGGTTTGTGCTGGACCCCAGGATAGGGAGTTTGTAGAGTGCCTACGGGGTGCATTCTTGGAACAGCTTGTATGAGAGCCGACGAGGGACAAGACTATTCTGGATTTAGTGTTATGTAATGAACAGGATTTGATAAGCGATCTTGCAGTAAGGGAGCCAGTAGGAGGTAGTGATCATAATATGTTAAGTTTTTATCTGCAATTTGAGAAGGATAAGGGCAGCTCGGAGGTGTCAGTGTTGCAGTTGAACAGGGGAAACTATGGAGCCATGAGGGAGGAGCTGGCCAAAGTTGACTGGATGGATAGCTTAGCAGAAAAGACAGTGGAACAGCAATGGCAGGTATTCTTGGGAATAATGTACAAGGTGCAAAATCAGTTCATCCCCCAGAGAAGGAAGAATTCAAAGGGGGGAAAGGGGCCACAGTGGTTGACAAAGGAAGTCAGAGATTGCATAGCATTAAAAAAAAGGAAGTATGACAGAGCTAAGGTGAGTGGGAGGACAGATGATTGGGAAGTTTTTAAGGAACAACAGAACTTAACTAAAAAGACAATACGGAGAGAAAAAATGAGGTATGAATGCAAGCTAGCCAGGAATATAAAGGAAGATAGCAAAAGCTTTTTTAGGTATGTGAAGAGAAAGAAGATAGTTAAGAACAATGTTGGGCCCTTGAAGAATGAATTGGGTGAAATTGTTATGGGAAACAGAGAAATGGCAGAAGAATTTAATGAGTACTTTAGATCTGTTTTCACTAAGGAAGACACAAGCAATCTCCCAGATGTATGGATGGGCCAAGGACATAGGGTAACAGAGGAAATGAAACAGATTGACATTAGGAAGGAAACGGTGATGAGAAGACTGATGGGACTGAAGGCTGACAAATCCCCAGGTCCAGATGGTCTGCATCCTAGGGTACTAAAGGAGGTGGCCCTGGAAATTGCGGATGCATTGGTAATCATTTTCCAATGTTCCTTAGATTCAGGATCAGTTCCTGAGGATTGGAGAATGGCTAATGTTATCCCACTTTTTAAGAAAGGAGGGAGGGAGGGAGAAAACAGAGAACTATCGACCTGTCAGCCTAACATCGGTGGTGGGGAAGATGCTGGAGTCGATTATTAAGGATGAAATAGTGGCATATCTAGATAGCAGTGATAGGATTGGGCCGAGCCAGCATGGATTTACCAAGGGTAAATCATGCTTGACTAATCTGTTGGGAGTTTTTCGAGGATGTAACCAGGAAGTTAGATGGGGGAGATCCAGTGGATGTAGTGTACCTCGATTTTCAGAAGGCATTTGATAAGGTCCCACATAGGAGATTGGTGGGTAAAATCAAAGGTCAGGGCATCGGGGGGAAGACATTGACATGGATAGAAAACTGGTTGGCAGATAGAAAGCAAAGGGTAGCGGTGAATGGGTGTTTCTCAGAATAGCAGGTGGTGACTAGTGGGGTGCCACAGGGCTCGGTATTGGGACCACAGCTGTCTACAATTTACGTCAACGATTTGGACGAAGGCATTGAAAATAACATCAGCAAATTTGCTGATGATACTAAGCTGAGTGGCAGTGTGACATGTGATGAGGATGTTAGGAGAATTCAGGATGACTTGGATAGGCTGGGTGAGTGGGCAGATACTTGGCAGATGACGTTTAATGTGAATAAGTGTGAGGTTATCCACTTTGGGAGTAAGAACAGGAAGGCAGATTATTATCTGAACGGTGTAGAGTTAGGTAAGGGAGAAATACAAAGAGATCTAGGAGTCCTTGTTCATCAGTCACTGAAGGTGAATGAGCAAGTGCAGCAGGCAGTGAAGAAGACTAATGGAATGTTGGCCTTTATTACAAAGGGAATTGAGTACAAGAGCAAGGAAATCCTCTTGCATTTGTACAGAGCCCTCGTGAGACCACACCTGGAGTATTGTGTACAGTTTTGGTCTCCAGGGTTAAGGAAGGACATCCTGGCTGTAGAGGAAGTGCAGCGTAGATTCACAAGGTTAATTCCTGGGATGTCTGGACTGTCTTACGCAGAGAGGTTAGAGAGACTGGGCTTGTACACGCTGGAATTAAGGAGATTGAGAGGGGATCTGATTGAAACATATAAGATTATTAAGGGATTGGACAAGATAGAGGCAGGAAATATGTTCCAGATGCTGGGAGAGTCCAGTACCAGAGGACATGGTTTGAGAATAAGGGGTAGGTCATTTAGGACAGAGTTAAGGAAAAACTTATTCTCCCAGAGAGTTGTGGGGGTCTGGAATGCTCTGCCTCAGAAGGTAGTGGAGGCCAATTCTCTGGATGCTTTCAAGAAGGAGCTAGATAGGTATCTTATGGATAGGGGAATCAAGGGATATGGGGACAAGGCAGGAACCGGGTATTGATAGTAGTTGATCAGCCATGATCTCAAAATGGTGGTGCAGGCTCGAAGGGCCGAATGGTCTACTTCTGCACCTATTGTCTATTGTCATTAGTGCCTGTAATTGGCCTGTAAGTTTGATGTCAGTGGTTGGTAAATTAATGGAAAGTATTCTTAGAGATGGTATATATAATTATCTGGATAGACAGGGTCTGATTAGGAACAGTTAACATGGATTTGTGCGTGGAAGGTCATGTTTGACAAATCTTATTGAATTTTTTGTAGAGGTTACTAGGAAAGTTGACGAGGGTAAAGCAGTGGATGTTGTCTATATGGACTTCAGTAAGGCCTTTGACAAGGTTCCACACAGAAGGTTAGTTAGGAAGGATCAATCGTTAGGTATTAATATTGAATTAGTAAAATGGATTCAACAGTGGCTGGATGGGAGATGCCAGAGAGTAGTGGTGGATAACTGTTTGTCAGGTTGGAGGCCGGTGACTAGTGGTGTTCCTCAGGGATCTGTATTAGGTCCAATGTTGTTTGTCATATACATTAATGATCTGGATGATGGGTTGGTAAATTGGATTAGTAAGTATGCAGATGATACTATGATAGGTGGCATTGTGGATAATGAAGTAGATTTTCAAAGCTTGCAGAGAGATTTAGGCCAGTTAGAAGAGTGGGCTGAAAGATGGCAGATGGAGTTTAATGCTGATAAGTGTGAGGTGCTACATTTTGGAAGGACTAATCAAAATAGGACATATATGGTAAATGGTAGGGCATTAATGAATTCAGTAGAACCGAGTGATCTAGGAATAATGGTGCATAGTTCCCTGAAGGTGGAATCTCATGTGGATAGGGTGGTGAAGAAAGCTTTTAGTATGCTGGCCTTTATAAATCAGAGCATTGAGTAGAGGAGTTGGGAATGTTAAAATTGTACAAGGCATTGGTGAGGCCAAATTTGGAGTATTGTGTACAGTTCTGGTCACCGAATTATAGGAAAGATGTCAACAAAATAGAGAGAGTACAGAGGAGATTTACTGGAATGTTACCTGGAATATGTTAATACTTGATTATGAAAATTATGAGGGGTATAAAAAGGATAAATGCAAGCAGGTTTTTTCATTTGAGTTTGGGTGAGACTAGAGGTTCTCGTTTAAGGGTGAAATGTTTTTAAGAACTTTTAAGAACTTCTTCATTCAGAGGGTGGTGGAAGTGTGTAACAAGCTGCCTGTTGAATTGGTGGATACTAGCTAATTTTAACATTTAATGGAAATTTGAACAGAATGGGAAGGGTTTGAAGGGCAATGATCCAGGAGCAAGACTGGGACTAAGCAAAATAGTTGTTAAGAAAGGACCAGATAGGCCAAAGGGCCCATTTGTGCTCCAAGGCTAAGTCACCGAGAAGAATCTTCAAAGTCTGACTTGCTCCTGTCGCCCTAGAATTTATGTGACCAGCCCAGATGAGTTTTTTTAGACAATAGCAAGACCTCCAGGATGTTGATGTTAGACTTGATAATGTTAACAGCATTGAATGCCAGGGATATGTGAACTTGCCCTCCTTAACGGTGTTGAATTTTCCCTGACAAGTGCCATTTAAATCTACACTTGAGAGAACATACAAGAGGGAAAGACAAAGAGAATTATGAGAGGTATTTGCCAGCAAATTGAGGCAAAATTCCAAGAGATTCTATAAGTACATAAAGGGTGGTTAGGGAGAGAAATAGTCCCTTTTAAAGATCAGCAAGACCATCTATGCATAGAGCCAAAGGAAACAGGGAAGTTTTTATTAAATGAGTATTTTTCTTTGGTTTTTACTGTGGAGAAAATGATGGAAGCTAAGGAAAAGGGAGGGAATGAGTAATGAGGTCTTGGACTGTATGTGAATTAGCAGGGAGGAGGTTTTGAAGGCCTTAAAGTGGACAAATCCCCAGGGTCTGACCTTGGACATTGTTGGACCTTCTGGACCAACAGAGAAGAAACTACAGAGAGGTCCTCAGATTTTTTTTTTTTTTGCTTCATCTCTAGTCACAGGCGAGATTCTGGAGGACTGGAACATGGCTAATGTGGTATCATTTCTTAAAATGGCAGCAAAAACAAGCCTGGTAAGTCCAATATCAGTGCTGGTTAAAGTGCTGGAGGGGGCACGTGGGATCTAGGGGAGATAGCAGAGTGAATATGTAAATGGCTCAGTGGGAGGAAGTCAAGGTTATCGCTCAAACTGAAGACCTGTGTTTATTTAGAGAGATAGAGCACAGTGATGGGCCCTTCTGATACAACGAGCCCACGCTGTCCAGGTACACCTTTGATACAATTAACCCTACATTTCTGGAATATGGGAGAAAACAGGAGAACCTGAAGGAAACGCGCACAAGACCATCAGTTAGAGGAACAGAACTAGGCCATTTGACCCATCGAGTTTGCTCTGCCATTTTATAATGGCTGATCGAGGGGAGAATGTACAAACAGGTGAGAAATAAACCCAGGTTACCAGCACTGCAAAAGCATTACACTACCTTGCTACCCTAGTGGTCTAGTGGTGGGTGTGTGCTGGGATCTTTGTAATTTATATAAACCATTTAGATGTGAATGTAAAAGGCATGGTTAGTAAGTTTAGTTAATATTTAACTAAGCAGTTAAATAGGTGGTATTGTAGACAAAAGTTGAATTGACTTTATTCATTACATCCTTCACATACATGAGTAAAAATCTTTTAATACATCTCCATCTAAATGTGCCATGTGCAATCATAGTAATTTATAATAAATAGAACAGTCAATGTAATATAGAGTACACTCAAATCATTTTGAGTTCATCAGTCTGATGGCCTGGTGGAAGAAGCTGTCCCGGAGCCTGTTGGTCCTGGCTTTTAAGCTGTGGTACCGTTTCCCGGATGGTAGCAGCTGGAATAGATTGTGGTTGGGATGACTTGGGTCCCCAGTGATTCTACAGGCCCTTTTTACACATTTGCCTTTGTAAATTACCTGAATCATGGGAAGTTCACAACTATAGGTGCGCTGGACTGTCTGCACCACTCTCTGCAGAGTCCTGCGATTAAGAGAGGTACAGTTCCCATACCGGGCAGTGATGCAGCCAGTCAGGATGCTCTCAATTGTGCCCCTGTAGAGAGTTATGAAAAATTACAGGGGGATCTTGCTCAGCTGGGTGTGTGGGTTGAAGAGAGCCAAATGGCTTTCAATCCAGATAAATGTGAGGTATACTATTTTGTTGTAACAAACTAGGCTAGGACTTGTACAGTGAACAGTAGCAACCTGGGACATCAGTGCTAAACACAGTGTCACAAATAGATGGAGTGGTGAAGAAAGCATTTGAGATTCTAGCCTTCACTGGTCAGGGTACTGAGTACAGGAGTTGGGAAATGATGATGCAGTTGTAGAAGACATTGGTGTAGATGCACTTGGTGTGTGTACAGTTTTGGTCACCCTGTTATAGGGAAGATGTTATCAAACGAGAAAAAGTGCTGAAAAGACTTGCCAGAATGTTGTCTGGACCTGGGGGCCTGAGTTATAAGAGATTGCAAAGGCTAAGGCTTGGAATGTAGGAGATTGAGGACCTGATGGGGATGATTTTGATTTTTTTTTTCTCTCTTCTTCTCATTGGAGTTAAGAGAGTCGGGACTGCGCAGGCATGTGACGTCAGGCAGTGAAGCAGGGAAGATTTAAAAAGGGCAGAAATTCTGAATCGGGTTTCACTTGGAGAAGAAAGTCGGAGGATCAGAATGGGAGTGCGGCGGGAGCCATTTTGTTTTTTTTCTTCTTCTCATTGGAGTTAAGAGAGTCGAGACTGTGCAGGCATGTGATGTCGGGCAGTGAAGTGGAGAAGATTTAAAAAGGACACAGCCTTATACAGCGGGCAGCAGAGTGAGCTGGGAGCAGAGTGAAGGCTTAAGGGCTTTGGCTCAACGGGCTTAGGCGGAAGCAGGCGAAGCAAGGTAGGTTTAGGTTTCAGTTTTTCCTGTTATTTGAGGAAAGGGGGAAAGTATGAGTGTGAGGACAGCTTGTTGTTCTCGGTGTTGGATGTGGGAGGTCCTGGAGGCTCCTAGCCTCCTGGACGTCCACATCTGCGCCAGGTGCTCGATGACCTTCATCTGGTCAGGGAGAGTGAGGAGCTGATAGAGAGCAGTTACAGGCAGGTGGTCACACTGGGGCCACAGGAGGTAGACAGGTGGGTAACGGTTAGGAGGGGGAAGAGTCAGGTACTAGAGAGTACCCCAGAGGCTGTACCCCTTGACAATAAGTACTCCTGTTTGAGTACTGTTGGGGGGGACAGCCTACCTGGGGGAAGCAACAGTGGTCATGCCTCCGGCACAGAGTCAGGCCTTGTGGCTCAGAATGGTAGGGAAAGGAAGAGGAAGGCAGTAGTAATAGGGGACTCGATAGCTAGGGGGTCAGACAGGCAATTCTGTGGATGCATTCAGGAGACCCGGATTGTAGTTTGCCTCCCTGGTGCCAGGGTCCGGGATGTTTCTGATCGCATCCACAATGTCCTGAAGTGGGAGGGTGAGGAGCCATATAGGTACCAATGACATAGGTAGGAAAAGGGAAGAGGTCCTGAAAGGAGAATATAGGGAGTTGAGAAGAAGGACCGCAAAGGTAGTTATCTTGGGATTACTGCCTGTGCCAGGCAGCAGTGAGAGTATGAATGGAATGAGGTGGAGGATAAATGCGTGGCTGAGGGATTGGAGCAGGGGACAGGGATTCAAGTTTCTGGATCATTGGGACCTCTTTTGGGGCAGGTGTGATCTGTACAAAAAGGACAGGTTACACTTGAATCCTAGGGGGAACCAATATCCTGGTGGGGAGGTGGAAAGTAATTTGGCAGGGGGATGGGAACCAGAATGATGGAGCAGAGGAGGGGGAAAACAGAAATAGATCTAAGGTAGTGAGCAGTAAGGATGTCAGGGAGGACAAGCACGTGATGGAGCAAATTTGCAGCCATTGGGATGAGTTGCAGTGCAATCAATGCAAAAAGTACCAAATACTGGACTTAATACTTAAATGCATGCAGCATAAGGAATAAGATGGGTGATCTTGTTGTACAGTTAAAGATCGGCAGGTATGATATTGTGGCCATCACTGAGACGTGGCTAAAGGATGCATGTCTCTGGGAGCTGAATGTCCAAGGATACATGATGTATCGGAAGGATAGGCAGGTAGGTAGAGGGGGTGGCGTGGCTTTAATGGTAAGAAATTATATTAAATCATTAGAAAGAGTTGACATAGGATCGGAAGGTACAGAATCTTTATGGGTGGAGCTAAGAAATCGCAGGGGTGAAAGGACCCTGATGGCATTTATCTACTGGCCTCCAAACAGCTGCAGTGATGTGGACTACAAATTACAACAGGAAAAAGAAAAGTCTTGCCAGAAGGGCAGTGTTATGATAATTATAGGGGATTTTAACATGCGAGTGGATTGGGAAAATCAGGTCAGCATTGGATCTCAAGAGAGAGAATTTGTAGAACGTCTACGAGATGGCTTTTTAGAACAGCTTGTTGTTGAGCCCACTAGGGGATCGGCTGTACTGGATTGGGTGTTGTGTAATGAACCAGAGGTGATTAGAGAGATGGAAGTGAAGGAACCCTTAGGAGGCAGTGATCACAACATGATTAAGTTCACTCTGAAATTTGAGAAAGAGAAGCCGAAATCCGCTATGTCGGTATTTCAGTGGAGTAAAGGAAATTACAGTGGCATGAGAGAGGAACTGGCCAAGGTTGACTGTTTATGCAAGAAGTGAGGAAGGTGCAAGACAGATATATTCCAAAGAAGAAGAAATTTTCAAATGGAAAAAGGATGCAACCGTGGCTGACAAGAGAAGCCAAAATAAAAGCAAAGCAAAGGGCATACAAGGAAGCAAAAATTAGTGGGAAGACAGAGGATTGGGAAGTTTTTAAAAGCTTACAAAAGGAAACTAAGGTCATTAAGAGGGAAAAGATGAACTATGAAAGGAAGCTAACAAATAACATCAAAGAGGATACTAAAAGCTTTTTCAAGTATATAAAGAGTAAAAGACAGGTGAGAGTAGATATAGGACCGATAAAAAAATGATGCTGGAGAAATTGTAATGGGAGATGGCGGAGGAAATGAACAAATATTTTGCATCAGTCTTCACTGAGGAAGACATCAGCAATATACCAGACATTCAAGGGTGTCCGGGAAGAGAAAAATGCGCAGTCATAATTATGACACAGAAAGTACTCAGGAAGCTGAATAGTCTAAGGGTAGATAAATCTCCTGGACCAGATGGAATGCACCCTCGTGTTCTGAAGGAAGTAGCAGTGGAGATTGCAGAGGCATTAGCAATGATCTTTCAAAAGTCGATAGATTCTGGCCTGGTTCCGGAGGACTGGAAGATTGCAAATGTCATTCTGCTATTTAAGAAGGGGGCAAGGAAGTAAAAAGGAAATTATAGACCTGTTAGCTTGACATCGGTGGTTGGGAAGTTGTTGGAGTCGATTGTCAAGGATGAGGTTATGGAGTACCTGAAGGCATATGACAAGATAGGCAGAACTTAGCATGGTTTCCTTAAAGGAAAATCCTGCCTGACAAACCTAGTGCTATTTTTTTTTTGAGGAAATTACAAGTTGGCTAGACAGGGGAGATGTAATGGATGTTGTGTATTTAGATTTTCAGAAGGCCATTGACAAGGTGCCGCACATGAGGCTGCTAAACAAGATAAGAGCCCATGGAATTACTGGAAAGTTACATATGTGGATAGAGCGTTGGTTGATTGGCAGGAAACAGAGAGTGGGAATAAAGGGATTCCATTCTGGTTGGCTGCCGGTTACCAGTGATGTTCCACAGGGGTCCATGTTGGGGCTGCTTCTTTTTACGTTGTATATCAACGATTTGGATTATGGAATAGATGGCTTTGTGGCTAAGTTTGCTGATGATACAAAGATAGGTGGAGGGTCTGGTAGTGCTGAGGAAACAGAGTCTACAAAGAGACTTGGATAGATTGGGGGAATGGGCAAAGAAGCGGCAAATGAACTACAATGTCGGAAAGTGTACGGTCATGCACTTTGGTAGAAGAAATAAATGGGCAGACTATTATTTAAATGGGGAGAGAATTCAAAGTTCTGAGATGCAACGGGACTTGGGACTTAGGATACTCTTAAGGTTAACCTCCAGGTTGAGTCGGTGGTGAAGGCGGCGAATGCAATGTTAGCATTCGTTTCTAGAGGAATAGAGTATAGGAGCAGGGATGTGTTGCTGAGGCTCTATAAGGCACTGGTAAGATCTCACTTGGAATACTGTGTGCAGTTTTGGGCTCCTTATTTAAGAAAGGATGTGCTGACATTGGAGAGGGTTCAAAGATTCACTAGAATGATTCCGGGAATGAGAGGGCTAACATATGAGGAATGTTTGACTGCTCTTGGACTGTACTCCTGGGAGTTTAGAAGAATGAGGGGGGACCTCATAGAAACAGTTCGAATGTTGAAAGGCATGGACAGAGTGGATGTGACCAAGTTGTTTCCCATGGTGGGGGAGTCTAGTACGAGAGGACATGACTTGAGGATTGCAGGGCGCCCATTCAGAACAGAGATGCGAAAAAAAAATTTTAGCCAGAGGGTGGTGAATCTATGGAATTTGTTGCCACGGGTGGCAGTGGAGGCCAAGTCATTGGGTGTATTTAAGGCAGAGATTGATAGGTATCTGAGTAGTCAGGGCATCAAAGGTTATGGTGAGAAGGCGGGGGAATGGGACTAAAGGGGAGATTGGATCAGCTCATGATGGAATGGCGGAGCAGACTTGATGGGCCGAATGGCCAACTTCTGCTCCTTTGTCTTATGGAAAGCAGCCTCTCCCCCACCCCAAGTAGAATTGCAACACTACCTGACAGTGTGAAAGCACGCAGAGATATACCTGATCTTAAAAAGAACAAATCAAATGTGTCTGTTCAGCACCTGATCATCAGCCAAGAGAGCGAAGCTGTAATATGTGACACCACCAAACAATACTTACCGAAAGCACTTTCTAATTAATTGACGAAATACACCAAAAGCAGCAATGATGAGTAGAAAATCTGTGACATTTCACATCTCCCCCCCCCCCCCCCCACCACCACCGGTTCTTAATTATTAGTGCAAAATTGAGAATACACCCTTTAACGGGTAAATTATTATCCTGGAGTGCAATTCAGATTTTGTGCTGATGTCTCTGATCTTTCACTTTTAGTTACAGGCTGTGCACTAAAACTAAGCATCAGCTGACCCTCATTAATTTTTTTTACATGTTTTTATTGAAACAAAACTATCAACGGTTTAATTAGAATATCCCTACTACAGCTACAACTTGGACCACCCAGATCAGACTGGATTAGGAGTGCACATCAAATACGATCAGAAGAAGTGTGTTGTTTCAACCTCGAGACCAATTCAGGTCAGAATCCTACAAACTCCGCCCCCCCCCCCCCCCCCCATGTTGGCAAGCATATTTACACAAAATGCATTCTAAAATTTAGTTTATTGTAAATGAAATTATTGCAAAGGAGTTCAAAAGTAGAAAAGTTTAAATCACAGGCAACTACACCCACCCTGTGTGCTGCATATAACTCTCTATAATAGTTTCTATATAGTTCAATGTAATTTTAGTTTGAAGACCAATGATTTGATCATGGATTTTTCAACAATAAAAATGCAAGAAGCTACTCTCAACAAACAGTGCACTTCAATTGCCTGCATAGATATAATCAATATTAAACATGAGGTATTATGGTAAATTGGAAATTCTCTAAATCATGTGTTCCTTCAAAGGAAAAGACTACAGCATTCTACACATAAATACAAAGAATTCTATAGAGGCTAGAAATCTAGAGCAACACACGTGAAATACTGGAGGACCTCAGCAGATCAAGCAGCATCAATGTAGAGGGATAAACAGTGGATATTTGGGCTGACGAAGGGTCTTGGCCCAGAACGTCAACTGTTTACTCTTTTACACAGATGCTGCCTGACCTGCTGAGTTCCTCCAGTGTTTTGTGTGTGTTACAGCTTCTATAAAACTACTTTGCCTTTTTACACTACACCACCCACTTTACAGACGGGAATATCAGAGCTTTGGATCTGCTTTTCATTACGAGTGATCTGTTTAACAGACTATTCCAAAATAAAAGGGTTTTCATTAAAAAGTTTAAAATTCTTTCCTTTAAAAAACAACTGTTGGATTTTGCATCAGATCCTTAATTCTTGCTGAAACCATAAGGATTCTTGGATTGCCAATTCCACAAATCTTGGCCTAAAATAGAAAGGACATTCTTTTATTAAGACTTTTCGTAGTTAGCTCTAGATAGCATTGCTCATATTAAATACATTTACAACAGCAATTTTGAAAACCAGAGGCGAAAAATACTGGTCAGCTACCAACCATGCACAAAATGCATTAATATAAAACCACAGTAAAACTTACACAATTTTATCACGCTGAATACTTACACATCTTATCAATTCCAAATTCTGCCTTCCATCCAAGTTCTTTTTCTGCAAGAGCTGGATTGGCATAACAGGAAGCAATATCTCCTTCTCTCCGTGGAACAATCTGATACTTAACCTGCAAAATTTGGGCGAACAAAAATCCATCTTCACAACTGTGATGCACAGGCCAATTAACTTTTGTTTAACACTCAGCCAAGACGAGAAGCGGCACTACAGAAAGTTCACTGAATCTTAAGTTTTCTTTAAAGACGCGAAGACATACCTCTCTGCCAGAAGCTTTTTCCATTGCTTTCACCATCTGTAGCACTGAATAGCCCGTCCCAGTACCAAGATTGTACACCTAGAGAGAGTTAGAAAATCAGTAAGGTACACTGAATGCAAAAGGTTGCGGTAGAAATAGTCGTGAGTGTAAATGGAGTTAAGCTGCCCAGGACACAACTTGCAATAACAAACCTTGCAGTTACATTTCTCTTTAAGTTTCTTCAATGCAGCAATATGTCCCTTTGCAAGATCCACAACATGAATGTAGTCCCTGACACCTAAACAGTAAGACAATGCATTTAATTGTCTGAAATCACACAGGCTCAAATTCAAAGTAAACACAGCTTGCTCTCTTTCCAACTACAATTTATAAAATACCCCCCGGGAACAAAATTTATACTTTCTAACCCTGTGGGCTGCATTCCCTTGTCCAGTGCACATAGGTAGAACAGAAGCATTCACAGGACAAAATAAAATGACCATTTAGCCCGACTTGTTTCCAATTCAGTCTAAACCCAGGCTTCATTACCGCGTCTCTCCTTAGAGTAATCAAGCAGCATCTCAGCCGGTATCCACTCCTGAATTTAACTACAAAAAAAATGCCTGTGAAACTTTTCACTCAAAACTGTATACAGTTTTCTAATCATTGCATTGTGCACTGATTTGTTCACTTTTGTATGCTGCGTTTCTAATGATAAAAGTCAGGAGACAAAACCACTTTATAGCTTACTTTTATTTCCCATAATTCTCCACCTTCCTCCAGCCCATTTCCCTTCAGCCTATCACTTCCCAGCTCTCTACTTCATTCCTCCCCCCACTTCTTATCCCCCCTCGACCATCCCATGTTATTTCACTCCTGATGAAGGGTCTCGGCCCGAAACGTCGTCACTACCTCCTCCCATAGATGCTGTCTGGCCTGCTGAGTTCTGCCAGCATTTTGTGTTTTTATAGCTTATTTGCCTTCAATGAAATACAACATTCTGATCGTACCAAAGAAACCACTTCCACGCAAGTAATGATTACTACTACACACATAAATGCTGATTATCAAATATACGGGCTCTGGATTTCTTGAGTCATCAGACTAACACTTCCTCATTTGCCAGATGGCATTAAATAATTACACAAAGGAGCGATCTTCCAGCTCCTGCCATGGTGTCGTCTTCTCCCACACTATTCCTTACTTGTAACCCTTCCTTACACAGAAATTATTGCCACCAATGCCAGAGGCTTCAATGAGCCAGGTTCTGGCATGGGATGGTTCTAACTGACTAAGAGAAGAGGGCTTCAGTGATGGCACCAGTGTTTTATCTATTTCAAGTTGACAGTACTACTCTAGGCAGTCCTGCGATAACCAATACACCGAAGGTACCAAATGCAAGAAATGTACTTGCATCTAAAAGTCGTTATCCACCCCCTCCTCTACTGAAGCGAGGAATTATCAATACATTGAAGGCAATGAAACTTCACTGTATAAATTATTTTTCAACTTCTCAAATACTGGAGGAATGAACCTCCACTCATTTTCTGCTTTGGAGCAAGTTAATGCAAAGACACCCACTCGGCCTCCTAACCCCTTCTCTGAATACCAGCAACATCTGACCCAGCCACCCGCAGTCCTGCAGCACCCGGCTATACCCAGTTATAAATGGGTATTTCACAGTAAACAGGAAAGACATTTAAAATAAGAGTCAAAAATCACCATAAATAAAAATATTAAAGCAAATTCCCGTAACCGACCTTAACAACTTTACCGACAAGAAGTCTAGATATACAGATTTGGTAATTGTCAATTGTCTTACAGGACAGGTTAGGAAACCTCCTTAGTGGCATGAACCGACAATCAACCACCTTGCCTGATGGCTGAGTGCTTCACATCTGACCAGCAATAATAATCCTCGTGATACAGTGTATCTCACCTGTGCCATCAACTGTGTCATAGTCATTCCCAAAAACACTCAGGCACTGCCGGCGTCCAACGGCAACCTAGGAAGAAGGTTGATAATTCAGAAGTAATCACGTAATAGTTGCGTTTAAAGGAAAATTGACCTTTCCTTTCGCAGACAGGCTAGTGCCGAGCTAGTAGCGTGGAATCACCTTCTACAAAAGTTATTGAATGTGCAGGAGTGAAACCAAAGGAACAGAATTGCCGTGAAGCAAGGCTAAATAACACCTGACCCTTCATTCAATGAAGGCACAAAACTGGCTGCTTACCCAGAAATCAGTGAGTAGTGCTGTAAATGCTGGCCCCTCCTCCAGCAGAAGTAATACAGGAAGAAAATGTTAAACTATTATGTTCCCTTGGTTCCTAAATCATACTGTGAATTCAGTCAACTCAGGGGCACGTCAGACTCCACCCCCGCCCCACCCCCAAGAAACTTCAAATGAAATCTGGAGAGCAGTGTCAACCTTCCTTGGGTGTTTAAGACCTTGTTAAAGCTTTTAAATCAACTGGGGGAGGCCGTGGCGCTGTCTGCACTGAGAACCCACAGTGCCCATGTCAAAAGCACAGAGGAAAGATTGCACCACCTCACAAATTGCTGACCTAGATGCACTATCAGGCACCTCCCACCCAATCTCACAGAGGAAGCGAGGTTCACAGCGGCTTGAGCAACCTCAGACCCCACCAAAACCTCAGACCCCTTGCAAGCAAGCCACATTCGGCCCCGAGGGACCGCCCGAGAAGGAGCTCGGTTCAACCCCTGAGGGGACATAATCGTGTATGACTGCCAAGCAATCCAGAATTACAGAGCACCTCATCCAAAGTGTTGGAACTTCAATAAAACCATTAGAGTCAAATGGTTCCCCAAGCATGCATTGCCAGTCCCTCTTTTGAATGTCCATGTTCCCCATTTGGGGTTTAATTCCCTTGGCACCAAAACTCTATTCACTACCCCCTGGTGAAGAATTTCAAAGATTCAATGAAAAGGAAAAGCCCCTCACCATTTACACCAGGGATTCCCAGCCTGGGGTCCACAGACCCCTCATTTAATGGTAGGGGTCCATGGCATAAAAAAGGTTAGGGAACCCCTATTCTACAACATCAATGCTCCTGGTGTCTTCTATGCTTCGGTGAGAGAATTCTCTCAATCTCCAAGAAGGAAAGGTCCATCTGACTCAATCTTTCATCAAGCCACATCTTACAGATAGATGGACCTTGGAATGTTTGAATAAGATGAATGATGGAAGACTGAGTAAGGTTCTTGCTCAAACTTTCATCAAAGCTTAGAGTACATATTGCCTGGAGTCAACACAAGGAATTTACACTGCACCACTTCCAAGGCAACTGCACAATGGGAACAGAGTTTAAAACAAAAATGTACTGTAGCTGCAGGCTCAACAACCCCCTGCAAAGTTACTGCACACTTTCCTTAACCCTGTACTCCAATTATTTTGTAATAAAGACTGACATATACAAACACGAGGAAATCTGCAGATGCTGGAAATTCAAACAACAACACACACAAAATGCTGGTGGAACACAGCAGACCAGGCAGCATCTATAGGAGAAGAACTTCGTCAGGAAGGGTCTTGGCCCGAAACGTCAACGGTGCTTCTCCTATAGATGCTGCCTGGCCTGCTGTGTTCCACCAGCATTTTGTGTCTGACATATACAAAGTGCTTTTGAAATCTGCATTTATACCTTTGGGTGCATTTACACTCCACTCAGTACATGCCAACACATTTCTTCCCATTCACAAATAATTCTGTTTTGCTATCCACATTACCAAAAAAAATAATAACCTTGACTTTACATGCCATCTTCAACTTCTTCACCTGAGCAGTTAACCTGCTCATATTACATTGCATCCTCTCCACAACTCAATGTCCCTGCAGCTCTGTCCATTTAGCAACCCTAGATATATTTCCTCCCATCCTTTCTGTCTTCCTAATGTGAATGAGTGATACACTCGTGCAATGGAGATAAGAAGGCAGAAGATAGAAGAAAAGTTATCTGCGTAAATGCTGCCATTCTATCCACCCACCCCTCCAATCTCACTAACACTTGCATTTTCATTTAGTCTGTGATTTATTACCAAATAGGCATTTGTTCACACAGGAGACTACTGTAAAAACATGCCACCAAAGACCTTTGTTAAATATGACTAATGGAAAAGGTCAACTAAACCAGCTGTTCCAGAAACAATTTATGCAGTTTACAAAATATTTTCCATATTTTAAATAGCTCCCCATAGATGTGAGATTTGGGAAGGGGAATAAGATGAAGGACTTCAAAATGTTTAGAGTTTTTTACATTTCAGAACATTAAAAATGGAAATATTTCATTAGCAGAAATGCAAATGATATGTGGGAACACATCCACCCCTGTGTGTTTACATCAGTGTGAATGTTTAACTAGTTACCTGCTCAAATTCCAGTTTCCTGTGTTCTTCCTCTACTTTGATTTACATTCTTTTTAAAATGGCTATCCAATTTGTCCACGGTTCAAAAATCACATGGCGAGACAATACAACTTTAGGAAGGGGGAGGGACACCAGGACAAAAGAGCGCAGTAGAAAATTTAATACTAATGACTTATGACCAGGTCGCTTAACCAAAGAATGGAAACAATGTTTTGTTAATGAGTATCTTAAATTTTTAATTATTTTAAAAAGTCCTCTTAACATTTTCTATCACAGTAGAAAAGATTCCATTTACCGTATGTCTGCAATTCACAATCCAAAACAACTGGCATGGTAGTGTAGTGGTTAGCACAATGCTTTACAGACTGGGTGACCTGGGTTCAATTCCCACTGCTGCCTGAAGGGAGTTTGTACCCTGTGACCATGTGGGTTTCCTCCAAAGACGTACCAGTTGGTAGGTTAATTGGTCATTGTAAATAGTCCTGTGATTAGGCTAGGGTTAAGTCAGGAGATTGCTGGGCAGCGTGGCTCAAAGGGCCAGAAATGCCAATTCCGCATCGTATCTCAAAAAAGTAAAATCAAAGACTTTGATCCCTCTAGATCCAAGCCTTTAACATTCATCTACCACACAGTCCAGAACTATACTCTCATCTCCAACTTGCACAATGTTGCCTTTTGCTTTTTTTTTTAAACTTTTTTTTATTGTTTTCAAATAGTTACAGAATAAATGTGTATGAGAAAAAAAATGTTACCCAGCCCCCCTCCCCTTATTGTAGAATCCCATTTTATTTTTACAATTTAAACTTTTCCTGACCCATGAGATCTTTGTAAGATCTATGAAGTAAAACCCATTGATGTTATTAATAGATATCTTCGGTGATCAAGTACCAATATCCACATTATCCATGAAGCTAAAGCAAAAGACTCTGGCTACATTTAAAGTATGAAAACATTACTACTGCACGGGTTACACAGTGTAAAGATGTAACATCCTGTCTTTATATCATCTACTATTCAGGTTCAATGGTAAAGAATACAAATTTGTATGTTTATTCACTTGAGAATCAAATTATCCTCAATTGCAATTGCTGTTAATGAAGTTGTGTATAAAGACACGTCACAAGAGCATAATCAGGGGGGAAAAAATAGCATCGTAAACAGAAGAGGCTGGAAATCCAAAGCAACACACACAAAATGCTGGAGGAGCTCAGCAGGTCTTTCAGCATCTATGGAAATGACTAAACAGCTGAGACCCTTCTTCAGGACTGGAAAGGAAGGGGCGAGGGAGACACCAGAATAAAAAGGTGGGGAGGGGGAGGGAAGGAGGGTAGCTAGAAGGTGATAGGTGAAGCCAAATGGGCAGGAAAGGTAAAGGTCTGGAGGGAAAGCAATCTGATAGGAGAGGATAGTGGATCCGGGGAGGGGAGAAAGGGCGCGGGGGAGGAGCCCAAGACTTTTGCACAGTACTGTAGTAATTTTATGTACTGCACTGTACTGCTGCAGTAAAAAAAAATCATGATATATGTGAGTGATCATATACCTGATTCTGATATGGGTCTCTATTGTAAACTGAGAGTGGGAAGGGGGCAGGAAAAGGGGAATCATGGTTGGGAAAGGGGGAAGGAAGGAGGGAAGCACCAGAGAGACATTCTGTAATGATCAATAAACCAATTGTTTGGAATCAAATGACCTTGCCTAGTGAGTCAGGGCTGGGTGTGTCTGCACCAGCACCATCCCCCGCCCTGCCCTGGAATTCCTACTCTACCACCTGTCCCACGCCCCTCCCACAGCGCTCCACCCTTGCCATTCCCAACATCCTTAGCTCCCGCAAGATTTGCAAACTCACTCTCCTCTCCACATTGACAAATGCAGTACTGTGCAAAATTCTTCTTAGGTATCCTAGCTATATATACGTTCCTAAAATCTTCGTACAGTTCTGTACACCCCAAGAGCACGAGGGCATTGGGAGAGCAAGAAAGAACCTCAAAGTCACGATTAAAAATTTCTGACCCAAATAAACCATTAAAACATTTCTTATTATAAAATTCAGTGACTGATACTATTTATTTTAATTGTTATTTATAGTAATTTGTTATGTCTGCACTGTATTGCTGCTACAAAACAACAGATTTCACGGCTAATGTCGGTGAAAATATACATGACTCTGAGTCTAATTATAAACTGATCATAAATAATATTCTTTATTAAAATAAAGCACATTGTAGAGGGTAAAGTAAATTTAAACTGTGAAAAAAGCATTTACCCACCTGTGCAATGTATGGCATCAGATTATTGGGAATACCCTGAGGATCCTCACCAATCATTCCCGACTCATGTGCACCAATAGGATTGAAGTATCGAAGCAGCACTGCATTCCAGTCCTGAATAAATAAGATATTGTGGATGTGGAGAGAACGTTTTCATTCGTGGAAGAATCTTTGACTCAAGGTCATACTTTCCAAACGGTTGAAGAAGATGGTATGGATTCCCAAATCCCAAGGACTTTCTACACGGGCACAATTGAGAGCATCCTGACTGGCTGCCTGCATCACTGCCTGCTATGGGAACTGTACTTTCCTCAATTGCAGGACTCTGCAGAGAGTGGTGCGGACAGCCCAGTGCATCTGTGGATGTGAACTTCCCACTATTCAGGACATTTACTATTTAGGTGTGTAAAAAGGACCGAAGAATCATTGGGGACCCAAGTCACCCCAACTACAATCTATTCCAACTGCTACCATCCGGGAAACAGTACCGCAGCATAAAAGTCAGGATGAACAGGCTCCAGAACAGCTACGTCCACCAGGCCATTAGACTGATTAATTCACACTGATACAATTGTATTTCTATGTTATATTGACTGTCCTGTTGTACATACTATATATTACAAATTACTATAAATTGCACATTTAGATAGAGACGTAACATAAAGATTTTTACTCCTCATGTGAGGAATGTATGTAATAAAGTCAATTCAATTCACAACCTCATTATAAAGGGGCGCCTGTTTAAAACTGAGATAATGAGGAATTCCTTAAGCAAGAGGGTAGTAAATCTGTGGTAAATGTTACAACAGATGACGGGAATGTGGTTAAAGTTTATGGGGAGATGGTAGGGGAGTAGAATTCAATAATGTCTTTCAGAAATTTATAATTCTATCAAATTGTCCCCCCTCACTTCCCCAGCCTATCCATTGTCTCACTGTAAATCTAGCCCTCCTACACAGGCAAAATGCTGGTGAATCTTGGAACCCCCCAGCCAGCACAATCTTTCCTGTGATGTTCTGATCAGAACTGAACCCAGTACGCTAAATATTCTTCTCCACCCAATGCCACTCCCCATTCCTCCACCTCCCACGGCCAGTAAATCCACTCACTTGTGACCTGAGACACGTCCTTGTACCAATTCCGGCAGGTAGGGGGAGAGTAACACTAGAACTGGCGGAGCAGGTAGATCTGTGTCTCTGTGCAGGACTTTGCCATTGGGAACACAGAACATAAAAGCATAAGTTGCCGCTCCAAGTGTTCCCCCTTTCGCAGGAACAATTCTGAGGTGCTGGTGCTGCCACAGAAGATCTTCCCCAACGTTTCAGATACGCTTAGCCTACGACAACACAACAACTTTCGCAAATCAACATGTAGAATGGGGAGGGGGGCGGGGGGGGGAGTTACCTTTTCTACATTGCAGAGATCGCGGATCATCTCTTCTATAAAGTATTTTGTTTTTCCGTAAGCATTAGTGCAGCTGCCAACACGATGTTTCTCATCTATAGGTAGGTGATCGGGAGAACCATACACTGTTGCTGAACTGCTGAATACAATGTCTTTGACATCATGTTCTTTCATGGCCTGAAGTACCAAAGTAAAACATATAAACCAATCAAACCCATTGTTTTATTAAATATAATCAAATTTTGTGTTGAACTTGCTTTTTTCCTATTTATAATAATTCCTGTAGGCAAGTAAAAAAAATAGGCAGACTGTCACAGTATTTGCACTGAGAACGTATGTAAAAAGTGCAGTGTTTTAAAATACCCCAAAATCATTTATTTTAGAACACATTTGACAAATAGCTGGCATTTTGCAACTTAGTGCTTATGATGTTTCTAAACCTTGTCCACGTTATTTAAAATTCAACAGAATGTTAAGCTATCACCTAATATCCTTCATACTTAAAAATCTATTGATCTCCGTCTTGAACACATCAAACAAATTGGCCTGTACAGCATTCTTGGGTACAATTCCAAACATGCACTATACCTGGAATGAAGATGGTTCTGAATGGTCAACCTTAACTTTGAGACTGTGATCCCAGGACCATCCAGCAAACAAGTCTCTAAGAATGGGGTATATTTCAATGAGATTACCTCTCATTCTTCTGATCCCAAAACAGTACACATTCACTACCTAATCTCTCCTACTAATTTATTTTAATTTTAACTTATAGCAATTTGTATGTCTTGCACTTTTCTGCTGCCACAAAACAAAGTCCTGATGAAGGGTTTTCGGCCCAAAATGTAGACTGTTTATTCATTTCCACAGTTGCTGCCTGTACTGCTGAGTTCCTCCAGCACTTTGCGGGTGCTGCTCGGTGATAAAAGACCTGATTCTGACTCATCTCAGGTCAAACTTGTCCAACGAGTAACCTGAAGAACCTTTACTGCACTCCCTCCACCATATGTCCACATTTTCTTCACAGTGACCAGCCCTGTAGACAATATTCCAGAATCCTAAACAGTACTCAGCAAAGTTCTTAAGCACATATATAGCTAGGCTGCCTGAGGCATTTGCACAGTGCTGTATATCGGTTAAAATAGGTGGTGGTTAGAAAACAGAACTAGGAGTACTTAGCTACATTAGCTCAGTGTTAGTTGGTAAATGGAAAGACATAACATACAGTACTGTGCAAAAAGTCTCTGGTACCCTAGCTATATGTGCCTGAGACTTTTACACAGTAATGTATAACTGAAGCAAAACATCTCGTGTACTTAAGTCTTCTTCCAATAAATGTCAACATACCAATTGTCTTCATAATTGCTTGTTCCATCTTAGTGTTCATGTTTTAAGTTCCTCTATCAGAGGAAAAATGGTAGAAGAATGAAAAAGAAATATGGATTGGGGGTGTGGGTGGAAATACAGGTCACTGGCAAGATCTTTATCCAGTTTTGTCACTGCCAATAGTCCCTTCAGGCTTGAGAGATTATGGATATGCATCTTAGTTAATCTGCTGGAGAGCAGCATTTTCAATGGTACAGAAGGCCCAGATGGGAGTTGTGGTCGAAGTTTCACCTGCTGCTCTTGATGGTGGAATCAGCCAATTCTGAGTGCATTTTGCTCTCCCCAGCTTCCTTGCACAAGAGTGTTTGATTCTCATTGCTTTTTGGGAGCTCTGTGAAGTTTGCGGATCTACAGAATGCAGCCCTGAGCAGCAGACTCCCAGTTTTACACATGGATGTCCAGCACTTTAGCATAGTGCTGTTACAGGGGCAGCCCAGTAGTGTAGCGGTTAGCGTAACACTATTACAGTGCTAGCAATCCGGGTTCAATCCCCACCGCTGTCTGTAAGGAGTCTGTATGTTCTGCCTTTAACTGCAGGAATTTCTGACGATGCTCCGGTTTCCTCCGAAGACGTATGGGTTTGCTAAATCCAACTGTTTAATTTTATTTGCCATTTTCTTTATAGTATAACAATCAACTATCTGTTTCTTTTAAATCACCATTATATACACAACAGTTCAATATGCCTCCAGTGCTATACAAAGTATAATTCTGGGAGCTTCTTAACTTTGCTCTTAATATTTTCTCATTGGCTCATTTTACTACAGTATTAAGTATTTACTCAGTTAGTTTATCCAAGACCCTTTCCAGTTTTCTGATCCCAGCGATACTATTTTGGTATCAGGTGTTGTCACCAAAATTAGCGTTTATCCAAGCACAATCTTAAGAAAATAGTTAGCAAACAGAACAGTATACAAAGTCTAGGCTTCCTGTTGAAACTAGAATTAACACATTTTGCTGACAGCTTGTTCTTTAATCAGTAATGAGAAACTTGCGACTCTGAAATTAGATTCTTACTTCTCTCACAGAAACATATTCTTTCCCACACAGACACACTCACCTCCAGTAGTTTAATCGTTCCTGTAAGATTGACCTTGTAATAAAGAAGAGGCTTCTGGACAGATTCACCTACAGCTTTCAAACCCGCAAAATGAATCACAGCTGAGAAATTGAACTGGGGGGGGGGGGATAAAAAAGGAAAATCTAATTACTAAAATGTATCACTTGCAGTTGTGGTAACATTTTGGGAGAACTCAAGAACATAAACCTCCTCGAAACTAGAATGTTGATTTGAGTTTACAAGATGGATCAAAGTTTTTCAAATGGGTTTGATGGACAAATTAGCATTTTTAATCATAAGCACATTTTTAATTTAAATTTTTGCAGCTGAGTGAACAGTACTACATAATGTTAATCTGCAGTGGTTTAGTGTGGCTGCTAAATACTTTGTGGATGGACTACCTTCCATTTATAAAGTACCTTTCAGAACTTCAAAATGTTTCAAAGCGCTTCGCAGTCAGGGAATTACTAAAACAGCTTCAGTTATAATAAATAATACTGGCTGACAGTGCAAGTTTTGAATTTCAGCCCACTGTTGAGAGGATTTCAGGCAAAATTCTGACATTGAGAGGATTTTGAAGATGCTTATGTAGAGAGCAGAAATGAAAAGAGGCCATGACCCAGTCCATAGTTTTTGGTTAGCCGGTGAGTTGCACATATCCCTTGGTGGGCAAAGCAACACACACAAAACGCTGGAGGAACTCAGCAGGCCAGGCAGCATCTATGGATAAAGAGTATAGTTGATGTTTCAGGCCGAGACCCTTCATCAGGGCTGGAAAAGGGGGAGAAGTTTGAGTAAGAAGGTGAGGGGAGGGGAGGAAGAAGTACAAGGTGGTGGGTGATCGGTGAAACCAGGAGAGAGGGAGGGAAAAGTAAAGAGCTGGAAGTCAACTGGTGAAAGAGATAAAGGGCTGAAGGAGGAGAAATCTGCAGAAGAGGACAAAAAGCCAAGGAAGAAATGAGAGGGGTAGGAGCACCAGAGGGAGGTGATGGGCAGGTAAGGAGATAAGGTGAGAGAGGGAAACAGGAATGGGGAACGAAGGAGAGGAAGGAGGTTGGGCAATTACCAGAAGATCGAGAAATCTTAGTGGACATGCAATCTAAACACATTTGGCCAAGGAACACACTCAGAAAATTACTTCCTAACCCATGGTTTAGATCTCACAATGTACATGGCCAAACATTACAAAAATAATTACAGTTATTTGTTCTCAGTTTGGTACCTCTGTGAAGAGATTACGTAGAGCAGATTCATCAAGCAGGTCAATTTCTCGGAAGATAATCTCTTTTCCTGTAATCTTGCTCACTCGACGAATGCTTTCGGGAATTCCATCTTCCCCTATATTACAACAAAAAGTAATCAGTCTCAACTACAATCATTGAGTGGCTTGGCTACTTTAAGCCTAAACACAAACGTAACTATCCATAGTTTGTAAATGTTGCTTAATTATTAATTGTGATACAGTGCCTTGCGCAAACACCACCATAACCACTAAAAAATAGTGTCTTCCAGATAGGGGAGGAAATGGTTAATTATACCTCAAATATTATTAAAGGGAAAAAAATCTTATTCAAATTCATACATAAGAAGCATTGTCAAGGAAGACTATTAGATCACTTTTTAACTTGAAGAAAGCACTTGTGCCTCTCATATAGACTCTGCCTGGCATATACCGTGGTTCCAAAGTCAGCACCATTGTCAAAGTAAGTGAGTTCAAGTACCATGCCTGAGCATAATTTCTATCAAGATCTCAGAACACAATTTTGCCCTTAATCAACATTACCAAAACCAATTACCAGAGGAGGTTCACAAGAACTATTCTGGGAATGAAAGGGTTAATGTATGAGAAGCATATTCTGGCTCTGGGCCTGTACTCACTGGAGTTGAGAAGAATGAGGGGCATCTCACTGAAACCTATTGAATATTGAAAGGCCTAGATAGAGTGGACATGGAGATGATGCTTCTTAAAAGTGCAGGCTATTTAGGACCAGAGGGCATAGCCTCAGAATACGTGGATGCCCCTTTAGAAAGGAGATGAAGAGGAATTTCTTTGGCCAGGGGGTGGTGAATTTGTGGAACTCATTGCCAGGGACACACGTGGAGGCCAAGTTGTGGGGTATATTTAAAGCTGAAATTATTAAGTTCTTGATTAGTAAGGGTGTCAAAGGATACGGGAAGAAGGCAGGAGAATAAATCAACCAAGATGGAATGGTGGAGCGGACTCGATTGGACGAATGGACTCTTACTGACCCTATGCCTTATTGTCTTACGTGACTATTATTTTCCAATGAACTGCTTACAATTCCCAGCTTAAGTTCTGCCAGGACATCTTGGCTCTAGATCTGATCAAGACCTTAATCAAAAATGGATCGAGGTGCCCGGCTCCAGGGGTGAGGTAATAACTTGCCCCTAGCATCAATGTGGCTACAAGGAACCCTCGTAAAACTGAAGTCAACAGGCACCAAGAGGGAAACACTCAGAGGTTGGAAATGTACCACGAAGATGGTTGTGGTCAATCATCCCAACCCTCGGACATTGCTCTAGGTCGCAGCAGTTCCCACCCTGGGGTCCACAGACCCCTTGCTTAATGGAATTGGTCCATGGCATTAAAAAAAGATTGGGAACCCCTGCTTAGCACAGTGCCTTAGATCCTAAAACCTACAACTGCTTCATCAGGGACCCTCCTTTCATCACTGGGTCAGAAGTTCGGCTGATTGCACAGTGTTGAACTCTGTTCACATTTAGTCTTTGCCTTCACTTAGGCAACATCCCAAATGGATTGACAAGTGGCTAATATTAGTGTTACCAAAGGACCGGGAATATATCAGCTTCAACTTGGAAAAAAGGGTCTCACTGCTTACCCTTGGCGTTTATGGAACTACTATTGCTAAGTCTCCAACTTAAAATCCTGTGGGGTCACCGTTGACCTGCAATTCATTTGGACCAGCCACCCCAATACTGTGCCCTAGAGGCTTTAAGTCCTTCAGCAAGCGACTCAAATTCCAACCCTCATACGTAACTTTACAATATACAAGGCACAGATCAGGAACATGATGTAACACTCTCCATATAGCTAAATAATGGGGGGGGGGGGGGGGGGGGGGAGGGTGGGACAGCAAGTTTAACTCTCAGCAAAATGAGGTGGTCACAAGCAACATAAAAAACTGTAAATACTCAGCAGGTTAAGGCTGCGTCTACAGGAAGAGAGACAGAATTAATGTTTTAGCTGAAAGATAAAAATAATCGATCCTGGGAATTCTGGCCATACTCTCCTCTATTTCTTCACATCTGTCTCCACATTCCCTTCTGCTCACCTCAAGCCCAGTTCTACAGTAATTAGCTCACAACAGTGCAGGACCATGATCTTAGCACAGAAAATTAAACAAAGTATACTGTATTACAGAAATTGTCATACAAATGCAAAAAAAAAGCTTCTTTTTACCTCGGATGGCGTTGTGAAAATTGTCTATCACGACAGGAACGTATCCAGCTTTAACCAGCTCAACCACACAGTGACTACCGATATAACCAGCTCCACCTGTCACCAGGATCATCTCCGACGTCATTTTCTACAAGTACAAAGAGATCAAGGATTAAATGAATGCTATCAATTG
Source organism: Hemitrygon akajei (assembly GCF_048418815.1). NCBI lineage: Eukaryota > Metazoa > Chordata > Chondrichthyes > Myliobatiformes > Dasyatidae > Hemitrygon > Hemitrygon akajei. Next base: position 14,855,229 of record NC_133155.1, on the reverse strand, counting down.
CAAAAAATAAAAGATCCAGAGAAACAACTATTTTAATCTGTAATTATCTTTTTTTTTGGTTTCTTACTGTGACATTTCAACAAATCAGAGACACAACAGACTCTGCAGATGCTGGAAATCTTGAGCAAGACAACAAAATGCTGAAGGAACTCAGCAAGTCAGACAGCATCTATGGAGGGAATTAAGCAGTCGATGTTTTGGGCCAGGAGTTCCCAACTTTTTTTAGGCCATGGACCCCTATCATTACCTGAGGGGTTGGTGGACTCTAGACTGGGAATCCTGCTTTGGGCTGAGACAATTCACCAGTATTCCTGATGATCTTGATGATTATGGTAGGATATCAGGGCTGAGTGGAATATACATCCTACATGTGGGAGGCTTGTCGATGCTACATCATTCTGGCAAGCTTCATGTAATAAAGTCTCCATTGTTTTCAGGAAGGGGAAAAGAGGGTGAACACGGGCCAGTAAACATTGAAAAATTGACAGTGGAGAGAGTCAGCACTTTTAAGTTCATGATGATCTGTCCTAGGTCCAAAATATAAATGCAATCATAAGGAAAGTGCACCAGCATCTTTATTTTCTTATGGTCCTGAGGCAGTGTGGCTTATTATGGGATGCTCTCTCAAACTTCTACAGGTGTACTGTTGAAAATATCCTGACTGGTTGCATCAAGATCTGCTGTGATAATTCAAATGGGAATGTGCGCAAGAAGCTGCAGAGAGTAGTGGACTCTGTCCAATGCAACACGGGCACATCCCTCCCCACACTAGTATCATCTACAGGAGGTGCTACATTTATCATCAGAAATCCCCACCATCCGGGCTATGCCATCTTTTCCTAGCTATCATTGGGCAGGAAGTACAGAAGACTGAAGCCTCACTGCACCAGGCTACTTTCTTTCAACCAAAACAGCAAAACTCCAATCGTTACACCTTGCACCAAAAGTTGACTTTGTTGATCTAATTGCGTTTGCTTGTTTTAAAAAAAAAGCACACTATTTGTTTTCCTTGTGGATGTTCTGTGCCTGGGATGCTGCTGCAAGCGAGCTTTCATTGCATCTGTACTCGTCACTCAACCGGCCACTCAACGTCAGCAAAGCTGAAGAGCTGACCACAAGAGGAAGAAGCTGGATGTCCATGAGTCAGTCCTCATTGGGGGAAATTGGAGGTGGGGAGGGTCAGTAACTTTAAGTTTGCTGGCGTTACCATGATCAGAGGATGTGTTCTGAAACCAGTGCCATCACAAAGGTGGTACAATAGCACCTCTACTTTCTTAGAGGTTCGCATAGATTTGGCATGTCACCAAAAACTTTTACAAACTTCTATAGCTGCATCCTGGCCTGGTATGGAAACAGCAATGCCCAGGAACAGAAAAGCCTACAGACAGTGGTGAATACAGCCCAGTCCATCACAAGCAACACCCTCCCCACCACTGAGCACCACATGGACGCAGCATGCATCATCAAGGACCTCCACCATCCAGGACAAGCTCTCTTCTCACTACTACCTTTGGGCAGGAGGTACAGGAGCCACGCCACCAGGTTCAGGAACAGTTATTGCCCTACAACCATCGTGGACACCTTCATTCGCCACAACTCTAAATCTATTCCACAACCCACCAACTCACTTTCAAGGACTCTACAACCGATGTTCCTAGTATTACTTTTTTTATTTGCTCAATTTGTCTTTTTTTGCACGTAGGTTGTTTGTTATTCTTTATGTACAGTTTTTCATAAATTCAATTAAACTTAATTTTCCTGTAAGTCCTGCAAGAAAATGAATCTCAAAGGGGTATATGGTATTGTATATGCAGCCTGATAGTACATTTACTTTGAATCAGTGCAAGTATATACTTCGCGCACCCGACAATAAACTTGAATTTAACTATTGTGAGGGCCTCAACTGCACAGGAGGGTGGAATAAAAGAGAGAACATGAGTGATGTTGGATTGTACAGTTAGGGGAAACAGGCTGGTATCAGGGTCAAGGAGGTCACCTAACGGGGAAGGTGACCATGCAGAAGTCATATCCCTAATCAGTACCAACATACAGAGATAGACGAGGCCTCAGATGTTGCACCTCAAAAAATCATCCCAGGATTACTGCCAGTGCTGCATGCTACTTACTGGGATTTCTGAGGCACCTCATAGGTTTCTGGGCTGGCATAACCCGTACAAATTGGACGGATTTCACTTGGGCAGAACGAGGCGAATACCTTTGCAAGGAGATCTGCCACCGATTTCAGCTAGCTTGGCGGAAACGGGAACAAAATAGTATTTGGGAAGGAGAATAAATTGAATGGGTGGCGAGGGGTGAAGTCAAGCAGCAAAGGGGAGAAGGTTAGAACGACAGATGCAACGGTAGCAGTTACAGCAAGGTAAGTGCACAACAATAGCATACACAGAAGTAAAGAGATCTGATCTCACTGCCGTTGTGGCTGTGAACAAAGTCACCAGGAGACACTGAAGCTGGTGATATAGGAGTCCTTACTCAGCACACCCGCAGGCATCATACTCGAGACACTCTTGGAAGAAGAGCCCTGCCTGACTCAATATTACATGACATTTCTAATTTCTAAGGTGACAGCAGGACAATTCTTTAGTATCTACAATGCTTCCTTTGAATTACACATAATATTCAAACACCAATACTCCAGACACCCAAAATGAATTTTTATCCCCACCGTCTCTGGGCCACATCTATACATTCACAGGCACCCGACTTTACATTCAATCTACAATCCCATTCAAATCTGAAGAGTGGTTGCTATTGAAATTAATATCTGCTATAGGCCCTAACAACTACCATTATGGATATATGGCCAGAGAGTGACCAAAGTTGGTACCTTCTAAATACTCCAGGGTACTCTGACATTTACAAAGGTAGAAAGGAAAATGAGGTGATGAGGGTGATTGAGTGTCACTAGGTCAAGGAGATCATTAGTGATGAGAAGTGACTTTAGTTTGATATTATGATGTAGAGTTAGATTTAATATGAGTCATAGCAAGAAATAGCAAATGGCAGAAAACACTGGTAGGCCACTAGCAGTTGTACTTCCCCCCCTATTTTATTGAGATACAGCACAGAGTAGGCCTTTCTGGCCCTTCACACCACACCACCACATCCTAGACAATTTACAGTGACTAACTGACCTACCGACCAGAACATCTTTGTTCTATGGGAGGAAACCGGAGCACCCGGAGGAAATCCACACGGTCATGGAGAGGACACACAGACTCCTTACAGGCAGCAGCAGGAATTGAAACCCGGTTGCGGGTGCTGTAAAGCGTTGTGCTGACCACTACGCTACCGTGCTGCCCCTCACAGAACAGCACAAAGACTAATACGGGAAAACGTATGAGGTAGTGTTCGTGGGCCATTTAGAAAGCTGACGATGGAGGGAAGAAGCTAAGTCATTGAGTGTGAGCCTCCAGGCTCCTGTAGCCCCTCACTGTGGGTGGTAATGAGAACTCACACCCTGGATAGCAAGGGTCCTTGACGATGGATGTCATCTTCTTCAGGCTCTGCTTCTTGAAGATGCCTTCTATCGTGGGGAGGGTCGTACAGATTATCAGTCATGGTCTTGCTGAATTGTAGTACATACTCGGGACTAAATGATGTCCACCCAGTTCTTACCTACCTCTTCACAACCAAATTTTATTAATTAGTTGAATATCATTACTGTTAATCAAAACTTGCAGTCATAAATACCGCTTTCCCTTTGCTTAACCATAAACAATAGGACAAAGCATTAAATGTGTGGAAGGTCAGCTGGAAGGAATATCTTTAAAGGGAGCGCTTCGAAGAGATTTTCTCAATTTAGATCTTTTCAAAATCGAAAAGTCCTTCATTTTGAAGGACTTCACTCTTGACGTTAGTCATCGACTGACTCTCGGCTAAACTTTTAATTCAACTATGTGTTTTAAAAGACAGCAATCAAATTTACTTACGCGGATGGGAACAGCGAAAGACTTTTTACGTGCCACGAAGCAGCAACCTGGCTCCGGCTGAACGCAGCAGAAAGTCTAGATTCTTGCTGGCACTTCCTGATTATGAGCTCTGAAGGGTCTCTTTGAGCACGGATTTCCCAAGCGGCTCACGCCACTGTAATCCACAGACACTGCCAACAGAGTTTCTACAGATGTGGATGTGTGTTACGCAAGGAACGAAGAATGAATGAGCTCCTTGTGAGGACCAGTCACCAGAATGCAACCTGCAGTGCGCAGGTCTACTGACGTGGCCAGGGACTAGCCGGCACATTGCGGACCAGGTATTGCCCAACACCGGGAAAACGTCTAACAGACCGGGCTTGACCGCACGGACACGGTGCGAATCATCAGCCTGAGAGATACCTCACCAAGATGGGCGCGGACCTGCTGTCCCCTGCTTTCCAGCTACCGCGTACTACAACACTTCCCTATAAAAATTTCCAGTGCATTCACAGACCAACGAGTAGCAGTGCAACCCCCAGCCGGGATACGTCTTTCAGGAGACGGGCCACCGGTGAGACAGCCAGCGTCCTGGGTCACCCATCCAAACCAACTCTTACCTTGTCCGGAGCCTTCTTCCAATGCGCACGCGCACTAAAACAGCCTCTCAACCACGCCCACTCACCCGCGCATGCGTACTCGCACCGGCGAGCTGGGGTCCAGCTGTCATTTATGCGCGTGCTTGTCCTCCCCTTCCAAGAGGGCTGGCTACAACAATACGCATGCTCCATACGTGTGGCGGACGGCTGCAGTTCGACTCCATTACAGAGGCGGCACTGTAGTGTTGGGGCTTTTCGGGCACCTGTATTTATACCAGAGTTTTTAAAAATTTGCTGATTTTGCACTTAACAATGCAAAGTATTTACCAGCAATACAGATGGAAATATGTAGTTAATCATTCATTACTGATACAAGACAAAGTCGAGTTGATTGTCCTATGTACCAATAAATATATATATACAGGTGCAATGAACAACTTACATCACACAAGCAGCGTTCACAAAAATAAATTAAACATTTTTAAATTCTTATAAAAACTGTGGATAATTTACTTGGTTATAGTGTTGCTAATCTATTGTGATTAAGGATTTACTGAATGGGTGAAGGGAATTGAGACTGAACTTCTTTACCTCTTGTCTGATGGTAGCTGCAAAAAGTTGGAATGGCCGGATTGCAGGGATGTTAGATGATGGATGTTATCTTCTTGTGGTGCTTCCTATACATACTGCCGCTGGTGGGAAGGGATGTGCCTGTGGTGCATTACTCTTTGCAGCTTACATTCCTGCACCTTTGTATTGCTGAACCATACCATGATACACCCAGTCAGGATACGTTCAACAGTACCACTGTGTGTCAGTGTTTAATGACAAGGCAACCCCCTGAGGAAAACACACCAGTATATTTACCTTTTTATCATCGCATTTACGTGCCAGGCCTAGCATAGCTCATCCGATACGTTAACACGCAGAAATTTAAAGCTGCTGCCGCTCCCCACTGTGGACAGATGTGTGTTCGCTTTTCTTCTTCCTAGAGTCAGACTCTTGAACGGACCTACGGTATGACCTCACAATCTACCTCATTATGACCTTGCACTGCACTTTCTCTGTAGTTTTTACACTTTATTCTGTACTTTATTTTACTTTGCTCTATCTAAATGCATTGAGACGATTTGATCCATATGAGCAGTAAGCAAGACGAGATTTTCATTGTACAAGTAAACCAAACCAATCAGCTCTTTAGGTTTACTGACATTGACCAGGAAGCGGTGGTTGCAAAACTGCTCTAGCAGGTGCCCTATCTTTGGTATACTGTGCGTTGAATCCAGCAACAGTAGTGTCATTGACAAATCTGAAGATGGCATTGGAGCCATGCTTGGCCACTCAATCATACCACTTTATTTGTACAGCAGCTCATTACTGCAAATATCAAATCGGCCAATCACGTGGCAGAAGCTCGATGCAAAAAAGCATGAGGACACAGTCATGAGGGTCAGTTGTTGTTCAGACCAAACATCAGAATGGGGGGGGGGGGGGGGGTAATGTGATCTAAGTGACTTTGACCATGAGATGATTGTTGGTGCCGGATGGGGTAGCTTTAGTATGTCAGAAATTGCTGGTCACCTGGGATTTCCACAAACAACTGCCTCCAGAGTTTACTGAGAATGGTGCGGAAGAACAAAAATAAAACACCTAGTAAGTGGCAGCTCTATGGGCAAAAATGTTTTGTTAATGAGAGGGGTCAGAGAATGGCCAGACTAGTTCAAGCTGACAGAAAGGCAACTGTATCTCAAATAGCCACATGTTAAAACAGTGGTGGCAGAAAAGCATCTCTGAATGCATAACAAGAAGTGGATTGGCTACAACAGAAGACCACAAACATTCACTCAGTGGCCCTGTTCTTAGGTACAGGAGGTACCTAATAAAATGGCCTCTGAGAGTACAGAGTTAGTAGAACTTGTAACAGTCTTGTAATAACCTAACTTATTTCCCTCCAACAACTTTCTTCTCCTCCTCCTTCCCTCAAGTATAATTTCAGGACCTTAAAATACTTACAAGGCCTCATCCCTAGGGTTTTGGAGAAAGTGCATGCAACAATAGTGGATGAGGACACAAGAGGTTGGAATCCAGAACATCACACAAAGCACTGAGAGTGGATCAGGCAACATCAATGAATCAGGATTTATTCTAATCCAGATGAATGGTCTCAACCTGCAATATCAACTGCTCATTTCCATTCATTGCTGCAGCCTGACCAAGATACTCCAGCATTGTGTGTTGCAGTAGTGAATGTGTTGATTGTCACCCACCAAAATTCTGAAAAGCACATCTCTATCAGCAATATTTGAGAAAGAAGGTAGGCAGAAAGCTAGAAACCAAGGTTCAGTTAACCTACTGTATCATTGGGGTACCACAGGGATCAGCACTGGAGCCTCATGTATTTATCAATTTATCATAATAGTGATTACTTAAATGAAGGGTCAAGAGACTTTTACTGAATAGTATTCTATGGTTAAGTTTGTTGATAATACAAAACAATAAGTTAGAAGTGGGGTGGGGGAGAACAGAACATGTCTAGGCAAAAAAAAATAGCAAATGTATAATAAAGGTACAAAACACAAAAGTACAAAAATATTATACCTTTATTCTGTACTTTATTTTACTTTGCTCTATCTAAATGCACTGTGAGACAATTTGATCCATATGAGCAGTAAGCAAGACGAGATTTTCATTGTACAGGTAAACCAAACCAATCAGCTCTTTAGGTTTACTGACATTGACCAAGAAGTGGTTGTTGCAAAACTGCTCCAGCAGGTGCCGTATCTTTGGTGTACTGTGCTGGTGCTGGATATAATAAAGGTAAACAGGTTTATCTAGTTGGGTGGTTATTGGTAGAGACTACAAAATGTTGAATTGTAGAAGGAGCCAAGCCTCTTCATACAAGTTCTCAATATTTATTGCATAGTTATTTATTATTACTGTATTTTTCTGTATTTGCACTATTGTTTTTTTTTGCATATTGGTTGGGAGTGGTCTTTCATTGATTCTGTAGTTTCTTGGTGTATACAGTGAATGCCCACAAACAAATGAATCTCAGGGTTGTATCGAGTGACATAGATCCACTTTGATAATAAATTTGCTTTGAACAGCCAAACAGGTACAAAAAGCTATTTGGAATGCAGAAGGAATGTTTGGATTTTTGCAAGGCAAGATAGTTATAATACAAAACAGGGTGACAACCCACAAATGAGGCTATAAACTATGTACAGTGCTCTAGTTTAGTTTCCTACAGGAACATAGATAAGGCGGAAGCACTTCACTGTGATCATTCCTGGGATGAAGGGATCGATGGAGAGTATGAGGAAAAATTGAACCTATATTCATAATTTAGCATGAATGAGGTGAAACAAGTATTGGAATACAAGACTGTTTGATGAAGTGAATACTGAGTGGAAGTCTCCAAATATAGGGAAATCTAAAGTTGGGGACTTATTTGAAAAATAACGCATTGCTCTTTCAAAGAAATGAAAATTTATTCTCAAAAAAAGATGTGAATCTATGTAATTCTCTATTACCAGTCCTTCGATTGCTGTTCTTACTAAACTGTGGAACTTTCAACGAGAAAACCTTCACCAAAAGGGCTACTCAACACCCCTTCAAAGCCACTTAAAGATGTGCAATAAATTATAGTCTTGACAGCAATCCCCAGATTTTTGTGATCTTTAGCCCCTGCACAACTAGTTAAGTCTCTTCCTCAGTTTATAGAAACATAGAACATAGAAAACCGACAGCACAATACAGGCCCCTCGGCCCACAAAGCTGTGCTGAACACGTTCTCACCTTAGAACTACCTAGGCTTACCCATAGCCCTCTATTTATCTAGGCTTCACGTATCCATCCAGGAGTCTCTTAAAAGACCCTATCGTTTCCACCTCTACCACCACCGCTGGCAGCCCATTCCATACACTCAACACTGCGTAAAAAACTTACCCTTGATATCTGAGGGAGTACAGAGAAGGTTCACCAGATTGATTCCTGGGATGGCAGGACTTTCATATGAAGAAAGACTGGATCGACCAGGCTTATACTCACTGGAATTTAGAAGATTGAGGGGGGAACTTATTGAAATGTATAAAATTCTAAAGGGATTGGACAGGCTAGATGCAGGAAGATTGATTCCGATGTTGGGGAAGTCCAAAACGAGCGGTCACAGTTTAAGGATAAAGGGGAAGCCTTTTAGGACCGAGATGAGGAAAAACTTCTTCACACAGAGAGTGGTGAATCTGTGGAATTCTCTGCCACAGGAAACAGTTGAGGCCGGTTCATTGGCTATATTTAAGAGGAAGTTAGATATGGCCCTTGTGACTAAAGGGATCGGGGGTATGGAGAGAAAGCAGGTACAGGGTTCTGAGTTGGATGATCAGCCATGATCATACTGAATGGCGGTGTAGGCTCGAAGAGCCGAATGGCCTACTCCTGCACCTATTTTCTATGTTTCTATCTCCTCTGTAACTACTTCCAAGCACCTTAAAAATATGCCCTCTCATGCTAGCCATTTCAGCCCTGGGAAAAAGCCTCTGACTATCCACATGATCAATGCCTCTCATCATCTTGTACACCTCTATCAGGCCACCTCTCATCCTCCATCACTCCAAGGAGAAAAGGCCAGTTTCACTCAACCTATTCTCATAAGGCATGCTCCCCAATCCAGGCAACATCCTTGTAAATCTCCTCTGCACCCTTTCTATGGTTTCCACATCCTTCCTGTAGTGAAGTGACCAGAATTGAACACAGTACTCCAAGTGGGGTCTGACCAGGGTCCTATATAGCTGCAACATTACCTTTATATAACATTGGCTTGGCAGAAGTGTGCAGAATTATAATGACAGACAGTCAGCTTGGCAATGGTGGTCAAGTGGGAGAGAAGAGGTGAGATAAAGTAATAAAGGGAATAGTTCCTCATAAAAATGCAACTTCAAAAGGAAAAGCAATGCATTCACAACTTAAGCTTACTCAAAACAGCCAGGAAGTTTTCACTTAATTCAAATTTTCCAATACAGAATCTTTCAAGTACATATTTGAAATCTTTTAGTGTAAAAATAAACAAATTATTATTTTTTTTAATTTCCCATCATGCTGACAATCAAATTTACTGAGTGATATTGTGTAATTCCCATAATTTTTGAAAAAAATTTCTAAATGCTAAATTTTAAATACACAAAAGGGATCCAACTCAGAAGCATTCGAGATCCCCAATATAACTGATATTAAATAATTAATTAATTATACTTTATGGATATAAATTTTGGTCTTTAACTAAAACCAAATAATTATACGACTGATTGATGTGGCTTTCAGTAGTGAAATGCTCTTCAATCATCAGAATTCAATCATCTAAGTTATGGAGACCTATAAAATCAACTATTATTTTTTCATATTTTCATTTTATTCAAAGAATACAGTTAAGTCTTTGAATATTTTCACACTTTCACCAGCATTAATAATTTAACAAGAAAAAACTCCAGTAATATACATGTTACTTTACTCAGAACCACCATAAACCACTGTGTATGAATATACAACGAAAGTCAAACCGAAAGGAAACTACGTACATATTTATTCATGAAATCTTCAGCCACACTGAAAAAAGCAAAATTTTAAGCCCTAAGCAAAATAATCTAATGTGCCAACAATGTTACAAGAATTGGTTCTCAAACCTTTCAGATTCTTTTGCTGTACTGATAAATTTGTTGATGAATTTCAGTTTGTCCCACTCCATCAGTGAAAATTCCATGTCTTAGCCCTGCATAATTCCATGTCATAGCTGTAGGTGAGTGAAAATCCTATTTGTCCCAAAATGACTATCCTATCCTCCATAATACATAAAATGTCCCATTCAGTCACAAGTTTTATTCACAAGCCCCAGCTGGAAGTTTCTAGATTAGTCCTAATTGAATTTTTTTTTTTTTTTGAAGAACAAACTTCTAGTTTGGAAGAGTTCCGTCCAGAAAACTCAGAAACCAACTAATTTAATTTTCAGTGTATTTGAAAATTCTAATATATTGTTAAAATTACTTTCACATAAATACATTATAGAGATCTTGTCCAGAGTATTATTTTACACTTAAACAAATTATGAGTTAAGTGATGTTCTTGGAAATTCTCCGAAGTAAACTTTGGTAATATTTAAATTTTGGATACTATTGAAAAAGGTGATTTAAATAAACTTCAGAAAAGAAACTCAGAAAGAAAAGATATTCAGTTCTCAGAATCAAAACGACTAGGGTCCGACATTGTCCAGTTCACTTCTCACAGTACACTTAAAAGTCACCCTACAGTCCAAAACAAAAAGTAAAGGAACACAAGAGTCACGTTAAATCAGATGAAATTAAAACATGTCTGTGACCAGATTTGACCTTATTATTTTGTTGTGACCAGATAAAAGAAAATTATTACCCATACATCTCTACTCCATTTTAACCCATAAGTTTAATTAGTATTAGACTAGATTAATATTGGAAAAAATAACTTCATAACAATCATAATTTCCAATGAAATGATATTTCTTTGTAAAACACATTTAAAACATTTAAAATAAAAGGTTTATTTGGTCCAATATTATACTTTATATTTAACACCAAGTACCATTTGGTGTACAGTTTTAAAGGAAGAATATTACTTGACCAGCCTCCTGCAATAATACTGTCTTTTTCCTTTAGGTTGTTTTCCCTCCTAAACAATCCCACCACATTGCATCCATTTGCAGATATCTTTTTGACACTACCCGAGTTCAGTCACTGTAGTCCTTACCTCTGAAACAATAGTAAAAAAAATTGCTCATTTTTGAAGTTTGCAATGTACACCTTTACCTTAGGTATACAATGTCTACTTAGATAAAACACAAGGTGCTTTGCAGACACAAGAGATGGACAAGTAATTAAAATTAGGAAAGCAGGAGGCAATTTTTGATGAAGACATTCTCCAATAACAGAGGAAACTAAAATTTATTGAATTGGCTGGTAATATAACATCCTATTTTAAGGGACATGAATGAACATATAACAGACCTTTGAAAGTAAATTAACAGAAGTACTTGGTGACAATGTGCTATAAAAAAGGACTTGAATAACCTGTAATCCCATATTTACACTTTAACTTCCTGTAGTTTAGTGCCAAGTATGTACATTTCAATTTCCTTTTGCATTTATTTTATTAGAATACTTGTAATTTATGAAAAGTGTCATGTAACCTGGAGCTGAGATGCCATCAAAGAGTCACAATTCTTCCAATCAGGATTATATCATGATGACAACAGAAAGAAATGTAGAAATTTTCTTTTTGAGGAGGAGGGGCAGTTCAGAAATTTCAGTATTTCTTAAGTGTATTATCATATTTTTAAAATAAAGATTAGTTTTCATTCTATTTAGTGGAAATGCTGCTACTGGTTTCTATGCACGATGTGGATGGACAAGCGTGTGCATTGGTAATATCTATTCTATTGTAGAAACAAATCATCTGAGTGTTCTCCCAGTTTAACCTTTAAAATGTCCAGCATCAGCACTCTAAAGAATTGCTGTCAAATTAAATAAGTGAAATGCTTTAAATATCAACTCTAAGGAAGCACTATAATACCAGAACATCATGCCAAAGCCTTCTTCCCAGCTGACAGAGGATAAAATTGAAAGGGAACAGGAAGAACCCATTTCCCTTAGCAGAGAGGTCAATGCCTACAGGATGATGAATCAAATTAACTAGTAGAAATAGAGGGGAATGGGGGAATAAACTTTGAGGGTGGCAGGAGTCTCGAATTACTATTTGAATGAGTAATAGTAACTGAAATCTGCCACGTTTTGCAAGTTCCTGGGTGAATATGAAATGCATACCAAAAGACCACAGGGCAAGATCTTTGATGTGGGAATAGCTTAAATAGCTCATCTTGCCTAGTTGAGACAGGGTGGGTCAAATTGCCACTGAATCAGTGACTTTCCACAAAGCAACCTTCTAATCTTAGTCATATCGGCTGTGGGGTACAGGTCAAGCACAGTAATCTACCTGCCAAGAAGATAGACTAGAATAGAAGAATGTTAATAAAGTAGTGCACTTTGAGTAGTTAGATTTGTATTTTCAAAACTAGAAACCAGCTACATACCTGGTTGGGAACGAATGAATAATACATGGAAGAGGATTTAAAGATATAAAAGTTACATTGTCAAGGATGTTATGTAAAAATAAAGGACACCCAGATTCATAAAATATTAACTTTGAGTAGCTTTAAAAGACATCATATATCCATGAAACAAACTCAAATCATTTACAATAGTCATCTGAATCCATTCCTGGAAAACACTGTGCCCATCCAATTAAACACACAGTTTACATTTTATACTTTTTTTTTAAAAAAACAGATGCAACTTGAGCCTCAGATCTGATTTTTTAATAACTGTCTTTTTAGCACATATGTGATGAAGTTCATAGTTCAATTAGGCATCATTGCCACAGCTGTAATTGCATAATCTAAACTGGCTGTTTGAGATTCTACATACAATGTACAATAAATACATTCATTCCATGGTATATTAATGGTTCTTTATAACATTGTTAAATATTTGTTCACATCCCCTCAAAATAAATGTTTATATTTGCTCTTTAAATATCTATCTCATATTTATTTCATATCTTCTTCCTCTCACATAATGCACCCACTAAAATAGCACCATATCGGTGTAGGATCTGAAATTCTGTTTTCAACATATTCTTGATGACCTGTGCCGGGTAACTGTGCCTTGTAATTGGTTTTGACCTAGATCAATTCACAGTGCATTTACAAAGACACACACTGCTTAACAAACATGAGAAAGTCTGCAGATGCTGGAAATCTGAGCAACACACACAAGATTCTGGAGGAGCTCAGCAGGCCAGGCCCCATCTATGGAAAAGAGTGAACGGTCAACGTTTCAGGCTGAGATCCTTCATCAGGACTCCATCAAACATCGACTGTTTGCTCTTTCCCACAGATGCTGCCTGGCTTGCTGAGTTCCTCCAGCATTTTGTGCGTGTTGCACTGTTTAACAAAATTATTATGTCAATAGCATTAATCAAAATGCACATCCGGGCAAATTTTAATGAACCAATCAGGATTTTCATGTGTGTAACCTGCAAGTGAGATATGCAATTTCTACCCTCCCCACCCCCCCCCCCCCCCCCCATCCCCACAACAAATGAAAAAATTTAGTGTTATTGGTATGATTTCAAGGGCAGGGATCTGCCTGCAGAATATGAATCAACTTATAGTCGTCAAAGACAAAGAAACATTTTTTAAAAATTGTGTCACTTCAGAATTAACATTAGTGCTTTTAATAAATCACATCAATCCTGTTGTCGGTGAAATGGGCAACTTAAATAATCCCAAATAGACCTAGAGAAAATGTAGCCATCCTAATGCCAAGATAAACATTCACTGAAACGAATGGTGAAATCCTGAAGCTTTGTCTTAGCAAATACCAATACATTAATAAATTATCTTATCCTTATACTTCCCTCCACATCCACAAAACAAAGTATCCAAATCCAAGATAAAAATCCATGATCATCTTTTGGACAAAGCCTCAAGAAAATAACCAACATACTTGTCAATGTCACATGTTCACTTACAGTACTAGGACTTTATTAGCAAAAAAAATCATGTTACCACAGGAAAAAAAGTCAAAATGGCACTAATTATTTCTGTGACTGCATTCCTTTATCCACAGTGTCAATGTACTTTTATGACCTATTTCATTCTACCCAATGGAACAACTGGTTCAAAATACTAGCATGAGAACAAAAAGATTGGCACAACAGTAAAAGATGATATGAAAGAACAAAAGGGAAAGAACATTTTAACGCCAATACTGTAACATTGATGTTGACCGGGCCTGAAATCTGCTGCCATTAAAATTAACTTCACTCTGTGAAGACAAAAAATTTTTTAAAACGTAATGGGATTTTTTTTTTAAAAAATAGTGATTCAATTTGTGCAACAAGGCTGGCCCAAGTGTTGTTTATACATGAACATTCTAAAATAAAAGTACACTCAATGCTCTAATGAGAAGAGCTTACATTTCTGCTTCTAAAATGTAGAATGATAAAATATTTTTTAAAAATAAGATGTAACTCTCGGCATCATCTCAAGCACACATACTGTCTTTTGAGTTCTTGGTATTGCAAATTGTACCCTTGTGGTTTCGAGCACAAAATGGATCAGAATGGGACAGTTGATACAGCTCTTTAAGGAGCTGGTGATGTCACTGTTCTGTCCATCTTTCGCCCATTCAATTTACCTTCGACTAAAGCGGTTCTTGAAAAATTTTATTGTTTTTGCCATCATTGGTGCAATTTCTGAAAACAAAAGAAAGTAAAAATTGTAAATACAATTTAAACTGAAGTTTATCTTTAATTAAATTAGTAAGCTGGTTGATTACTATTACTAATAAACCAGTTAGTAACAATGCAATTGTACAATACGTGTACAATGGAAAGAACTTCTGTTTTGCATGCCATCCATACAAATCATTTCATCATATCAATACATTAAGATAGAACAAGGGAACAGCAATAACAGACTGTTAGAGTTACAGAGCAAGTACAATGCAGACAGACAGTAAGATGCAAGAGGTATATTGTGAGGTCAAGAATCCATCCGGTCATACAACTGAGCTATTACATAGTTTCATAACAGCAGAAAAAAAGCTGTCCTTGAGCTTGGTAGTATGTGCTTTCAGGTTTTTGCATCTTCTGCCCAATGGGTGGGGGTAAAAGAGAGAATGTACAGGGTGGGTAGAGTCCTTGATTATGCTGGTTGCTTTACTGAGGCAGTGAGAAGTGCAGACAGAGTACATGGAGGGGAGGCTGGTTTTTGTGAGACAACTGTAGTTTCTGTCAGTCACAGGCAAATCAGTTGCAATTGCAAGCCGTGATGCTTTCTTTGGTGCATCTATAAAAATTGGTGAGGGTCAATTGGGACATGCCTAATTTTTTTAGCTTCCTGAAGGATTAGAAGTGCTGGTACACTTTTTTTTGGCAATGGCATCTGCATGATTGAGGGTACTGGTGATGTTAACTCGTATTTCAGTTTTTGTATCACCTGGCTTTGATTTTCAGACCAAACATTCTTTGAGCTTTAAAGACAAGAAGCCACATGCATCTCCACCTCTGCTAATATAACCTTTAGAACGATTACCAGGAAAAGCCCGTGTAAACTAGGATAACTGTCTGCAACATTCGGGAATTAACTGATCTCTGATCACAGTCTTTCACTTCCCCAAATCAAGAATTATACTTACTGATACCTCATACTAGAAATAGTAGGATGTGACTAGAGAAAGCAATTCCTTAATGTCTAAACTCAATGTCAATATTTACAATGCACTTTGAAAACTACAAATCATTTCCATTGTTCTAACATTTTTAAAAAGTGATTCTTATCATTACTTTTTAAACAGCAATAACTAAGCAAATTTTATGTTTCAAACATGGAATAAAAATTCTACTATTCTCAAGTTTTCTTTTCCCCTCAGCAACTGGGGACAGTTTGGGGAGAAGACTGGAGATAATTGATGCAAATCATGCAACGGACCTATCAGGAGATCCAGTTTGCAACTCTGTGTTCCAGAGAACAATTACCAAACTGGAATCCAAATATCTTACTATGCAAAAAGGTTTCTTCCTCTCCAATTGCCGATCATTCAAATAACATCTATTAAGGGATTGAGAATAGCAGAAAACTTTATATATCATATAACCAAGAAACTGATTATAGAATACAAGACCAAGGAACTAGTTATAGACTACACGAGAGAGAAACCAGAGGTCCAAGACACAGTCCTCATCAGAGGATTAGAGGTGGAGAGGGTAGGGAACTTTAAATTCCTGTGTGTTACTATTTCAGAGGACCTATACTGGACCAAGCATGTAAGCACAGCAGTGCATCTGCTTCCTCAGCACTCTGTGGAGATTCAGCATAACATCTCAAACTTTGAAAGCTTCTATGGGTGTGTAGTGGAGATGCCTTCGAATGGAAAAATCCTACAGAAAGTAGTGGACTCTGTCCAGTACATCACGGGTGAAGCACTCCCAGCCATTGAACATATCTACATGAAACGCTGTCACAGGATAGCAGCATTCAACACCAGAGATCTCCACCACCAAGGTCATGCTCTCTTCTCACTGCTGCCATCAGGTAGAAGATATAAAAGCCTCCGAACTCACATCACCAGGTTCAAGTACAGTTACTACCCCTCGAGCATCAGGCTCTTGAACACAAGGGGATAACTACACTCAACTTCATTAGCTCCATCACTAAAATGTCCCCACAACCAATGATCTCACTTTCAAGGACTCTTTATCTTATTTTCTCGTTATTTATTGCTATTTATTTATATTTGCATATGTACAGTCTGTTGTCTTCTGCATTCTGGTTGATCTTTCATTAATCATGTTTAGTTACTGACTACATAGATTCACTAAACATGCCCACAAGAAAATGAATCCCAGGGTTGTATATGACAACATACGTATACTTTGATAATAAAATCTACTTTGAACATATACATTTTATTTTTAAAAAACAACTTACTTTTGACTTGTTTCTTTGATTCATGGATTCCTCCTCCACTGTTGGGAACTGTCACACTAGATGCTGAGGAGCCATGGCTGGAACTAGGCCCTGGACCATCAAAGGATTGGTTTCCTCCCCCACTGCCACTGTTTCCTATTTGAGTATGCATCTTTATCCTATAAAAAAAAGTTTTAAGACATTTAAAAAACAAGTCTAACTTCAACTTCCTGACTCATTCTACAAAACCTACAGACCGAGTCTCTGAAGTTTCACAACATAAGAAATAAAAACAAATTTAAGTTTTTGGACAAAATAATATAAACACAGAAATATAACAAGATAGAGGAGGCCACTGAGCCCTTTGAACCTGCTTGGCCTTTCAGTATTATTATTGCTGGTCTTCAGACTCAATTCCTATTCTCTCCCCATATCCTTTGATGCCTTTTGTTTCTGGAAATGTGTTTTGTTTTGGCAGATATTCAATTACTTGGTCAGATAGTCAATTACAGAATTCAATAGCTCAATTGCTCGTCTCTCCACAGTCCACCCCACAAATGCTTCAGACACCCTCCTTGAATCCCAACTCTGAAGCCTTATCAGAATCTTGTATATAAAATGCAAACGTCACTTTTAGTTGGACAAGAATATTACTATTGATGGTGTGGCTCGCAAATTAAGGGTTTACATGCATTATAAGAAAATAAACAATAGAATCACCTTGGGGGTGCCGGAACAGTCATTCCAGTCCCATGCCTCTCCTGCCTGCGCCTTACATCTCTTGGTGGTTTAACCTCCGTGTTTAGGAAGGCCAGCTTTGCCTGGCGGCCTATTTATAAAGAACATAAAACTTAGTACTTGGAGCCACCTAATCCATGCACTGCACACATCTCATTTCTGTCAAAATATTCCAGATCTTATAATATATGCATACAATTGACAATTTTATCCAGCAGGAGAAACGTATACTGACAATTAGGAATGCAATCTGCATTTCTGATTATTGAATTTTAATATATACTTAACATTAAATTTAACATTAAGCTCAGTGGGCTGATAGCACATTCATCACATATTGGATCCTCCAAGCGGACCACAACATTGTCATCAGGTTTGGAGGCTTGTGTGCATCAATGACCCAGAGAGCGATGTTGGCTAGAGTCACTGCTTCATGCTTTGGCTCTTGGTAGGGTCACCCATGCCAAACAGGTCAAAGGGAAAAGGTCAGGCTAAGAGTGGTTCACCGGTCCTCCAGGTTCAAGGGTTCAGCTCAGAGTAAACCAAAATTTGTTACCGAAACAGCAATGAAGACTCAAGACTTGTATGACTGACAGTAGTGAAAACTGAGAGGAAGCTACTGACATGATGAAGGAAGCCCTGAACACAACCAGAGATGGAGGACCTTCATTGCTGTCCTAAACACCAGTGGCATAACAGGCAGTTCAATCAAATCAAACAAATTGGATATACACTTCCGATAAGTTAATTTGTAAAATACTATTCTATGTAATTAATGACAAAATTCATGACATTTTAGGATAAATAAGAATCTCAAAATTAGTTAGTTAAGCAACGTTTGTACACTATAATAATTTTGTATCATCTCCTTTCCAAATCACAAAAATCAATAGAAATATGCAGGAATTCATCAGGGTCATTAATTTATGGAGTAGTAATTAAGAGTCCCTATATAACGGCTTGGAGAACAGAATTCAAATCCACCACAGCAGCTATTAATTTGGCTAATTGATAAAAATCTGAAATGAAGAAAAACTTGTATTTGTAATGATGACCATGAAACTACTAGATTATCATAATGTTCTTTTGAGAGGCATCTGCCATTCCTTCTCATCCTAGTTCACAGCAATACAAATTCCCTCTAATAAAAAGCACAAGAAGACATTCAAATGTATCACACAAAAAACACAACTAATAAAATGCAAATAAACCAATCAGCAAAGAACTTGGTTAGTCACCAGACTCGGAATCAATAAACAAATCCTACCTAGCTCATCCTGTAAAATACAGCTCTGACAGTAAAACGTCTAACGGCACTGATTTTATTATATCACATCATCATACCCTTTAGCCAGCACCAGGCTCCATTTTCAAAATCGCTGCATATGTTCTGTCCTATGGCAAGTGACAACATTGACGTATACAGTAGGTTTGGTGTGGTTCAGGGAGTCCTCAGCAACACAGAGTAGCAGGAGTATCGAGTGTACTCCAAATGAGGGAATTCAAATGTCCACATCAAAAGCAAGTTACAAGTAGCATACTGGCAGAGCTAACAATAAGAGGCAGGATAAAATGGACTTACTGGTGAATTCTCAAACCAAAGTCGCTACTGACAGTGCCCAGAGGAACCACTTACTCGCCAACATCCTGCTTATTCCTTCTTACTACCCTGGTTCCCAGGATTTCTCAGTTCCAAACCTTGTATCATTCTTGGGTGAAATAAGGGCAACAGAACTGAACTGCAGAGATACAAGCATAGCAACAGAAAGCCTTAATAATGTAATAACAAAGGGAACACTCTTCACTAACTTAGTTATACCTGGGATAATGGATGATGCATAGTAATTCAACAAGTAGCAGCCGGGGACGTCACGTGATGACGTAGGATCGAGACGTGGAAATCCAGCTCTCCCGTAAAAAATCAGTAATTTAATGTTTAAGTGAAGAAAAGTTAGTAAATACTTTCTAAAAGTTACTTATAAACTACTCAGGATTGTTCCAAAATATGTCTCATAAGCAGAAGCAGAAGAAAACTACTACCTTGAAGACAACACAAGTTGGAAAAGAATCAAGGCCCGCCGCCACGAAAGAGCCGTGGGCTCAAGTGCATTTTACCTCCGGCGATACAGAACAGGAAACTGCAGCAACATCAACTGTCTCCAAAGGAAAAAAGCAACAAGAATTGCGCATGCACATGAAGGAAGGGGCATGCGCAAACACGAGCAACCTGAACTACAAATCCCAGCTACGATCGGAACTGGAAGTGAAAGTGAATCTGAGGTAGATTCAGATTCTCTAGATAAATTAGACGAAGATGAAGGTAAAAGTTTTTCTGGAGACATAGGAAAAACTTTGGTGTAAATAATGCATGAATTAAAAGCATTAAAAGTAATAAAAAAATATTAAAAATATAAAGATTATGTTTGACAAAATTATGAAAAGACAGGACAAAATGAATAAAAAAATTAAAGACTTGGAAGAAACAACGGGAGACATCATTGAAAGAATGAATAAAATGGAAGACAATATGTCTGCCTGGACATCAGAAAGAAAACAGTTGTTGGAAAAAGTGGATGTGCTTGAAAATTTTAGCAGACGAAATAATATTAAGATTGTTGGACTTAAAGAAGGTATAGAAGGAGAGGATCCAATAAATTTTTTTCAAAAATGGATCCCGGAAAATCTGGAAATGGAAGAAGGAACTCAGTTAATTGAAATAGAAAGGGCTCACAGAGCCTTAAGACCAAGACTCAAGTTGATCAAAACCCACGATCAATCTTGATAAAATGCTTAAGATATCAAGATAAAGAAAAGATCCTGAAGGCGGCTGCCCAACGTGCCAGAAAGAGAAACGGGCCATTGATGATAGAAGGGAAAACAGTTCTTTTCTATCCTGATATAAGTCATGGCCTTTTGAAGAGAAAGAAGGAATTTAACCCAGTGAAAAAAGTTTTATGGGAAAAGGGTTATAAATTTATAATGCATCACCTGGCAACCCTGATAATTTTTTTGGATGATGGGAAAAGATGATTTTTTTACTGATTATTGGGATGCGGAAGAGTTTGCACAAAAACTCCCAAATACTCACTAATCACAGCCAAAGATTTAAAAGTGAAACGGATTAAAGATGAAGACAGGGACAGTGAATGGAATTGATGGTCATTTAAGGACAGAAGAAATTTAAATATATTCTTAATTATATGATACTGGGGGAGAAAGGTAAAAATTTGAGAAATATTAATTGAGAGTAGTGATATTTTTTTCTTCTCATATATATACTTTTTTATGTTATGGGTGAGCTGGGGGAACTTCGGATTGATTGCTACGGGATTCACGTGTGTAATCATGGCGACTGCCATGACCCGTACAACGGAGGGGGGTAATGTGTTTTTTTTTTATCCACAACATTAGCAGGGGGGCATTTTGTTACTTTTTTCTTTATAATCTATTTTTCTTCTATCTTTCTTTCTTTGCCTGGATGATCGGGGGGGGGGGGGGGGGAAGACACATAGCAACATGGAGAATTTTTAAAAGATTCCCCAAGGTACTATGAAAGTTGAAAGATTAGGTATTATTATAGATTGGAGTAACCATATCAAAAATAATGACTAATTTACTGAATTTTTTAAAGTTTTAATGTTAATGGGCTTAATGGACCGGTGAAAAGAAAAAGAATTTTAACATACATTAAGAAAATGGAAATAGATATAGCTTTTTTTTTTACAAGAAACACACTTAACAGAGATAGAACATCAGAAATTAAAGGAGATTGGGTCGGAAATGTTATTGCAGCTTCATTTAATTCAAAGGCGAGGAGAGTGCAATTTTGGTTAATAAATCTTTACCAATTAAAATACAAAATGTATTAATTGATTCGGCGGGGAGATATGTAATTATACATTGTCAAATTTTTTCAGAACTATGGACTCTTATGAATATTTATGCACCAAATGAAAATGATGTAAGATTTATACAAGAGGCTTTTTTGAAATTGGCTGACGCACATGACAAAATATTAACAGGTGGAGACTTTAACTTTTGTCTAGACCCAGTTTTAGATAGATCAACAAAGGTTGTTACAAAATCAAAAGTAGCAAAATTAACTTCATCATTGATGAAAGATTTAAATTTGATTGATATATGGAGAAGAATTAATCCAAAAGAAAGAGATTATTCATTTTATTCAAATAGACACAAAACTTATTCAAGGATAGATTTTTTCCTATTATCAACGAATATTCAAGACAGTGAAAAATATGGAACATAAAGCAAGAATATTGTCAGATAATTCCCCCTCGATAATGATAATGATGGATAAAGAGGAATCGATTTACAGATGGAGATTTAATTCAATATTATTAAAACGTCAAGATTTTTGTAATTTTATGAAAAAGCAGATTGTTTTTTTTTAAGATACAAACTCACATTCAGTTGATGATAAATTTATATTGTGGGAAGCAATGAAGGCATATTTGAGAGGCCAGATAATAAGTTACACTTCTAAAATTAAGAAGGAATATATGGTAGAAATAGATCAATTGGAAAAAGATTACAAAATTAGAAAAAGAATCTCAAAGATATATGACAGAAGAAAAACAAAGACAACTTGTTAACAAGAAGTTACAATACATTTCAGACATATCGAACAGAAAAAGCAATTATGAGAACTAAACAGAGATATTACGAACTAGGTGAAAGATCACACAAGATTCTTGCTGCATCACACAAGATTCTTGCTTGGCAGTTAAAAACAGACCAGACTTCCAAAACGATAAATGCAATTAGAACAAGTGTAAATAAAATTACTTATAAACCTTTAGAAATTAATGAAACTTTTAAGAATTTTTATTCTGAGCTGTATCAATCAGAATCACAAAATGATAATGTCGAGATAGAAAAGTTTTTAAATCACAAATAACTCTTCCAAAATTGAATTCGGAAGAACAGAAGGGATTAGATTTGCCTTTTACATTAAAAGAGGTCGAAGAAGCTCTAGGATCACTTCAGAGTAATAAATCCCCAGGAGAAGATGGTTTTCCGCCCGAATTTTACAAAAAGTTAAAAGATTTACTAATTCCTCCTTTTATGGAGTTAATACACCAAGCGGAAAGAACGCATAAACTTCCAGAATCTTTTTCGACAGCTATTTTAATAGTATTGCCAAAAAAAGATAGAGATCTTTTAAAGCCAACATCATATAGACATATTTCTTTGTTAAACACCGATTATAAAATAATAGCAACAATTTTATCTAGTAGATTATCTAAATACTTACCAAAATTAATACATATGGATCATACAGGATTTATCAAAAATAGACAATCGGCAGATAATGTAACCCAGTTACTTATGTTACGGATTCAGCAACAATAAATATATGTGAGGCAGGGTTTTTTTTTAATAACAAATAAAACATTTATTAAACACTGAAAAACAAACCCCCAAAAAGTAAACAAACGACTAACGCAACCGGAAATCAGCTGCTGTGCGGCAGCTTAAACAGTTCTTAAAGGAATAAAGCAAAAATGTTGCAAAAACAGTTCTTCAAAGTAGTAGTGAAAAGTTCAAAATGCTTACAGTCCATTAAAGGAGAGGCTTTTTAGACGATTTAAATTCTCTTTCACGTCGTGTTGCTGCGGTTCCTAGTTGAATTATACTTTTCCCGGAGAATTTACGAAGATGAAAATGAAACGGCTTAAAGGCACTGACCGTTCCTTGACAAAACTGTACCCAACCCTTTCTGCTATTATTCGCAGGGGTTACCACGGGCACAGCCAACGAATTCTTTCCAAATGAGGATCAAACAAGGTCAAACCTGTTTCACCATCAAAATCGAATTTCCTCGATCTTTTAACTTCCGAACTCCGATCTTCACTCTCCACTGATTTTTAACTAGCAGTATTATAAAGAAACTGCCGGCAATGACCTTTTAAACTTTAGGCATTAAATAAAACTCCACCTTTCAACCAAACTGCGTCATAATATTGGACCACGCAGTGGCATGGAGTCAAAATGGCAAATCCAGCCACGAACTGCCCCTCCTCACAGGTCACATGACCTCTACTGGCGGGAAAATGACGTCACTCCACCACCACAAGACCACTACCTTAAGTCCAGTATAGCTTCAGCACCACTGTCACGTGACAAGTACAAGATACCCACGGGTATGTAAAACCTCCCTCCAAAAAAAAATGTTGGTCTGTCAAGAACAAAATTTTAACAATTATTTACAAGAAAAAACAAATGTATAAATTTTATAACTTACACAGTATACATAGTATTATCATATAGCATCTTACAACTTACAATACAGTAGGAGTGTTACAAATGAAAAAAAATCATTCCATAAAAAAATTACATTGTACATTCAACATCGAGATAGACAATCAGCAACCACATTATCTTTACCTTTAATAAGAGTTATCACAATATTGTACTCTTGTAACATCAAACTCCAATTTAATAACCACCTGTTTTTGTTTTTCATCTTACTCAGAAACACTAACGGATTATGATCAGTGTAAACAATAAGTGGTTTTTGAGTTGTACCAACATATACGTCAAAATGTTCTAAAGCTAAAACCAGAGATAACAATTCCTTCTCTATTGTCGAATAGTTTCTTTGATGCCTATTAAATTTCTCAGAAAAGTAAGCTACTGGATGATCAACCTCATCACCCTCATTCCTTCGCATTAAAACTGCTCCTGCAGCCTCATCACTAGCATCTACAGCTAATGAAAAAGGTTTTTCAAAGTCAGGTGCCTTGAGCACAGGTTGTTGACATATCATTGTTTTCAATTTCTCAAATGCTTCTTGACAAGGCACTGTCCACACAAACTTCTCATTCTTCTTCAAAAGTTTAGTTAATGGAAGGGCAACATTAGCAAAATTCTTACAAAATTTTCAATAATATCCTACCATTCCCAAGAATCTTCTGAGAGTTTTTTTTCCTGTTGGAGTGGGAATCTCTAAAATTGCCCGAACTTTTGCCTGAACAGGAGCTACCTTACCTTGACCCACAACATAACCAAGGTAAGTCACAGTGGCATGTCCAAATTCACTCTTAGCTAAATTAATAGTTAAATTTCTCCACCGCAATAATGTGTGCTTCCCAAGTATCATTTCCTGTCTCTAAATCATCAATATAAGCATCTGTATCTTTCAATCCCTGAATCACAGATTTAATCATCCTCTGGAAAGTACCTGGGGCATTCTTCATCTCAAATGGAAGAACATTATATTCATATAGCCCAGATGGAGTTACAAATGCAGAAATCTCTCTACCTCTGTCCGTTAATGGAACACACCAATACCCTTTCAATAAATCAATCTTTGTAAGGAACTTTGCTTTTCCAACTTTATCTACACAATCATCTACTCCAGGAATTGGATATGCATCTGTTTTCGTTACAGCATTCACCTTCCTATAGTCCGTACAAAACCTAATACTACCATCTGGTTTTGGCACCATAACACAGGGTGAACTCCAATTCGAGTTAGAATGTCTAATAATATTATTCTCTAACATATATTTAATTTCTTTCTCAGCAAGTTCACATTTTTCTATGTTCATCTTATATGGGTGTTGTTTAATGGGTTTGGCACCTCCAACATCTACATCATGTGAAGCTATAGTAGTCACTCTCGGAACATCTGGAAACAAATCCTTATATTTAAAAATTAATTTCTTCATCTGCTGTTTCTGCTCTAGCTGTAAATGTGCTAATTTCTCATCAATATTTTCCAGAATGGTTGAATTTGGTAACCTGACAGAAACAATGTTGGAATTACAATGAAATTCAGATGAATCACCTATCATGTTCCTAGTTAGATCAGATTCATTATCATTAACCACAACAGTCACAGTATCAGATTGTTTCTCATAATATGGTTTTATCATATTTATATGGCAAAGTTGTGTTAGCCTTCTATGATCAGGAGTTTTTAATCACGTAATCCACATCATTGATTTTAGACACAATTTCATAAGGACCATGAAATCTAGCTTGTAAAGGATTCGTTTGCACTGGGAAAAGAACCAGCACCTTATCTCCAAGCTTAAGCATCCTCATCCTAGCTTCTTTATCGTACCAAGTTTTCATTTTCTCCTGAGCCAATTTTAAATTTTCTTTGGCTAAGCTACAAGCTTTATGTAACCTGTCCTTAAATTTCAAAACATAGTCCAACAAATTAGTGTGTACTTCCTTACTTCCTCACTGTTCTTTTAATAAAGCTAAAGGTCCTCTAACTCTATGCCCGAATGCAAGTTAAAATGGACTGAAACCTAAAGATTCTTGTACTGATTCCCTTACTGCAAATAAAAGTAAGTTTATACCCTCATCCCAATCACTTTCATTTTCCACACAATATGTCCTAATCATATTCTTGAGGGTAGAATGAAACCTCTCCAAGGCACCTTGCGATTCCAGATGGTATGCAGACGAAGTGATATGCTTAGCTCCCAATTTATAAACTATCTGTTGAAATAATCCAATCATAAAATTACTGCCTTGATCAGTTTGTATTTCCTTAGGTAATCCAAAATAAGTAAAGAATTTTATAAGAGCCTTTGTCACAGTTTTAGCTGTTATATTCCTAAGTGGTACTGCCTCTGGAAACCTAGATGAAGTACACATAATAGTCAACAAGTACTGATAACCAGTTTTTGTCTTTGGTAATGAACTGACACAATCTATAATAACTTTAGAAAACGGCTCACCAAATGCTGGAATAGGTTGTAATGGAGCCACTGGTGTAACTTGATTTGGTTTACCCACAATTTGACAAGTATGGCACGTTTTACAAAACATCGCCACATCTTTTCTTAGACCAGGCCAGTAAAAATGTTTTAAAATCTTGTCCACAGTCTTCCTTACCCCTTGATGTCCACCTAAGGGCACACTATGAGCTAAAGTCAAAATCTCATTTCGATAAATTTTAGGGACAACTACCTGGTAAACAATATTCCATTCATCACTTGCAGGAATTGTAAGTGATCTCCACTTCCTCATCAACACTCCTTTTTCAAAGTAATATCCTACTGGCACCTTCTCAATTTCACTATCTGATAGAGCCTGTACTCTTAATTTTATAATCTCAGGGTCTCTATTCTGCTCTGCTATCATCTCCTTCCGAGACAGAGATAAATCTTCATAGTCAGACTTACTCCAAGAATCTTGTTCAAACAATGAAGGTAAGAAAGTCTCTGACACATCCTCAAAACTCAAATCCTGAGTTGAATAGTCATGAGTAACAACATCATTCTGTGCATCAATCTTGTTAGCCATAGCTCTAGTCACAACACAGGAAGAATCTGTGTTAGAATCCATCTGTGGTTCCTCTGACTCCATTGTCAAAAGCACTTCAGGAAAAACTTGTCCACCTGCCAAGTCATTACCTAACAATAAAGAAATATCCTTCACAGGTAAGCTAGGCTGTAATCCTACTTTAACAAATCCTGTAACTAACCCTGACTTTAAGTTTACTTTATGCAAATGTACAGGCATAAAGGCACTCTCAACACCTCGTATATAATTTACCTCACCAGTATCAGACTCTTCATTAAACTTCAATACACTGTCTAACAACAGTGATTGAGAAACTCCAGTATCCCTAGGGATTTTTATTGGCACCTGAGTAGATCCTTCTTTCAAGGATACAAACCCTTCAGTTATAAAATGATCATATCCCTTTTTAACTTGGTCAGACTCTAACAAAACCTCATTTGTGTTCATTGAACCCTGTAATTTTACAGGTGCTTCAATATGTTGCACACAAGCATCTGGGACTGCTTCCTTCCCTTTCTTTTTCAATCGGAAACAGTTAGCTATTATATGGCCAGGTTTCTTACAATAGTTACAAATAAGACCAAACTGTCTTTCCTTCACAGGTTTTCTTTCCTCCTTACCTTTCTCATTAACTTCTGATTTAATTTCTGATCTACCTTGAGTCTCTGTGTTATTTTTCCTCTTAAAAATTCTGCCCTGAGGAAATTTATTCTTATGGATTAAAACATACTCATCAGCTAATCTAGCAGAGTCCTGCAATGTATCAGTGCCTCTCTCATTTAAGTAGGTCCTTACTTCAACAGGGATGCTTCTTTTAAATTCCTCCATTAAAATCAGCTCTTTCAATTTATTATAGTCCCCATTTACATTTTTAGAAGAAACCCATTTCTCAAAACACACAGCTTTATCATAGGCAAATTCCACATAAGTTTTTTTCCACAGACTTCTTCAAACTTCTGAATCTTTCTCTATATGCTTCTGGGACCAATCCGTATGCTTTCAAAATCTGCTGTTTCACAATATCATAATCAAGTGCTTGCGCAGCAGTTAAAGCTGTATAAACCTGTTGTGCTTTGCCTTTAATTACACTCTGTAACAACACTGACCATTTATCTTCCGGCCACTCTGAAATCTGAGCAATCGTTTCAAAATGTTGGAAATATCTTTCTACTTCTGTTTCACTAAATGGAGGGACCAATTTAATTTCTTGACTAACAACAGTTTTCTAGAACCAGAAGACTGATTCTCAGACCTTAATTCCGTCATCGCATATTCAAATTCCCTTTTTTATTATCAGCTTCTAACCTACAACGCTCCAATTCTGCTTTACTTTGTTCCAACTTCATTTGTTCGATTTGCAACTGCATCTCTAGATTACTTATTGGAAACGACTCTAAAATCGATTCATCAAAATCACCTGAATCTACATAGTGTGACGCGATTTTTCTCTGTATTAGAGCCTTTGATGTAGACCTCGAAATACCTTTAAGTTCCAATCTACTAGCTATCTCAAACACCTCAGTTTTTTTTCACCTTCGCTAACAACTCCGTGTCTGGCGAAGCCAGAAACTCATCAATATTTATTGTTGCCGAATACCACTCACAAGCCAATCAAACAAAAGAATCGAGTATTCCCCTTTTCCAAAACACCGATTCAAAATTTAACAAGCATTTAAACTCAAAAATGGTTCATCCCGGATGAGCCCCCATATTTATGTTACGGATTCAGCAACAATAAATATATAAGTGAGGCAGGGGTTTTATAACAAATAAAACATTTATTAAACACTGAAAAACAAACCCCCAAAAAGTAAACAAACAACTAACACAACCGGAAATCAGCTGCTGTGTGGCAGCTTAAACAGTTCTTAAAGGAATAAAGCAAAAACAGTTCTTAAAGCGATGTTGCAAAAATAGTTCTACAAAGTAGTACTGCAAAAGTTC
This sequence comes from Hemitrygon akajei, assembly GCF_048418815.1. Classification (NCBI taxonomy): domain Eukaryota; kingdom Metazoa; phylum Chordata; class Chondrichthyes; order Myliobatiformes; family Dasyatidae; genus Hemitrygon; species Hemitrygon akajei. The sequence goes on along the minus strand of NC_133155.1, from coordinate 14,826,181 downwards.
AAAATGCTTACAGTCCATTAAAGGAGAGACTTTTTAGATGATTTAAATTCTCTTTCACGTCGTGTTGTTGCGGTTCCCAGTCGAACTATACTTTTCCTGGAGAATTTACGAAGATGAAAATGAAACGGCTTAAAGGCACTGACCGTTCCTTGACAAAACTGTACCCAACCCTTTCTGCTATTATTCGCAGGGGTTACCACGGGCACAGCCAACGAATTCTTTCCAAATGAGGATCAAACAAGGTCAAACCTGTTTCACTGTCAAAATCGAATTTCCTCGCTCCTTTAACTCCCGAACTCCGATCTTCACTCTCCACTGATCTTTAACTGGCAGTATTATAAAGAAACTGCCGGCAATGACCTTTTAAACTTTAGGCATTAAATAAAACTCCACCTTTCAACCAAACCGCGTCATAATATTGGACCATGCAGTGGCATGGGTCAAAATGGCAAATCCAGCCACTAACTGCCCCTCCTCACAGGGAGGGGTCCTCCTTTTATACCCTGTAAAAAAACTTGTCACATGACCTCTATTGGCAGGAAAATGACGTCACTCCACCATCACAAGACCACTACCTTAAGTCCAGTATAGCTTCAACACCACTGTCACGTGACAAGTACAAGGTACCCACGGGTACGTAACACTTAGCATAATTCATTTGGCACAAAAGAGGGAGGAAATGAATGTGGCGGTTGCTTTAGATGCAGAAAAAGCATTTGATAGATTGGAATGGGATTTTTTATTTAAGATATTGGAAAAATATGGATTAGGAGTATCCTTTATAAAACGGATTAAAACCTTAAATACTAATTCCAAAGCTAAAGTAGTGACAAATGGTCATATTTCAACATCATTTCAGTTAACAAGGTCAACTAGACAAGGTTGTCCATTATCACCTGCTTTATTTGTGTTGGCGATAGAACCATTAGCTGTATTAATTAGAACAGACCCAGATATTAAGGGTTTCAGAGTTAACCAGGAGGAATACAAGATTAACTTATTTGCTGACGATGTTCTGCTTTATTTAAAAAACCCATTGTATTCACTATGTAAATTATCTTCCAGATTGGAAGAATATGGGAAAATATCAGGCTACAAAATAAATTGGGATAAAAGTGAAATTCTACCTCTTACTAAAGGAGATTATAGTCAATGTCGATTAATAACTCAATTTAGATGGCCGATAAATGGTATAAAATATTTAGGTATAAGAGTTGATAATGATATAAAGAATTTATATAAATTAAATTATTTACCACTATTGAAAAAAATTCAAGAAGATCTTGATAAATGGATGATGTTACCAATAACATTAGTAGGCAGAGTAAATGCTGTAAAAATGAATATATTCCCTAGATTACAATATTTATTCCAAACACTACCAATACAACTACCCCAGAAGTTTTTTCAAGAGTTAAATAAATGTGTGAGGAAGTTCCTTTGGAAAGGTAAGATGTCAAGAATATCGTTGGAAAAATTGATATGGAAATTTGATCTAGGAGGGTTACAACTTCCAAATTTTAAGAATTATTATAAAGCAAATCAACTTAGATTTATTGCATCTTTTTTTGATGAAGATAAGCCGGCATGGATTAGAACAGAACTAGATAAAATAGGAGAAAATATACCAGATGATTTTATATATAAGTGGGAATCTAAATGGATACGGGAAAAGAAAGAATCTCCTATATTAAAACATTTGATTGATTTATGGAATAAGACAAATGTTGACGATGAGATAAGGAAATCTTTATTAGCAAAGGGACCTTTAATTCAAAATAAACTTACTCCTTTTACAATGGATAACCAACTTTTATACAACTGGTTTCAAAAAGGGATTAGATATATAGGAGACTGTTTTGAAGGAGGTATATTAATGTCATTTGATCAATTAAAGAATAAATACAAAATATCAAACAACACTCTTTTTTGTTATTTCCAATTAAGGGCTTATTTAAGAGATAAATTGGGTCAAACAATGTTATTGCCAAAACCTAATGAAATAGAAACTTTAATTCAAAAAGGAAAAACTAAAAAATGTATTTCTTGTATGTATAGTTTGATTTAAAAACAGGCAATTAAACAAGGAATTCCTAAGTCAAGACAAAAATGGGAAACTGACTTGAATATTAAAATTGAAGAAACAAGTTGGTCAAGACTATGTCTTGACAGTATGACAAATACAACAAATGTCCGGTTAAGATTAGTGCAATATAATTTTTTACATCAATTATATATTACACCACAAAAACTAAATAAATTAAACCCAAATTTATCTGATCAATGCTTCCGATGTAATCAAGAAATTGGTACTTTTTTACATTCTACTTGGTCTTGTTTTAAAATTCAACCTTTTTGGACAAATTTAAGAGTTTTACTGGAACAAATTATTGGAACACAGCTTCCACATAACCCAATATTATTTTTACTAGGCGATATTGAAGGGATAAAACTGAAACCCAAATTGAATAAATATCAGAAAGAATTCATAAAAATTGCATTGGCAGTAGCCAAAAAGGCTATTGCAGTTACTTGGAAATCCGATTCATACTTAAGTATAGATCATTGGAAGAATGAAATCTTCAGCTGTACTCCACTTGAAAAAATTACTTACAATTTACGAGATAAATATGGAACATTTCTGAAAATTTGGCGCCCTTATTTACAAAAGATAGGATTAAATATATAGGTGCTCCAAAGATAAAATTACTGGTTATTTGGGGAAATAAATAAATAAATATACTAAAGCTATTATGAACTCCATGGAGCATGTGGGGATCTTCCGACATCCAGGCATTCTTTCTTTCTTTTTTTTTCTTTCTTTCTATAGGGATATGTTAGGGGGGGAGGGGGGGAAGGGTTGATAATTTTTTTTCTTTCTTTCTGTAATCATTTGAAAACTCAATTTAAAAATTTTTTAAAAAACAAGTAGCAGCCATGCCATCATCTTTAGCTTTTTAAATCAATGACTTTGCTTCCATCAAAACATCTAAGAAGGAATAATTGTACAATATTTAATGTCATTTGCAACTCTTTTAAAAAAAAAAAGTAGTAATCCAGACATGGACAACATTTCTTCAATCGGTCAAAAGCATAAAGGCAAGAAAAATGGAAAAAGATTGCGTAGTTCAAGAAGTAGCAAATAGTTTTCAGGTCATGTAATAACCATCTTCAAAAGAGGTGGTTAAACTCTTCTTGACATTCAATTTCAATTACGTTCATAAATCCCCATCATCAGGGCTACAAAAACAAGTTAGGTGCTGTATTCTGCAGGAGATTCACCTCCACACTTTCTAAAGTTCTAAAGCCTCAGAGCCCTTTTTGAGGGACAAGTTAGTTGAATGACAGATTACTCACCAACAATATTCAACATTATTCCAGAAAAGTATCCAGCGTAATTAGTTAACCTTACAGTCCAATCACTCCTTTCATCACAGGATCACCACAATGGCACTGCAGACTCCCCACAAAATGCACTGCAACAACTGTTCAAGGCCAGCAAGTTCACCACCTCTCAAACTCAGGATCTCAACCACTCAAAAAGTACAACAGAGCAGGAACAAAGACTGACAGTTGCAAGATCCCTTAGGCATCAAATATACTTTCTTGAAAATATACCGGCACTTTTTTTGTCACAGTCCTACCAAACAGCAGAATAGAAATAGCTTTGTCAGATAGACTGCATAGTTCAGGTCTGTCACTCACCATTGCAATGTCTATAATTGAGATTGAAAATAAATGCTGGCCCTCACCGTATACATACATTTCATAAATAGTTTTCCTTGCCTATGCCTTAATCCAATCATTGCAGAGATGTAGGTTAGCACTAAGTAAATCACTTAATAATTCTGCACCAACAAGTCATGAAGCAAAGCAGATTCATATAAAGAAAATTCAGAGACCAGTTGCCTTAATTTCCATGTTGTATGAGATATGCTGCTCTAAGAATTATAGGAGTCAGTCATTTGGAGCAAAAGTTAATAATACCAACTTCATAATCTTCATAATAAAGTAACAGAATATTTTATTTTAAAAGATAAATGAAATGGAATTATAATTGCACAAGATGTTTTTTTGCTCATATCTCTACCAGATCTCTGAAAATGTTCTCCAAATGTTACATTTCAAGACTGCTAATTTTACCTAATTATGAATGTCCAGTTTAGTTTGAACTTTACTTTGCAAAGAATGCTGGAAATTGGTTCACACTGTGGGTTCCAGATCAAAATAACATGGTAAATTACAACAGCTGAAATGTGAATAATTCAACATTTTGTTTTAAGTACACTACACTGAAGCACTAGAAAAAAGAAACTAAAGGAATTTGTTATTCTTTATAGCTTAACAAAACAAAGAACCTGATGTGACGGGCTAACAACATGGCATGTCTGAAAAATGCTCTTTACCTTTAGGTTTGCTGGCATGAGCTGAACTAATACTTTGAGTTATAGCACGCAGCTTCTGCTCTCGTTCATCATGGAGGCGTAGGTACATTTCACGCCACGACTCAAACTCTTGTCGGTCCTGGTTCTTAAAGTCTCTCTTACAGTGTCTCAACCACAGATGATCAGTCTCTTCAACAAACATCTAATATGTAAAAAAAAAAAGGAACACTGAACAATTTTGTTCAGTATGCAACAAAGAGTATAATGAACAGAGTACATTGGAAAGCTGCAAAATAGGGCCATCCACATTATGGTTGTCAGACCAAATTTGGACAGTGACAACTGCAAAGCTCAAGCCTAGGTATTCTGCAGTGCCAGGTCCAAAGACCCAGTTTGTTGGCACTGCATTTGCTTCTATATTTTAACATTACATGTGCAAGAAGTCAAGGCCACAACTTCTGCTTTATGTCAAATGTAACTTTCGATGAATACAAGTTTGAGTACCCCAATCAATAAAATCCTGCTAGAAGAAATTTCTAAAATTCAGTCCGACATTTTGAAATTAATCAACTTGAGGATACTAGACCATGTTACCATACAATAGCCATTCTTGGATTTAGAGTCCAATGAAACAAACGCTTTCTTTTTGGAGTTCATTCATCCTAATAGTTTTTTTTTTTAAACTTGCCAAGTGTTGTGGCTAAATACATTTTTAACTTGGGTGTTTCCCCAAAAATCTTATAATTATTTTTGTGGCTTCTTGTAAGATATATTTGCTGATATTTGCATATTACTTACTGTGATTAAAAAAAACAGACATGTGGAAATTAGTTGATCATCCATAACTGCCATTTTGCCACCAATATAAATTATTTCACCATTCCTATTTGTGTTTCACATCAGAGTTAAATTCCATCCTCCTTCCTAGAGGTCATTTTCCTACCTTTTACTTAATATACACCACTGCAAAAGAAGCCTAGCTTAGAAAAAAGTTAAACATTTTTCAGTTGTGATATTAACTGAATAACATCATTCACACCTTCTAAAAGCAAAATGAGAATCTAAATGTTAAGTTGGGAATTATCAGTCTGGGCGAACACAATGGATTGACCAACATCTGTTGGGAATGGGGGACAGCAGTGTTTATTGCTCCAGATTCCAGCATCTGCATTCCCTTGTGTCTGCATTATCAATGTGGATCACACATTATTCTTCAATTGAATGCTCAAAAAGGACACCCCCCCCCAAAGAAAAGCAATATGAAGCCACACATTAACAGAATTATATAACCTGACCATCTTCAAAATAGGCACATACACAAAATGGAATAAAACCTTTCAAAACAAGATAATCTTTGAGAGATTTTGGAAAAGTCTGTGCAATTTTACTAGGTTTTTTAAAAAAAATAATGTACAAAGCTATATAACAAGAAGTCTAATTTAATAAATTCCCACACTTACAAGAAGATTTCCTTAAACCTTCTCTAACACGAGTGACCCAAAAGAATGGTCAATGTTCATATGTGAACAACCTTGTGCATTTGGGAATCTCAGTGTCAAATGTAACTATTCATACTGCTCATTACTTACAATTCACTTTGAGCTGGAAATAATACAATAGTAAATATGTACTTTCCTTGTGACTCAGCAGACTCAACTCCCAGTCTATCTCAGCTGATCTCCAGCATGAAAAATAATTTTTAAGAAAGGCACTCACATTACAAATATTTATTAACAGCCTTTGTTAGCAAGTACTAACAAGGTGTCTAATGAACAAGTAGGATGGCTTTCTCCTGTGAAAATTTTCTGATCTCAAAGTTCACTTGAATAATGTTCTGGAGAATTAAAGGTAATAATAAAACTGTACTTGGCAAGTGTCAATGCCTTTGAGATGACCTGCAAGTCTTTCCATGCAAATTAGACTGTTAAAGTGCCAGGGGAGAGAGAAGCTTGGCAAAGCCTCACTCTATGCAACAAGAACCTCTAATATATTCATGGATGTCTGATACACAAAACAAATGACAACAAAAGAATGTTTATATAAAAACTATGAAGATGGAATGGAAATACTACACATCGGCCTACAAACACAGCACAATTCTTGTCCAAATGCTTACAGAGCAGCTGAGAACTGATAAAATTCTCAAACTTGTGGAAAATGTCGGATAAGGGATTTAAAAATGTTTTACATTACTATTGGATCTCCTAACTTAGTCAGACTCTGCTCTTCAGGATGTCCAATAGCAACATTTGAAGCAAGTTCACACTATCTGACATTTTGGAAGCTCTTTCGAAAACAGTAATTTCAATCTTCGTACCTGCCCATCAGAAATATACAGTGTCAGAAGCCTGCAGCAAGTTATATTGCTGTGTATTAGATAAATCTATTACCCCAAACTTTCTACACTTTTGACCAGTTCAGCAATCAAGGCTCAGGAAACGGCAGCAGCTCTTTGTTACATGGAAAACAGAAGCAGAAGCAAGCCACCCATCCACACCACAACTGCCCAACCGTTCAATATCATCTCATCTGCTCTACTGCCTTCAATTCCTTGATCTTTCAAACCTTTGTTACTTCCTCTTTAAATCCCCAAGCCTCCACAACTCATCAAGGTGGAGAACTGCTGACGTTCACCACACTCAGGGAGAAGTGGTTTCCTTGCACCTCAGTGTTTGCTCACTGATCCTGTAAATATTTCTTTGTTTAAGATTGCTCCTTTAGATGAAACTGCTCAACATCTACTCTCTCATGCCCCTCAACATTCTGTGCATTTCAATAAGATCACCTCACACTGTTCTAAAGTTTGCCTGGTCATGACAGGACGAACTTCCCATCCTTTTGAATTAGCCCCATGAATCTCTTCTGCGCTGCATGCAATACCAGTATAGCCTTTCTTGAATAAGGGGACTAAACTGTACACAGTACTCCAGGTGTAGTCTCACAAATACTCTAAAAAAAAACTTAACAATGGTTTCTAAAGTAACACACACAAAAGGCTGGAGGACCCTGATGAAGGGTCTCGGCCCAAAAAAAAAATCGACTGTTTATTCATTTCCTTAGATGATGCCTGACCTGCTGGGTTCCTCCAGTATTCTGAGTGTAATGAATTTCCTGCATCTGCAGACTTTCTCATGTTAAATATGCTTTACATATATTTAAGGCAGAGATTGAGGCTGAGGGGGAAAAAAAAATGGATCAGCCATGATGGAATTGCAGAGCAGACTCAATGGGCCAAATGGCCTAATTCTACTCCTATATCGTCTGGTCTTAATTTCTAAATTTTTATCCTCTTCCAATAAAGGCCAAGACCCCATTCACTTTCCTAACCCCTTGCTTAATCTGTCTGCTAAGTTTTTACAATTCACATAAAAGAAAATCCAGATGCCCCTGTAACCCGCTCATATGTAATTCTTCTTCATTTATTTCATAGCTTGCCTTTAAATTCCTCTTACCAGAGTTTAACTCTTTAAACCACTGGATTTCCACAAAATGTTTAGATTGCTAAGCATCTGTCAAAGCTGAACATTTCAAGTGCCAGATACATCACCGATTTCGATAAGGGTGTTATTACACAATCCAGCACTTTGAGGTTAAAAGCTGCCATTTTCTCTAATGCAAAGCAAAAATAGTAATGGTGGCATGACAGTGGCATTTAGACAAGAACATGAACATGCAGGAAATTGAGCAATATGGATCATGATACATTCAGTTTAACTTAGCATCATGGTTTGCACAGATGCCATGTGTTGAAGGGCCTGTTAGTATGCTGTACTGTTCTATGTTCTAATAATGAGAGGGTCATTTATAAATGATCTGCAGATTAAAGCTCAAATTATTTGCATTATTCCTGCTTATGATGCACATTCACTGACATTCATAGAGACAAATATGTATAAATTGGTGTAATTTACATAAAGTTAGTTTAAAAACACACTATGGCATTAAATAAAAACTAAATAAATTTTTTACAATCTTTTCCATTTCCCAGCCAGAAATCGCCATGGAAATGTACGATTCTCCACGTCGGGTTACATAAAATATAATACCCACCTCTCTCTATCATCGCTCTCTTAAAATAAAAGTCAACTTTCAATATGGAAAGTAAAAAATGTTTGAATGTCTGAAAAATCAATGACTGATATCTCATACTGTATTGTCCACATTTGAAAGATTCATGTCCTCAGAACTCTTTTTGGTTAAACACGTAAAGCCAGGACTGCAGGACTGTGATGTAATGAGGAAGGCTAACTTGTTTTTTTCTAGTACCAAGGTAGCTGTAATCTTTCTTTTTAATTGAAGCATGAGAATGGTAATTGTGTTATTGAGAGAAACTCCTGCTAACTTCTATTTAGGACTCAGAATGAAGACTTACTGGATTGCAGTTCTCAATACGATATAGTTGGTCAGGAGTACACCGCTCTAGCACAGGCTCCAAGATTTCAAATGGCACTCCTCCAACTTCATGAATAGCTGCAAGAAAACAGAGCAGCTATTATGTAAAACATTATATTAAGTACAGATATTTTCTTCAGTAACTGTACCTAACAATAAGCACATAGGGATTTTCCAGATATACAATTGTATGATAGTTTAAATCATGGAATCTTGTAAAGCAGAATTAATTTGTTTCTCTGATGCTGTAAATTTTGCCATTACTGCCAATATCCAATCTAGGATCATGTGTTAACAGAAAATGTACATGATGATAACCTTTACCCATGGAAACTAATCTATGTAGAACTCAAACAAAAAGGAAAGAAAGTTGTCAAAGCATATTGAGACCTAGAGAAAGTCAATCCCTTCAGTTTTTTTTTAAAAAAGCTATGTATGAGCTTGTAATTGTCTTTAGATGTGCCTGGAGAATTTCATTACCTTCAATTGTCTCATGAATGAGGAACATGGCTTTATTCCGATGACACACAAGAAAAGAAAACAGGGAGCAAAGTGACCTGGTCTTTGCACAAACCTCGTCTTTAGTTGTTGAGTTGGTGGAATTCTGAATACTGGTATAACTATTATTTTATGGGGTTTATTAGTAGGACAGTCTGCAGTGAATAACATGCATATGTACATGCATTGTGCAGCATGGCCGAATGTCATGGTGTAAACAGCTTTCATAGATTTAAAACAGAAATGGTCCTGCGCCAATACAAAGAAAATGTGGGCAGGAATTTAGCTGTTCTAGTGTTAAATGTTACATTTTTGTACAATGTTTGTATAACAGAAATCAAGAGATACCATTATTCTACAGTTTAGCTCCTTTTGTTCAGCTCATTTTGAATATGCACCCTCTGCATGACTGAACCAATGGAAACAAGTAGTATATTTCGTTGTTATTCCTTCACCAATGTATGCTAACCAGCCAGTTCAGGAAAAATGCAAAAACCAAATCAAAGTCATCACATCCCAATAGGGGAAGGGAGAAATAGGTCAATAGAGGCTAGAGTTCAAAAATAAGATCAGTTATGAGATGAAGCTGCTGAACATCCATTGTTCCCCATATCAGATAAAAGCTGGATTAATTAAATGATTTTGCAGCAGTTGAAAAATTAAATTTTAAAGCAAATGCTGGCACGCATTTTCCAATATATACATTCCTTCAGCTTTCTTCCAATAATCATAGTGTACAGTCATAAAAGTTCTCCACAATCAGCTTACCTAGTAAGAAATACTGAACAAAAATTAAAAAATTACTGGAAACATTCAAAAGGTTAGGCCATATCTGTGGAAAGAGAAATGCAGATAACGTTTCAGGTTGAAAAGACTTTGATAGAATTGATAAAAAAATAAAGGAGGAAAGTTAAAGTCTGTCCCAAGCCTTATAGACTCATCAGGCCGGTGCTTATGCTGGTTTCCATGGTGTGAAGCGACTGAGAGTGCGAGTCTACCCATGCCACATGCTAGTGAGGCCAGAACTAGGAAGAAGATACAGTACAATACGTGGTTACAGAATTGGTGTAGGAGGGAAGTAAACGGAACAAGGTAGATGAACTTGCAGCACAGTTGCATGTTGGCAGTCATGATGTTATAGGCATTACTGAATATGGCTGAAAGAAGATTATAGCTGGGAGTTAAATGTCCAAGGATACACATTATATTGAAAGGAAAGGCAAGGTGGCAGAGGGGGTGGCATTGCTCTGGTGTTAATAATGTCCACTTGGGGGGAGGAATGCATGATCCCAGTGCACGAGAAACCATACAAAATCAATGAACCAAATATTGCACAAGAGGTAGGAGAAACAACACAGCTCACAAAGTAGTCTCCTCATACTAACATTTAACATTTACAGTGAACTATAGATTGGTAGTATTTGATTGGTGGGGGGGAACATGGTGGAGATACACTTCTACCAAAGGAGATGTACGGCCTTCCTTCCCTCTGTTAGCCAGCAGATCACCCTTGGGCAAGTACCTTCTTAGCCACCCCTCCCCCCAATCAGGGTCCAGTGAAGCCACAGGAGCAGGTGGTGAGGAGGTGGATGGTCATATGAACAGCTGGGTGCATATCACAAGTCCTGGTTATGCGACCACTGGTGCCAGGCAGACAATTTCTGAAGAGTATCGATAAAGGCTGGGGTTATCTGTCTTGAAAAGGCACTGCCCAGAAGGTGGCAATGGGAAACCACTTCTGTAGAAAAATTTGTCAAGGACAATCAAGGTCAAAAAGCATGACTGCCCACGTCATACAACACAGCAGATAATGACGATGCAGAGTATTTGATGTGTGGTCCAGATAGGAAAGGTCTAAATCCAACAGTTGTACTGAAAGTTGAATGACAAATTTTACAGAATTATCAGAAATAAACTACTCAGTACTGCTATATTTTCTATACTTCCACGTGCATATCTCTGACAAAGATTTATGACTTACAGTCCACGTTATTTTGAAGAACTCGAATGCACTGTTCAAACAATGACATCATCTTTGGGAGATAAACAGTCTTTGATCCAGAGTACACTTGCATCTTTGAGTTAAAACGGCGACCAGTAAATCCCAGATCTTCCTCAGACAGAGTAGACACAGCTGCATCAGAATGGAAAAGAAGGATTAATTAAATGATTTTGTAGCAGTTGAAAAATTAAATTGCAAATCAAAAGCTGGCACACATTTTCCAATATATACATTCCTTCAGCTTTCTTCCAATAATCATAGTGTACAGTCATAAAAGTTCTCCACAATCAGTTTATCTAGTAAGGAATACTGAACAAAAATTTTAAAAATACCGGAAACATTCAAAAGGTTAGGCCATATCTGTGGAAAGAGAAATGCAGATAACGTTTCAGGTTGAAAAGACTTTGATAGAATTGATAAAAAATAAAGGAGGAAAGTTAAAGTCTGTCCCAAGCCTTATAGACTCATCAGGCCGGTGCTTATGCTGGTTTCCATGGTGTGAAGCGACTGAGAGTACGAGTCTACCCATGCCACATGCTAGTGAGGCCAGAACTAGGAAGAAGATACAGTACAATACATGGCTACAGAATTGGTGTAGGAGAGAAGTAAACGGAATAAGGTAGATGAACTTGCAGCACAGTTGCAGGTTGGCAGTCATGATGTTGTAGGCATTACTGAATCATGGCTGAAAGAAGATTATAGCTGAGAGTTAAATGTCCAAGGATACACATTGTATTGAAAGGACAGGCAGGAAGGCAGAGGGGGCAACATTGCTCTGTTGGTAAAAAAATGAAAACAAATCATTAGAAAGGGGTGACATGGGCTCTGAAGGTGTTGAATTTTTGTGGATAAAGTTCATGAACTGCAAGGGTAAAAAGACCCTGATGGGAATTGTATATAGACCCTCAAAACAGTAGTAAAGATGTGACCTACAAATTACAATGGGAGATAGAAAACGCATGCCAAAAGGGTCATGATCCAATGGTCATGCAGAGCTTTAATATGCAGGTAGGTTGGGAAAATCAGGCTGATACTGGATTCCAGGACAGGGAATTTTTACAATGCTAACCGGATGGCTTTTTAAGAGCAGCTTGTGGTTGAGCCCACTAGGAGATCAGCTGTTGTGGATTGGATGTTGTGCAATGAATCAGAATTGATTAGAGAGCTTAAAGGTAAAATAACCCTAAGGGGCAAGTGATCATATGATAGAATTCATCCTGAAATTTGAGAAGGAGAAGCAAAAATCAGAGGTATCTGTATTACAGTGGAGTAAAGGAAATTAAAGTAGGCATGAGAGAGGAGTTAGCCAGAATTGATTAGAAAAGAGCACTAGCAGGGATGACGGTAGAGCAGCAATGGCTGGAATTTCTGGAAGCGATTTGGAAGGTAAAGGATATGTACATTCCAAAGAGAAAGAAGTATTCTAAAGGAATGATGACACAACTGTAGCTAACAAGAGAAATCAAAGCCAACATAAAAGCCAAAGAAAGGTCACATAATAGAGCAAAAATTAATGGGAAGTCAGAAGACTGGGAAGTTTTAAAAACCAAGAGAAGGCAATGAAAAAGTCATTAAGAAGTTAAAGATGTAATACAAAAATAAGCTAGCCAATAATATTAAAGAAGATACCAAAAGTTTTTTCAGATACATAAAATGTAAAAGAGAGGCAAGATTGGAAATCGGACTGCTGGAAAACAACGTTGGAGTGTTAGTAATGGGAGACAATGAAATTGCGGATAAATTGAAGTAGTATTTTTTGCCAGTCTTCGCTGTGGAAGATACTAGCAGTATGGTCCAATTACAAACAAAAGAAAATGTGCAGATGCTGAACATCCAAGCAATATACACAAAATTTTGGAGGAACTAAGCAGGCCAGGCAGCATCTATGGAAAAGAGTGAACAGTCGACGTTTCAGGCCAAGACCCTTCATCGGTATGGTGGAAATTCCAGGTGTCGGGTCATAAAGTGTGTGTAATTACCATAACTAGAGAGAATGTTCTTGGGAAATGGAAAGGTCTGAAGGTAGATAAGCACCTGGACTAGGGTTCTGAAAGAGATGGCTGAAGAGATTTTTGAGGCATTAGTAATGATATTTCAAGAATCATTAGATTCTGAAATGGTTCCAAAAGACTGGAAAATTGCAAATGTCACTCTACTCTTCAAAAAGGGACAGAGGCAGATGAAAGGAAACTATAGACCAGTTAGTCTGACGTCAGTGGTTGAGAAGATGTTGGAGTCGATTATGAAGAGTGTGGTCTCAGGGTATTTGGAGACACATGATAAAATAGGCTATAGTCAGCATGGTTTCCTCAAGGAAAAATCTTGCCTGACAAATCTGTTGGAATTCTTTGAAGGAATAACAAGCAGGATAGACAATGGAGAATCTGTTGATGTTGTGTACTTGGATTTTCAGGCCTTCAACAAGGTGTTACATATGAGGCTACTTAACAAGATATAACCCCACGGTATTACAGGAAAGATTCTAGCATGGATTAAAACAGTGGCTGATTGGCAGGAGGCAAAGCGTGGGAATAAAGGGAGCCTTTTCTGGTTGGCTGCCAGTGCCTAGCAGTGTTTCAGAAGGGTCTGTATTGGACCCGTATTGGATCCTGTATTGGATTCTTCTTATGTCAATGATTTGGATTATAGAATTGATGGCTTTGTTGCAAATTTTGCAGAAGATATAAAAATAGGTGGGGGCAGGTAGTTTTGAGGAAGTAGCAAGGCTACAGAATGACTGAGTCAGATTAGGAGAATGGTCACAGAAGTGGCAGGTGGAATACAGTGTCGGGAAATGCGCAGTCATGCACTTTGGTAGAAGAAATGAAAGGGTTGACTCTTTTCTAAATAGAGAGAAAATACAAAATACTGAGGCGCAAAGGGACTTGGGAGTCCTTGTGCAGGATTCCCTAAAGGTTAATTTGTAGGTTGAGTCTGTGGTAAGGAAGGCAAATGCAATGTTAGCATTAATTTCAAGAGGACTACAATATAAAAGCAAGGGAGTAATGTTGAGACTTTATAAAGCACTGGTGAGGCTTCACTTGGAGTATAGTGAGCAGTTTTGGGCCTCTTAGAAAAGATGTGCTGAAACTGGAAGGAGGGTTCAAAGGAAGTTCACGGAAATGATTCTAGGATTGAATGGCTTGTCATATGAAGAGCATTTGATGCCTCTGGGCCTGTATTCACTAGAATTCAGAAGAATGAGGGGCAACCTCATTGAAATCTATCAAATGGTGAAAGGCCTTGATAGAGTGGATGTGGTTGAGAAAATGTTTCCTATGGTGGGAGATTCAACAAACTGAGACTCATTCTGGGATTAGTAATATTCTGTGGCTTCAAATACAACCACAAATGTGCCTTAACTATTTTATACATGGAAGTTGGAGTCAGGGTCACTGTTAGCTTCTTAAACTTAGGGTTATTCTAAGTTGCTGACGCTATTGCTATCTCACAAGATTGTTACTTTTGTATTTAATTTATTATTTTAGTAATATTTGAGTAAACTTACACGTGTATATTTTTAATATTCATTTTTATTTATATATCAATCATGATTAAACATTCTTGTTCATTTAAATAATTCATTATGGATTATATTTGTAAATTCTTGAATTGCATGTATTATCACGATACCATGAGATACACACACACCTTGCTTAAAGTAAACTTGAAGTCAAACCTGCATTTCGGTCTCCCGTGTCTTCCTTTGAGTGAGTTCAATGTTTTGAAGTTGCAAAACGTAACAGCTACTCTCTGCTGCATTACAGAGCTCAGCCAAATTCCACACAAGGAAAGAAAATTCACTTATTGTCTTTCAGGCAGCCAAGGAAAATAACATTTCCAACAACTGCAAGCTTGTATAAAGTGCAGACATTCATGTCTTTATTGACTTTAATTCCCATACAGTAGTTCTGCACAATCTTGGTAGAGAATAGGCAACTCAACTGAATGAAATTATCTGAATGGAATGGCAAATGCAACTGGAGCATAGTTAGAATAAGACAACAACACAGGAGAATCCAGAATCTCTGCAGTTCCTAAGTAAATTTGTTGTTTTGGGATACTAATCTAGAGACAGCAAGAGGAGAAACTGATTGTTCTGTTAGCGAATTTCTTTACCATGACCCTTTCTCTTTCCATTAACTTTCACCATCGCTTCAATTTACAAAGTCCATTAATTAAACAATTAGAAACTTACAGTCTTATGACAAAAATAACTAAGGAAGATATTATTGAATGGTGAATTCTACCTGCTCCTTAGACTTACCTTTCCTTTTGGGTGGAGATAATGGTGTCAAATCCATGGAAGGGAGGGGTCGGTAGTTGGGCTGGATATTTGGCAATGGAATATCTGGTAAGACTGGTACCACATCAATCATCATCTTTTGTTGTCGGAGTTGGGGGGGGGGGAGGTATGAAAATCAAAAGAAAAATAGTTAAAACTTCCGTCTTTGAGTAGAAAACTACTAATAGTAATTGAAGAGCACCATCATGGTGTCTAATTTTAAAGCCACTAATCCTCTAAACCAAATATTAAATTATATATACTTACATTCCCTCTCTTTTTGACTCTATTTCTTTTAGGATTTACAGGCATGATTAGAAATGTTGCAGAAGATAAAGTTCAAAGTAAAATTTATTATCAGAGTACATACAGGTCACCACATACAACCCTGAGATTCTTTTTCTGTGGGCATACTTAGCAAATCTACAGAATATTAGCTGTAAACTGTAAACATCAAGATCTGTTAACTGTAAACAAATTGCACCAATGCAGATATAAATAAATAGCAATAAATAACGAGCATGAAATAACTAGATAAAAGAGTCCTTAAATGGGTGTAGCTATCTTCTTTTGTTCAAGAGCTTGATGATTGAGGGGTAGTATCTGTTCTTGAATCTGGTGGTGTGAGTCGTGAAGCTCCTGTACCTTCTACCCGATGACAGCAGCAAGAAAAGAGCATGGCCTGGATGGTGAGAATCTTTGGTGATGGATGCTGTTTTTCTATGGCAATGTTTCATGTAGATGTGCTCAACGGTTGGGAGGGTTTCACCTATGATGTACTGGCCGGAATCCACTACCTTTTGTAGGATTTTCCACTCAAAGGCATCGGTGTTCCCATACCAGACCATAATGTAGCCAGTCTGAACACTTTCCACCACACATCTACGGAAGCATGCCAAGGTTTTCAATGACATGCTGAACCTCTGTAGATTCTTGAGAAGTAGAGGCACTGTCGTTCTTTCTTTGCAATAACATTTATATGATGGGTCCAGGATGGATCCTCTGAGATAGTGACACCCAGGAATTTAAAGTTACTGACCTTCTCCACCTCTGATGATTACTGGATCATGGACCTCTGGTTTCCCTCTTCTGAAGTCTACAATCAGTTTCTTGGTCTAACTTACATTGAGTGAGAGGTTGTTGTTATTACACCACTCAGCCAAGTTTTCAATCTCCCTCCTGTATGCTGATTCATCACCCCCTTTGATACAGCCCTCGACAGTGGTGTCATCCGCAAACTTGTATGTGGTGTTGGAGCTGTACATAGCCACACTATCATAGGTGTAAAGCAGGTAGAGCAGGGGGCTAAATACGTATCACTACAGTGCTCCTGTGCTGATGGAGATTGTGGAGGAGATGTTTTTGCTAATCCAAACCGACTGTGGTCTACAATTGAGGAAATCCAGGATCCAATTGCACAAGGGGGCATTGAGGCCCAGGTCTTGGGAGTTTACTGATTAGAATTTGGTGTTAAATGCAGAGCTGTAATTGATAAAGAGCATCCTGATCAATGCATCTTTGCTGTCCAGACGTTCCAGGGTTGTGTGAAGAGCCAACGAGATAGCATTTGCTGTAGACCTGTTGCTTCAGTAAGCGAATTGTAGAGGATCCAAGTCACCATTCAAACAGGAGTTGATACGCTTCAACACCCACCTCTCAAAACATTTCATTACTGTGGATGTAAGTGCCACTGGGTGAGTCATTTAGACAGGTTACCACACTCTTCTTGGGCACCGCTACGATTGAAGCCGACTTGAATAGGTGGGTAGCACACACCACTGGAGTGAGAGGTTGAAGATATCCGTGAATACCCCAGCCAGTTGATTTTTAGTACTTGGACAGGTACTTCATCTGGACCAAATGCTTTCCTTGGATTTACTCTCCTGAAAGCAGCTCGCACATCATCTTCGGATACTGAGACCAAAAGGATCATGCGTGATGGTTCCTCCCAGTTCTCGTGATCAAAGCGAGCAGAGAAAGCTTTGAGCTCATCTGGAAGCAAAGCTCTGCTGACCCCTGTATTGCAAGATATATCTTTTTTGGAGGCTATGACATTCAAATTCTGCCACAGCTGATGACAGTACTACTAGAATAAATTTATATTCACTTTTCCCATTTTATCATTCAGTATTAGCAAGGTAACATGCAATCAACTCACGTGCATGGCTACAATAAAATCCTCTCCTGTTGCATCAGAAGAGGATTTGAATCAATATATAGTATAGATATGTACATATATACATATTCTATGTGTGCATTTCTGCCCCATCAGCCAATTTCAATCTTCTGCTCTTTACAATTTTAAATCTTCAATTAGCCATTTAATTAGAAAGTAAATAGCACAAATACTAAGAAGTCAATTTTAGCACAGAATTCTTTTTTTTGCTGTTTTAGTGTGAAATTTGAGATGCATTATGGTTTGCAATTCTGGTCTGAAACTGATGTCTGGGTTTCATGGACTAAATTAGTTACTTGTAGAATGGAATTCTAACCTTTTTTTTTTTAAAAAAAAAAGGTATAAATTTTGAGAGAAACTTTATCCATTGAAGGGACTATGCAGGATGACCACTATCATGGAAGTGAAATTTACAAACTTTATTTCTTTAGGGGTACATTTTCACAATGAAGTATGATAATGACTTCAATCCCTTCTTTCTCTGCTGTGTCAGGTCCTGTGGCTACAAAAGGTGATTTTGGTCAAAAATTATTTGGTGACAAGGGACTGAGATTAGTACCTCGAGGGGAAACTGCCCATGAATTGGTGCTGAATGGACAGGACACAACAACAGTCCAGGCAGCCCACAATATATTAACCACCATGGATACTGACTTACAGTATTTTGGTGACTACAAAATGATGGTGATAATACAATTATCTAGAGAAAGAGAGTGTAAATCATTTATTAATGGATTACAGCATGTATGACAGTTGTTAAGCTGCCCATTGGTAAACTGCAATATTATTCCATGGATTAACCCAGGAGAAGTCTTGTGTAACACATGCCCGGCTGCTCAATGTTTATTATAAAGGCACTGAAAGCTGCCAACTATTATTGCAAAATGCATACAGAACGCTAGCCAACACTAATGAAGGAGTGACAAAGATGACTGCACTTTGGCCTGACAGCAATTGACAGTAGTGGCATGGCAACAAAGGACCTGAAAAGGCCTTTGGCTCAGAAAAAGCATTTATTCACCAACAATGGATGTCTGGCTCACATCTGCGTTTGTCCAGGAGCCAGACCATTTATAATCAGTCAAAACAGTGCCTTGTATCCTTAAACTACAGATGGAGGAGGATTTCCAGATTATAATTGAATAGGGTGTGGAAGGTCCAAATTGCCTAATTTGCACTTTAAGTCTTGGTGATGTACAACAGGCCACAGCTAGAGTACTGAATGTGGCAGAGAAGACTGGAGGAGGTGCATGTGAATCTTTGATGGTTTATTTTGAGGCCCTTAATGGTGGTACAGGAGGATGTAGAAGAACAAGTGCTGCTCCTCCTGAGGTTGTAGGGGATAGCACTGGGGAGAAAGAATCAGGGAGAAGTGGGTACAGAGGGTTAAATAAATCAGGCAGGAGTCGTAGAGGGAATGGTTACTGTGGAAGGGGAAAACTGGCTAGTGGCAGGTTTGTGTTGCAGCTGGTGAAATATTCCTGCTCCACCCCCATTGATGCTGCTCAACCCACTGCGTTCTTCCAGTGGTTTGTGTTTTTTTTGCTCTGAATTGTAGCATTTGCAGCCTCTTGTAATAATAATAATAATAAGTACTTTATTGATCGCAAGTGGGAAATTATTTCATAATAGCAATATTTAAAAACACAGTTAGCAATAATAGTAAATAATAAATATAATAACATTAACTAATAATAAAGTACAGAATAATAATATACACAGTAATAACTTACCAATGTGCAATACTGCAAATAATAATGTACAAAATAATAAAACGGGGACTGTTGTACTATGATGTGTGTTCTCCTGTTGCACAGAGATGAACTGTTGTATATGCTTTACAAAAGCAAACACAAGGAAATCTGCAGAAGCTGGAAATTCAAGTAACACACACAAAATGCTGGTGGAACACAGCAGGCCAGGCAGCATCTATAAGGAGAAGCACTGTCAATGTTTTGGCCGAGATCCTGGGTCTCAGCCCGAAACGTCAACAGTGCTTCTCCTTATATATGCTGCCTGGCATGCTGTGTTCCACCAGTATTTTGTGTGTGTTGTTGTATATGCTTATTGCATTTGGCAGGAAAGATGTTCTGTAATGATCCTTGTGACAGCGGAGCAGAATGAGCCTTTTCAAAAGGGTCCGCCACGGCTTATTCAGTAGGTCATCGTGAGGATGTGAATGATTGTCCATAACGGTTAACAATTTGTTTAGTGACCTCCACTCCACCACCAACTCAAAAGTGTCTGGGTTGTAGCCAAGGACGGATCCAGCCACTTTGATGAGTTTACTTAGTCTTTTTGCATCACCAGCAGCGATGCTGCTCTCGAAGATCTGTTGAACTTCCTTTCTATGCACCATCACTGCAGTCAACACTCCAGGACAAACATGGATGTGGCAAGCTGTCCCTCCCAGGGGCTGTGTTGATTTTTTTTTCTGTTGAGAATAGGACATTTCCTCCACTTGTTAATTGTCACTCAAGGTGAATGGAAGTGTTCCTTTGAGTTGTACTCGTTAAGAGTTGCAGTAGAGACTCTGAAGTCAGCGTTTTTAGGTTACAGTAGCTTAGCAGTTAGAGTGACGCTATTACAGCTCAGGGCATCAGAAGTTCAGAGTCCAATCCCAGCATCCTCTGTATTCCTTCTCCAAAAGGCATTGGTTTTATCTGGAACATAGGAGCTCCAGTTTCCTCCCACAGTCCAAATACATACTGGGTAGGTTAACTGGTCATTGTAAATTGTCCTGTGATTAGGTTAGGGCAGTGTTTCTCAACCTTTTTTAAGCCAACGCCCCTAAAGCACTTTCATACTTGCCAACACCCCTTAAAGAACCTCATACTTGTCAATGTCCCTCTTAGGCAGAATATACTTTCTGATGCATCCATAGTATAAAAACATGTCTACCATATGCTAGCATGAGAAAAATGAGTCTGTTTTAAATTTTTATTTGTCTTTAAACCTAGCTTACACAGTACCTGTGCACTGTACAGCAGCTTTGATATAAATGTGATCCCTGAGCTTGATGGTTTTTTAGCAAGAGTTGAAATATCTGGTTCAAGTTGTGACAGCAAAAGCCTTAAGTCCCCATGTGTAAAAATGCCCAAGTGGTTTCTGGTTTTTTTTGTGAGTGTGTGGTTCTCTACACTGAAGCCTCTTTCAACAAAGTAGGAGGATGGAAATGCAATGAAGAGCAATTTGGTTCTTCTCTAAGACCAGGAAACTTTGCATGACAGTGTAGCCACATAACACAAAAGCTGACATTTTTGAAAAGCATTTTTGTTTCATCATCACTCTGAATTTTGATCATGTCTTCTTGCAAGCTCTCTTCCTATTCTTCCACCTAGCAAAGAAATGGGTTAATTACTCAGTCCAGATTGTTCAAATCCTTGAATCGATTCTGAAAATCCTTCAGTGACTACAGGTGTAAGCAGTACTCTTGCAAAAATTCAACCACAATGTCATAAAGATCAAAGAAACGTTTTAAGCAGCAGCCTTCTGACAGCCAATGCACTTCAGTGTGAAGAAGCACACACTCAAACTCTTCATCATTATCTTGGCATAACTGGTGAAATATTCTGCCATTTAATAGATGAGCTTTATTTTGTTGATAGTAAATATTACAAGAAGCTTGAAAAAAGTCGCTGGCCGAGGTTTTTGGCTGCAAGATATTTATCAAACAGACTTAGAATTTCTGTTTTCAAAAATGCCTCTAAAGAAGCAAGGCGACCTGTCATATATGGTGCCCCACCTGTTGCACAAGAAATCACATTCCTAATTGGAATACTCCTATCCTCAATATACATTTTGAGCATGTCGTAGGTTGATTCTCCAGTGATATTTGTTAACTTTCTACAAAAGAGAATCACTTCATAAACTTTTCAATCTTTTGATAAACCATACAAACATCATTAGGTCAGTTTTAGTTTCTTGGCAAATGACTGAAGTGAGCAACGCTTTTCAAATGCTTCTTTCGTCTCCTGGAACTGAGTAGTACCATAAGTGGCCATTTCAGAGAGTGCTCCTTCAACCTTGATGGTTTCATGGCTTCATTAAATGGTACAGTATTACAATTAAGACACATAGGGCATTGCTGATCTGATGGGAACGGAATAATACCATACTCCAGGTATGTAACATTGTATTGACGTACTTTCTGTAGTTTCTGTTTCTTAGCAAGATTAGAATTCAAGGCTTCACCGCCTTTAAACTCAAAGATCAAGCAGTACACATTTTTCCATTATTAATGGGGCTGAATTAAAGTTAAAAATTAATACAAACTGGGAATGCCTATTGGATGTTGACAACGGCAGTGAGTTGGTATGGACAGAACGATGGTAGCAACGCGCAAAGGAAGAGCAAGACTAAGATGAAGACGATCACAACAATGAAAATTACATTGACAAGAATACAGATTGGAATCTAAATGTTAGTTGGGTGTTCGGCAAGCTATGCAAGCTGTCAAAATTATAGTGCATAGTTAAGAGTGCAGTTCACCTTCCCACCCCGCCAAGAATCTTGAACACCCCCTCCCAACAACTTCTACTCCCCCTAATGCCCCCTTAGGACACACAACCACTCATTTGGGAATCACTGGGTTAGGATTAAATCGGATTATCAGGGTTTGCTGGGCGGCACAGCTCCAAGGGCCAGAACGGCCTATTCTGCCCTGCATCTACAAATAGATAGATCAGATAGATAGACAAAGGTGCAGAATGAACACCAATTTGAGTAGCTAGATGGGGTTTCAACAAAACAACCATTATTAGACAGCAAATAGATCAGAAGGTGCAGGAACCCAAACTAAAGAGGTAATCCATCAGAATTGATGGTATTGTTACGAATGTGCCACAACTCTGAGGGGCCGAAGGGTACAAAGTCGCCCCCTCCTTTTTGAGAATCGCAAGATCGCTATTAATTCGGGTCTGGGACCCAGGAAATGAGAGAGAATCCACAAGGTTTGGAATGTGTCCTGGCCTCAGCGAAACAAAACCATTGATAACGGCTATTGTCTCTTGGAGACGGAATTGTGTATTGAGTACTGTACTATTCATTCCCCTCAGGGGACGACCAGAGTGGGCTGGTTGAGGGATTGCATCATCCCAACCTGATTGACATCTGAGACCCCATGAGTAAGGATAAAAGAGGGTCTGGGGAACAACCCCCTTAGACGCACCAGGAGAAACGCTGGAAATCTAGTGACAGCGTTTTATAGCGAACGCCGGTGATGGCTTGTGTGCGTCCTCCCTTGCCAGGGTAGCGGGCTCATCACGGAAGAACGGCGTAGCTAAAGAAGAGGCCACAAGTGAACGGCCACACCAACGAGACTCTGACGGATCGAAATCATAAAAGGAAAGCCGGCAAGTTTCTCAAAATCTCTCCCTCTCTCCAACCATTGCAAACCCAGCGGTCCCCCAACGGCTGCAGCCTGCATGAACTGAGTGACTTTTATATTTCCATCGGACAATACATTATCCCCTAGACAACAATAGAGCTCATTTCTTATTGATTATTATTATACCCGCACTTTTAGATTTAGTATTGACGACGTATATTATCTGTATGTTTGCAATGATATTATTTTTGTGTATTTTTACTAATAAATACTGTTAAAAATCGTATCATCAGGCTTCAACAGACCTCTCCATCTTTGCTGGTAAGTGACCCAGTTACGGGGTTCGTAACAGTATGAAGTATCATCACTTTAGATATGACAAACACACCTATTTAATTGTGGAGATCTCAGAGGACAAGACCAGGAGATTAATTGAATTTATAAAGATGTACATATACTAAATACTTAACATACTGTATCATTTCAAATGTGAAAATAGACAGCTGGTATAGATTTATTTGTTTTCTTACATTTTGTGCTTAGTAGTTCAACTTATACTTTGCTTCACCCTTTAGAACTGAACGAAGTGTACTACATGCTGTGACCTTGATAAACTTTGTACCATTTTAGCTGGGTCTTCATCAAACTAGCACAAAGAACCCCACCAATATAGCAGACTCATATTTGCTTTAGTTTCATTATCTGTTCTCTGGTTTTACGTATCTCTTCAAGACCCTTCTGTTAGGTGCAGACTTGAGAGAGTCCACAGACATACAAAGTAATTGTAATTACACTTGGCGCTAGATGGGGCTAAGTGTAATTACAGCTTGGTTCTAGGGGTAGAGTTACTTCTCCACCATAGGAGGTGTAAGGCGCACCGTCCCTCTCCTAGCCTGCAGGTCACCCTTTAGAACAGTGTAGCCTGCTCAGTACCATCCACCCACCCAATCAGGGTCACATGAAGCCATGGAAGCAAGTGGTGGATGGTCATATAAGCAGCTGGTCCATATCACAAATCCTGGCTCTGCAACCACTGTCACCAGGCAAATCTCTGAAAAGTATTGATAATGGCCGGAGGTCATCTGCCCTGTAAAGACACTGCCCAGAAGGCAGCAATGGCAAATCATTTCTGTAGAAAAATCTGCCAAGAACATCTTTCGACAAGGTACGTAATGATGATGATCTAGATTTGGCCTACATACAAGCAAGCTGGTATATCTCACCTTATCTCCCTTGACCATTTATCAGAGACCAAATTGTTCTGGAGGATTATGATAATGAATCCCACATGATCAAGCTCAATGACGCAATTAACACTTCCCACATGCAAAAATACCATATGCTATACATAATGTATATCTTTCAAGATGCATATTAAGCAATTTTATGAAATCTGCATTTAATTAAAGCAACAACTCAAAACAGCAAATGTTTCAGATTTTTGTGTCAACCAGATCTTTCAAATGAAACAATTTTTTTAAAAAACACCCTGCAAAATACTTTTAAGCTCTACTACCGTTCTTTTTGTGAGACCCTATTTGATGTTACCTTTTTGGATTTGACGTGAGGCACATCTTCAGGACGTTTTTTAGCTTTCTTCTTTTCTTCAACATTCTGTTCTCCGTAGGATGAGCTTGAGCCTTTAGAACCTAATTTTGAAGTAGATTTATCTGATCCTCTAGATTTTAACTGTTGAGTCTCTTTAACCTTCCCAGAAGCAGGCTTGCTTATCTTTTTCTTTCTCTTTTGTGGTTGGTCATAGCTAAGGTAAGATTCAAATGACATTGTTGGTTCTTCGAATTCATCGGCAACTGCAGCATTAGTAGAGTCCTTTTGGAAAGAAGCAGACTGATTTTTTTCTGCAGACTTTGATTTTTTTGACTCCACCTCTTCTTTTGGTTTACTCGATGTGGGTTTTTCTTTGGGCTTGTCCGATGTACTTCTCTGCTCATCATGATCAAACTTTTGCTTATCTGAGCCTTTATGTTTATATTTTCTGTCATCGAAATTTTCCTCAGTTTGTAATCGAGGTTTCTTATGACTGGAACTTACAGAAGTATAATCCCCTTGGTCCCTGTGATTATATTGTTCCTTTGAGCAAGATTTGTCTGTTTTATCTTGCACTTGGAGAGAGGATAATTTATACTTTTCTTCGCCTTTTAGAACTGAATGCTGCTTTTCCTTGTGTGAAGATTTGTGTTCCTTGTCACGACCCGTGCCCACTTCTGCTCGCGAGCTGTGATGGTCCTGGTGAGTTTTATGGAAGCTTTTAAAAGGCTGCATAGTTTGCTCAGCATCTTCATCAGATGAATCAATTTTATCACCATAATCCTCCACAGGAGGAGATTTAGTCCATCTCTCCACATGCTCTTTAGAATGGGATTTTGACTGATAGCCATGACTACTGTATGTGTAAGATTTCTCAGTCTCGAGTGAGTGCCTCCCTTTCACAGGAACATGTTCATAGTTTGATTCATAGGTCTCTCCATGGGGGGTCTGGAATGTCTGTCTATAATCTTCTGGAGAAGGCTCCCTGGGCTTTTTTTTTGAGACCCCTTTATTGTAAGTAAATTCCCTCTCCTCTAGTGTATTGGTGGACCTAAAAAAACAAATGTACAATAAATGAAGGGTCAAAAATTCAATTAACATTGTTATAGTACTTACTACAAACAATACATTTTACTCTTGTACTGAAGTCCTCCCAGTGGCACTGCTGGCACAAGCATTGCCCAGTGTACAACAGAGCTGCAGAAGGGGCAAAATCTGATCTCCATATTGGGGAGGGGCAAAAAATGAGACACAGCATTCAGTGATATCCAACTGGAAAGAAAATCCACTTATGGATCTTTTTCAGTGTTATTAGAATCATCTTCAAGATTGTGTAAGACAGACAAAACTCACTGTTCAGTCTAATATATGAGGAATGTGCTTTTCACAAAGGCAAAATGTAAACTAGGACAAGTACAGATGGTAGTAAAATTACATACTTCAATGATTGAAAGCAAGGATTAAAAAAAACTAAGGAATAATATTAAGCATTCATCTTTAGATTGAAGTGGTGCAAACAAAATTTTGTCCAAGTTATGTAGTTTAACTAATACCGGTAAATGGGTTACAGTGATTATATCCATGTAGAAAAACACATTGTTTTAATAGATCTCGAATAATGAGTCAATGGTTCAGGTCAGAACATGCCAAGTATGAAAACAGTTGCCTTTCTCCATGTTAATTTGTGAAAGGAAGAGATTTTCAAGCTGGTATATTTGTGATGAGTAATATTTACAACTGTATGTATGCTAACCACAAAGTAATCCTAATTTCACTAAACATTTCTTCTAGAATTGGCTTATTATGTAACATTAAATTATGCACATATATGAACTGCCAATAATTAAGATGAGATGGGTATTGGAACAGTACCGTTCTACTTCTTGGGGTACAAGTTTCTTCCACTTTGAGACTAGGTTCTTAGCACTTTCTCCAATCACATCATGCTTCCTGAATCCATTGACTGTTTTCCCTATCCCTGTATCCTGTTAATAAAGAAACAAAGATGAAGCTAAATTTCTTTAGCTTATCCATTAAGCACAAAATCAAAATCCACAATAATACTCTAAAACAGACAATAAACATCATTCCAACACTTTGTTTTTAACTATGCAATATGATTGTGGTGCATTTGATAATGATTATTCATCATATTGTCATACAGCATTGAAGATAGAAACTAAAGAATCATCACTCCAGTGGATACAAGGAAAGCCTTCATTTAGTGAAACCTGTAAATTCTGTCCACTTAAAAATGAAAACCAGGTCTAGATCATGGCTCAAAGCAAGGAAACAACTGACAGAATACAATAATGTTCCACACTTACCAGCAAGGAACAATGGAGATCTTAATGGAACAACATTGTGAAAAAACACTGCAGTAGTGATTCCAATAACCATGAATACTTGCACTAGACCTTCCAAGCAAATATGATAGTCATCAACCAGAAGTGAACCAAAGGATGTGACCATACTTAAACCAATGGAAATCACATCAAGCCCCAGTTGCCACAGCAGCAAAAAAGTCAAACGATGAAATACATTCTCAAAGAATATCTTGTGCAGTGTTTTCCAGGGCATATGGACAGCATACACCCCAGTCATGCCAGTCACGGAGTCTAAAATCTAGGTGTCTATATACAAGTTGCAGCTACGCCCAAATAGCAAGAAGATTTTAGCATTTTATTAAATGGACTTTCTTGAAACTTTGCTATAATTATCTGTTCTTATTTAAATATTATTTGGATGCTATGGAAACGTTATCTTAGAATCTCCAACCCAATAAGTCACACTACTGAGTAATCTGTTGCCCTGTGGAGTGACGAAATCAAACAGTAGGACTTTGCACTTATTTAGCTTCAGAAAGTTAATAAACTTTATTTCCCAGCATGAGAAAGTAGCCAAGTTTTTTCACAAGATATAATCAGCCAAAAGAATAACAAACCAATAAAAAGGTTGGAACTAGCAAGTAATACCTTTAAGAAGTAGGCTTTGAAAGGTCTTAAGAGGATGCAGGATCAAGAAACTGGATATCAAAGAAGGATTTACAGTGTTTAGAACCAGCACTTTGGCCAAAAGCTGGAGAAAGAGTGCAAAAGATATGATATGGAGGAACACACATATATTTGGAAGATTTAAAGTTAACTGAGAGGTGCAAGACAGCAAAGGAATCTAAATACAAAAGTTAAAATTTGTGTAATCAGCACAAGATGAGAAAATGTAATCACATACGAGGGGTGATTGATCGTGGAGCGGTCGTGGAGCATATGGATCTTGGACCTCCAGAAAGTGTCCACAGCAGGGGTGATTGATAAGTTTGCGGCCTAAGGTAGAAGGAGATGAGTTATACAGCTCTCGTTACATGCACATGCAGGTCAACTCTTTGAGTGATTATGCAGAAAGTTTGAAGTTAATAACTCATCTCCTTCTACCTTGGGCCACGAACTTATCAATCACCCATGCTATGGACACTTTCTGGAGGTCCAAGATACGTATGCTCCGCGACCGCTGGACTAAGTGTGTAAATGTAGGAGGGGGCTACGTTGAAAAATAAATGTGCTAAGTTTTCTAAAATTGACGCCTTCTACCTTAGGCCATAAACTTATCAATCACTCCTCGTATTTCATGCTTCAGTCTTTGAACAATAATTATTTTCTGTTAAATTTATATTCATACATCAAGAACTCAGGTAAACTTGCTTGGATCAATCAGTGTGTTTACACAGTGTGGTAGGTGTCCAACGATGACGCGAAACCTGTGTGGGAAAGTTTTTAAAGTGGAAAAGCTTTTGCACTGGGGCAATTCCACTCACTCGACCTCAGAGGTCCAGGTCCAGTGAAATGAACAAGCACCACAAACTGGGGTCTTCCTTGGTTGCAGTGGATGACCATGACTTCTGTGCCTTGTCATGGCCCTCCCTCTCCACGAAGCATTGCAGAACCACCTTCCTGGCCTTTGGATCTCACTGTTGATCTCATCTGCTCAGTCTGCTGGAGCTATCTTCACATGCTAGGACAGGCATAACCTTATCTCACCAGGGTACGATGCCCAGCAGCTAGCTTCACCTGGTTTAGCCTGTCTGGCGAAGCAATGCACCAGGGTGTGGCTGCTGTCACATGCAAACTGTTTATATATATATTTGTAATAAATCTCTAAAATAGTAGTTGGACACATGCTATTTAATTGGGGAGTTTAACATCGATTTATATATTTATTAGAAAGACTGAAGAACTTAAATAAGCCGATCTGCAGGAACCTTTTTGGCAGAACACCTCAAATAAATAGACAAATGTTTAGCAAATGACTGGAATGATCTGATGAAATATTCCTATTGGAAACAACCCAAGTAGACTGCCAAAAGTTCCTCTGGCCTGCCAAGTTTAAGGAGCATTGCAGTACTGCCATCCTAGCCATTGGATCTCACTGTAAATCTCATCTGCCCAGTCTGCCAGAGCTGACTTGGTATTCTATCTCACCAGGGTATGAGACCACCAGCTACCCTCACCTGGTTCAACCCGCCTCTTGAAGCGGTGTATCGGGGTGTGGCCGCTGTTGAGAGTGGAGTGTCCAGCGGGGACCAAAGGTGAGCGAGCTACATCAAAATGTACTCTACAAGCCCCTTCAGCAGAGACACTCCATCCACAGTAGCTATACAGATCAGTGAAGTCCTTCCTTAATCAGATTTTCCACTTTCTACTCACTTCAGGCAACAATGAGGTCACAAAAAGTACTATTGACACAGGAAATTATGTAAGAGTAAATTATGATTCATGCTCTCTGTCCTGTAATTTATTATGAAAATAAATAGAAATATGCAAGGGAATTGGCCTGAAAGTTGTACTCTTCCATAAGAGAATAACCAGTCAGAGAAAGAGCCTACACACGAGTAACCACAATAAAAGCTAATGCAGCCAAAGCAACTAATATAAAGGTCTCTGTATTCCAGTAAGTCATTAATATCAATCGCAAAAGAGAAGAGAAGAAACGGTTATATTTGGCAAAAAAAAAATCAGTAACATGACACACACACCGAGTGAACCCCTTATGATTTATAATTCTGAAGTTACATTAGTCTTAACATTTTTAATAATGGATAGTGTTGAAACAGAGCATGAATTCACATTATCCATTCTGAATGTATTATTACAGATTATCAAAACAGGATTTTGTATTGTAGGTTATTGCTACAAAGAAAACTCACACTAAAGATCTTTCAATGCTACTTTGAATCTTGCTGTAGGCAGTTGGATTTTCACTCAAAAAGAGATCTTTGTTGATTTCCACAAGAGCAACCAGTCATGTATGACATAGACAGGCTCGCTCAGTCTCAGTACACTGAATTAGTTATATTCATTTACTGTCCATTTTAAATAAGATTTTGTTATATCAATAAATGGCACTCACCATTACAGAGCAAACAGAACAGCAGAGCTCAGCATCTGTGTACACACTTTCATATGTAGATATGATGACGTAGAGGTACTTTGCTTGTTCATGAGCTGCATTTTACAAAAGCTTATTGATAGCTTCAATGCATCAGCATGACATTGAATACTTCAATAACCCATGTAGTGGAAAAACACACCCTTCAGGTCACCGTGCTCCTGCCAATCTAATCCCATTTCTGACACTTAGCCCACAGACTTCTCATACTTTGGTAATACAACAGCTCACATGCATACTTATGTTTGTGAAAATCTTTGAATCCACCAGTCCCTCAGGCCTTCCAAATAGCTATCACTTTCTAGGTATAAAAGTTTTTCATCAGATCCCCTTTAAGTCCTCTAAACTCTGCCCCTAGTTTTATACACCCATTCCTTGTGGAAAAATTTGTCAATCGACCTAGCTTTGTTCTTTGAAGCTCTGTAAGCCACATCAGGTTGTCTTTCTGCCCTCTCCACTCCAAGGTAAACATACCTCGCCACTCCAGGATCTCCTCAAAATGAAACATCCCATTACTGAAGGAAATTCTTCCTCTCCAGTGGAAGCATGTCTCCTCTATAGTGTGATAGCCAGAACCACATATTGTATTCTAGCTGAAGTCTAATCAATGTTCCATTAAATTGAACTATAATTTTCATGCTCTTGTATTCTACGTTCTGGCTAATGAAAACAAGAATCCATATGCCTCCTGCATTTCCAGTTCAGAAACTCTGAATTTGTATACCAAGGTCCATAATCAAACCTCCCTTAGGCTCTATCATCTATTACATCCAAGCCCATTTGTCCTTAGAAACACATCAGCTCACACTTATTCAAGATTAAATTCCATCTGCAATTACTCTGCCCATTTTGCCAACTCATCAATGTCAGCCTACAGACTAAGATAACCTTCCTCACACTAGCACCAATTTAAGTCAGCTGCAAACTTAAATCATATAAATATTTACATGCTGATCATTAAAGTTTATAACAAACAAGAAAGGGTCCCAAGACTGATTCCCATGACACACCAAATGGACATAGGCTTCCAATCACAAAAACAACCCTCCACTGTCATCATTGTCCTCCTATCGCCAAGCCAATGTGGGATCTGAATTGCACAGCCAGACTTGGATCCCATAGGCCTTAACCTTTTCAGCTCCTCGTTAAATAATACTCAGGTCAAGGCCTTCAGGTCAGAGTCAGCTTTTTAAGTCAGAGAGCTTTCTTCAGAACTTAAAAAAGACAAAAGCAGCTGGTAATGCTGTATATATCATTTGGAAGCAGTTAGAGGCTGAAAACACAGACAGAGGAACTCTGACAAAAGAATGTGGGAGATGTGAAATGCAGAGCAGAAGACAAGACCAGCATGTCAGGCTGGGCATATGCTCCACTGCCAGTGAGGGGAAAAATCATCTATAGATAGAAGATGAACACAGATCAAGAAATCAAGTTGCCTGAAGCAAAATCCGTAATGTGTCCAGATGGAAACAGATCTTCCAATTTGTATTTGGTTTCTCTAATGTAGAGAAGGTCACATTAGAATACGGTATGCTAGATTGTAAGAAATCTAAGTGAATCATTGGTTCACCCCTGGAAACACCATTTTGGATGTAAGGGAAGAGGTGAAAGGGCAAATGTTACATTACCTGCAATGGTAGCTTTACTAACTTCTTTTGTTTCCTTTTCAGTTCTGACAAAGGGACTCTGACCTGAAGCATTGACTCTTTTTCTCTTCCCTTGGATGCCACCTGACCTGCTGAGTATTTCCAACTTTCACTGTTCTTGTTTCGGATATCCTCCCTCGTTATTCCAGTAATATAATCCTTAATTAATACTGCATTGTAACCTCCTCTGTTATGTTCACTCTTTTGTTGCAGGGAGAATGTAAATTTGAGTTGCCAGTCCTGCCCCCTTTTCTACCTCACTTTTGCCTGTTGTGCTTTCAGATGACCAGGAAAAAAATGCTGGTGCATTTAGGACAGTTTTAATTTTAAAATACATGAACTTTAAACTCATAATTACTGCCAACCAACTCTTCTGGTTCTAAAAACTTAACTATAGACATATAGTGCTTTTTTCACCCAGAAGCTAGAAGGATAGATGTCTTTTCTTTAAAATGGGCACAATCTAACTTTGTATAGTTTTTATGATAAAATCAAACTTTGGAAAGTTCAGATGCCAGTGCATCTGACTATCTGTTTTTTCACCATGCCTTAAATCTGCCTTTGTTACTTAATTTTGTAAATCTACAAAAGGCTGTGTCAGGGTGACCTAGAAGGAGGACATCAGGATTTGTTGTCTAAAATCTATTCATACGGAGCCAGCTACTCCTCACAGGATGGATACCTGCAGGGTGTGGAGTCAGCTCATGTGTGTCTGGCACTCTGAAGAAAGCGTGGTTGGGCAAAGATCAAAAGTGTCCATTCTATGTGGTGGATTGGATCCAGGAATATGCAACCTAATATCTTCCTCAACTTTCTCTTAATCGCGTACAATTCCCAAACTTTATGTTGATTTCTGTACAATCAAATTTAAGCTTCCATCATTAGACATTGCAAAGGGCCAAGATTTTTCAATCTGATAATACAAAAACTGTAAAGCTGTTTTTATCTCCTGTTCATGCATGCTAGAGATACCATGTAGAAGATGCCAAAATAGATTAGACACCAGATTGAAATGAGTATCTATTTGTATTCTAACATTTGGGCACCCTTGGGACTTCTGTATTGCTAGACCAGCAAAATTGGAAGTTACTCCTATGTAAACACAATCACCTTTCACTTTTTTTTTTAAAAAAACAAGTTATGCAATAGCATAAATGTTCCAATGAGTTTAAAGAGTCAGAAATATACTAACACTGAATCCTGGCTCCAGTCACACACCTACCAGCGTTACTGATCCCTGGTGCTTTAGACACCAACTCCTGCTCCAAATACACACCCTACGCTGAACACATTCACATTCTGGACCCCAGCCCTTATCTGGGAGTAATGAGTAAGACAGATGCCAGACCATCAGGATTTTCAATAATTTTATGTTAGATTATTAGAGTTCTCGCACTCCCACAAAGACTACCTGGCTTGTCATCAGTGATAGGAACAAGACTGTGGCATTATTTTGCTGCTGAGTAAATTCCAAATTATTACCTTTAATCTACCATTTATTTCACAAATAATGGAAATAAAATTTTACATTTCAAACCCTGAACTTCTGAGAGCACCTCCCAAACCTCCGTTTTCAAGGTAGTCAAGGGCAGCATGCATGTACAAATACAAACAGCTGTTGGTTCCTAATGTCACAGACAATTTACAATTCAGAATCAGAGCTGTGCTGCACGAGATCGCCAGTAACAATTGGCATATTGCTGCCTCTTCATCATCACAGAATCAAATTCATGGAACTGCTAGCCAGCAAGACTGTGGGATTATCAGCATTCTATATATAGCAAAAAATTCTAGATGGCAATTCACTCCCAACTTTCTAAAGGCAATCAAGGTTGGGTAATAAATTGCCAGTGACATCCAGATCCCATAAGTAAATAAACCAGACTTTAAAATAGAGAAGTAAATCATTGCATCCACATCAACTGCATTCTACTCGATAAAAAATATTGAAAAGCCAGAAGATCACAACTTACTGCAAGAATATCCACAGTGACAGGAAGTTCATTCAACCGCTTTAAGGTCTTCAGGAGCTATGGAAAAAATAAGAAAATTTGTTTCAATATTTACTTTCAAAATCTATTAGAATAAAGATCCTTATCAGCAGCATTCACACCCTATGTAGGGTTGAGTACCCCTTATCCAAAATGCTTGGGGCTGGAAGGATTTTGGATTTTGACTTTTTCAGATATTGAAATATATAACAAGATTGCTTGGGATTGTCATTTCTGACTCTGAATTTATGCGCTACTGGTAAGCAGTCTTTGTCTTGTACTTGTGTATCAACGTAAGTACTTAACAGTAAAAATTATTACAAATAATTAATATAATGAAAATATACTGTGTGCAGAGTAACAAAAACAGCACAGCACCATCAGGAGAATACCTGAATCAGCTGTTGAACAACATCAAACAGCAGCAATCTCCACCTACGATGCTATGTTTTGATTAAAAGGTTACAGTGCATTGTACTTGTATTTTACTTTTTTTTAAAAAAAGGTTTTATGTAAGGCATAAAAACAGCATCGTAGATTTGTTCTGGTGTTAGAGTTTCATGATCAGCAGTTGCTTTAAAAATTTAATGCCATGCCTTTTCTTAAATTTCTGCAACCAGCCTGCTGAATATTAACAATTATCCTCAATTTTCAGTTCTTCATGATATATACTTTTACCTGTTTCATGATCCACGTACTGTTAAGCAGCATATGCTCACACTGACACTGATGATATACAATCAAGATCTTCATTTTTTGCCTTATGCAAAGATTTTACAAGAGGTAGAGGATACGGCCTAGTGGATCACTGGTAAAGCCAATGAGCACATCTACACAGAGCACTGTCACAGGAAAGCAGCATCCATCATCAGGGGCCCTCACTTCCCAGGTCATGCTTCCTTCTCGCTGCTGACGTCAGGAAGGTGGTACAGGAGCCTCAGGACTCGCACCATCAGGTTCAGGAACAGTTATTATCCCTCAACCATCAGACTCATAACTTCGCTCAGCTTCATTTGCCCCATCACTGAACTCTTCCCACAACCTGCAGTCTCACTTTCAAGGATTCTACAACACATGTTATTATTTATTGTTTATTTATTATTTTTGTCATTCATTTTGTATTTGCACATTTGCCTTTCACACACTGGTTCTCCACCCTGTTGGTGCAGTCTTCCATTGATTCTATTATGGTTACTGTTTTTTATTGCATTTGCCCACAAGAAAACATATCACAGGGTTGTATATGTACTTATATGTACTTAGACAATAAATTTACTTCGAACTCTTTCTATTTTTCATTAACTTCTGTTTATTACATTTGTGATAAACACAAGTTAATCACTTCCCAGAACTGTCTGTGTTGCGCAGAGACCTGTACATCACCTGGGAACCTTCTCAGCATCTGGTGGGATTTTCCATTTATGACATCATGTCAGTAATCAAAAAAAAAATTGGATCTTGCAGGTTTCGTATTTTGGAATTTCAAGTAAGAGGTACTCAACCTCTACCGACATTTGATTACATCACAAAATGAACAAGTACACTACAGAAGAAAAATACCTTCTAGCTCCACAATATTCGTGCATGAAAACAAGTCAGTTGGGAACAGGTAAAACAAGATTGCTTACAGGAAGTATTAAATTTGGCACTTCTACAAACTACATTTACTAAGTCAGGTTCCTCAAGCGAATAGATAGATAGATAGATAGATAGATACTTTATTCATCCCCATGGGGAAATTCAACATTTTTGTTGAATTTCATCAATAGGATCAATAGGATGCTGTGGATTTTTACGTAAGTGCTCATTTTGCATCCAATACCCAAACATCATTAAATGCTATTATTTACTTGGGCCAATAAATGTTAAACTTTATGAAATTTAAAGAAATTTACAAACTTCAGTAACCAACAATTACAAGCACATTTTCTAGAAATAACCAAGTACTCCTGCTTGTTCTGCCAATGTTAGTTACAATGTACATTCAACCTGATGGAAAACAAAGCTTCATTGTAAATTAAAATCCTATCTTTGGTTACATAAATGAAACCAAGCCTCTCTCAGAACTCCGAAGAGGATATAAAATACAAATGGCAATTTCTGAAACCACTCTACAAGCTATAGTACCAACTGACATAATATAACACTACTTATAGATCGAATGGACAGTAGATCAATAACAATTTCAGCTCTTTGGTACACTCCCATCTCTTCACAGATTAAGGATTTAGATCCTACCCAAACCGAATACATAATCCAGGAATTGTCATGTTAATGCTAAATTGAGGGCAGGCAGCACTACAGTTTCTTTGAGATGAGATATTGAACAACCTACTTAGGTGAACACAAAAGATTCCATGGTATTATTTTTAAAAGAGCAAGGATTTAACTCCCAGCATCATTACATAATTAGAGTTATCAAGTCAAGTCACTTTTTATTGTCATTTCGACCATAACTGCTGGTACAGTACATAGTAAAAACGAGACAATGTTTTTCAGGACCATGGTGTTACATGAGACAGTACACAAACTAGACTGAACTATGTGGGAAAAAAACTACACTAGACTACAGACCTACCCAGGACACTATAAAGTGCACAAAACAGTGGAGGCACTGTTTATTACAATAAATAATAAACAAGACAATTAATATTAATTGATAACAGATTATTTTGTCAATTGTCTTGTATAGGTTGTGAAGCTTTCTTGTGTGCAAAATCACTGCTGCACTTCTAACTAATGTCAAACCAGCAGTCATATGATGCTATGTCACAGGAGATCACTTGGCTCATCATGTCCATACCACCTCTCTGCCAGACCAACTTGTATATTCCACCACTGGATCCTCCTCCTGATCTTTGCAAACTTCTCCTCGCTGTATACACTGTGTAAAATTCTTTGGGTGTCTGAGACTTGCACAGAATTGTATTTTTCAATGTGGAGCATCACAGAAGATGTGTGGGACAGGTGGCAGAGAAAGAGTAACAGGAGTATGGGACAGGTGGCAGAGAAGGGGTACCAGAAGTTTGGGCAGGTGGCAGAGAAGGGGTACCAGAAGTTTGGGACAGGTGGCAGAGAAGGGGTAGCAGAAGTTTGGGACAGGTGACAGAGAAGGGGTAGCAGAAGTTTGGGACAGGTGGCAGAGAAGGGGTAGCAGAAGTTTGGGACAGGTGGCAAAGAAGGGGTAGCAGAAGTTTGGGACAGGTGGCAGAGGAGTAACAGGGGTATGGGACAGGTGGCAGAGAAGAGGGGTAGCAGGGGTACGGGACAGGTGGCAGAGAAGGGGTAGCAGGAGTTTGGGACAGGTGGCAGAGAAGGGGTAGCAGGGGTACGGGACAGGTGGCAGAGAAAGAGTAACAGGGGTACGGGACAGGTGGCTGAGGAGTATCAGGGGTACGGGACAGGTGGCTGAGGAGTATCAGGGGTACGGGACAGGTGGCAGAGAAAAGGGGTAGCAGGGGTATGGGACAGGTGGCAGAGGAGTAGCAGGGGTATGAGACAGGTGGCAGAGTAGCAGGGGTATGAGACAGGTGGCTGAGAAAGAGTAACGGGGTATGGGACAGGTGGCAGAGGAGTAATGGGTATGGGACAGGTGGCAGAGGAGTAACAGGGGTATGGGACAGGTGGCAGAGGAGTAACAGGGGTATGGGACAGGTGGCAGAGAAAGAGTAACGGGTATGGGACAGGTGGCAGAGGAGTAACGGGTATGGGACAGGTGGCAGAGGAGTAACGGGTATGGGACAGGTGGCAGAGGAGTAACAGGGGTATGGGACAGGTGGCAGAGAAAGAATAACGGGGGTATGGGACAGGTGGCAGAGAAAGAGTAACGGGTATGGGACAGGTGGCAGAGGAGTAACGGGTATGGGACAGGTGGCAGAGGAGTAACAGGGGTATGGGACAGGTGGCAGAGAAGAAGTAACGGGTACAGGACAGGTGACAGAGAAGGAGTAGCAGGGGTGGGGAGTGACGTGGATGCAGACATACTCAGCCCTGGCAAGGTTATTTGATTCTAAACAATTGGTTTATTGATCATTACAGAATGCCTCTTTGGTGCTTCCCGCTCTCTTCGCTTTCCTTTCCCTTTTTCCTAAAACATTATTTTCCCCATCCTGCCCACCTCCCACTCCACAATAGAGACCTGTATCAGAATCATGTTCATCATCATTCAGATATATCATGAAATTTATGCTTTTTTGCAGCAATACTGTGAGTGCAATACATAAAATTACTACAGTATGGTGCAAAAGTCTTAGACATCCTAGTTATATTTGTGTGCCCAAGTCTTTTGCACAGTTCTGTATTCCTTTTTGAAGGCCAGAATGGAACCCACCCTCACCACATCTTCAGTTAATTAATTTCGGATTCCAACCACATGCTGCTTTCCACATGCCACTCTGAATTCTTTTCCCATTTAACTTACACCTGTGACCTCTACTCAAGTCACCAGCAATGAAAGCAACTTCGCTCTATCCACTCTGTCCAGATCCTTCAACATTTTAATATACTATCAGAGCTCTAAAGAATCTTAGCATCTCTCATCTGCCTTTGCCATTGTAGTCTCTCATCCCAGGAACCAGTCTTATAAATCTTCTCTGCAACCTTTCCAATGCCTCCACATCTTTTCTATAATGACATAAACAGATATGAACACAGCATCCAGGAGAGACTGGACAAATATTTCCATGAAGATTTTGCATAACACTCCCTCCTACTTTCAAACTCAATACCATTGTTGATGGAGCCCAGAAATGTACATACAGTCGGCTCTCCTTATCCGCAAATTCCGCATCTGCGAATTCAACCAACCGCGAATCGCGAAAACCCGGAAGTGCTCTTCCAGCACTTGTTGTTCGAGCATGTACAGACCTTTTTTTTTTCCTGGCATTATTCCCTAAACAATGCAGTACAACAACTATTTTACATAACATTTACATTGTATTAGGTATTGTAAGTAATCTAGAGATGATTTAAAGTATACGGGATGATGTGCGCAGGTTATCATGGACCGGGAGCGGAAGAAAATCGGAAGTTCTCTTACTAAGTAAGTCAGAACAGGTACATCCGGTATTATTAAGTGTCAGTTAGTCAAACGTTTGTCTTAGTATACAGTATATATTTTACCTTTCTATGCATATAAAACACTTAAGAACGTATGTTTCAGCGCCAGGCTCAGGAACCGTTCCCGAGTGCGAGCCAGTGACAGACCACTTCCGAGTGCGCTCTCCATCCATAGCTGGTTGATGTGGAGGATCAAAAACCCAAAACCCAATAATTAAACCACTGTGTTGCTTAATAATAATTGTAGCTTTCATCGGGGCAGGGCCTTTTTCACTTTATCCTTTAAAATTGTTCCGATCGTTGACTGACGTAGCCTAACGCTTTTCCAATGACCGATGGTGTTTCACCTCTTTCCGATCGCTTTATTAATTCCACTTTATTTTCCAATTGTGATCGTGATTGTTTTCGTGAACAGAAACACTGCGCATTCAGAGCTCTGGCGCTGGGTCCTAACGTCCACCGCACTGTGACAGGTCTGGGGTTCCTCTGGGTCCTAAGATCCACAGCATTAAGACAGGTTGAATAAGGGACTTGAGCATCCTCAAATTTTGATATCCGTGAGGGGTCCTGGAACCAATCCCTCGCAGATAAGGAGGGCCGACTGTATCTCATTAACAGCTTCCGCAATCCACCCTGCACTTCCGATGACTTGTGCACTTATATCCTGTCCTCTGCTCCAGCATATTTCCCTTCTTCATTGTTCCATCACCTTACATTTTTCTGCATTCAACTACAACTCCCATGCATCTGACTATTTTACCAGCCTGATTATATCCTTCTAGAATTTATCACTATCCCCTTTGTAGTTTACAATACTGCCAAATAGAGTTTCATTTTCAGACTCAGAAGTCATGGCTTGTACACTGCTTCGCCTCTTTTCCAGCCACTCCATCGCCAAGTCTAGGTCATTAATATAGGGAAAAAAGCTTT
The DNA here is from genome assembly GCF_048418815.1 of Hemitrygon akajei. NCBI lineage: Eukaryota > Metazoa > Chordata > Chondrichthyes > Myliobatiformes > Dasyatidae > Hemitrygon > Hemitrygon akajei. The sequence continues at coordinate 14,786,499 of NC_133155.1, read as the reverse complement.
GGTCACAACACCAATCCCTAGCAATGCCACTATCCACTGTCCTTCTCTTAGAACAGGGGTTCCCAACCTTGGGTCGATAGACCCCTCAATTAATGATAGGGGTCCATAGCATAAAAAAGGTTGCAAACCCCTGTCTTAGAAGAATGTTATTCACATGACCTGCTGCCTGTTTCTTAGTCAATTTCTTATGCATGCTATCAATGTCCCTTTTACGCTATGTGGTCCTACTCTGCTGAAAAGTCTGTTATCCATCGTCTTACCAAGAGCTTTCTGGAAATCAAATTTAAATTTAATTATCATTCAACCATACACGAATACAGCCGAACGAAACAGCATTCCTATTATGATCCATAAGCATAATCAACTTCATTACCCTCATCAACTCTTATCCGCAGCAAAAAATATTTTATCAAACTGGTTAAACAAAATTTGCCTTTAACAAATCACTGCTGGCTTGACTTAGTTAATTCAATTTCCTCTGGGTGACCATTAAACATGCTTCAGATCAATGTATCAAAAAGTTTTCCACTACAAAGGTTAAACTGACTGGCTTGTGGCTTCTTGGAGTGACATTCACCAATCTTCAGTCCTCAACACTGAAAGATTATGGTCAGTGCACCCTGCAATTTCCTCCTGTGTTTTCCTACAAATCCTGGGATATAATCCTACCAGTCCTGGTGACTTGCCTACTTTTAAATTCAGCTAGCTTTTCTAATGCTTCTGTGTGTTATTAGTTTTTAAATATAGCTCCTCCTTCAGTATTACTTTGGAGGCATCCTCTTCCATAGTGACTACAAATGCAACAGTACTCATTTAGTATTGTAACACTGTCCTTAGTATTTATGTGCAAGGCCATCTTTAATGTTTTTTTTTATTATTTATCTGCCTAAAGAACACTTTTGGATTCCTAATTATGCCTGCAGCCAATCTTTCTCTTCTCATTTTGATTTCTACTCCCTCCTTTGATTTCTTAATTTTGTAATTAGCCTGGTTCTTGTTGGTATTTACAATCTGATGTCCAAGATAATAGAAATCCCTCCCACCTACATCACCTTTTCAGCCATAACAATCATCTGTTTTATCTTCCTATTTCTTTGCTGCATATCACATTGTATTGATAATGCACATATTAAAAACATCCTTTGAAGCTTTATAACTTATTACCTTATTCCCTAAACACCACCTACAGGGTGTCATTCCTCTTTCATTGGTAACGATGAACCAGAATTTCCTCTGGCTATCCCTCCTCCCCTAAGACATTCTGTGATTAACGTGACAGCCTTGACCCAGGCACCAGGAAGGCAATGCACCATCTTGTATCCAAGCCTGTGACCACAGATGCACCTGTCTGTGCCCATTACTATTGAATCCCCAACCACTATTGCTTTCTCATTTCCTCCTTCCATTTTGTATAGCTGAGCCATCCTGCAATCAAGATTCTGGCTGTAATTTCCATCCGAACAGCATACAAAGGGAAAATAATATGTTAAGAGAATTAAATTGCCCTGAGGATTCCTGCAGTATGTCTGGTATCTTCTGTCTGTTCATATCAATGAATATCATTCTCAGATCAATGAGGTGTAGTATGGCCACCTCCTTAAACATGCTGTTCACAAAGTTTGCAGCTTTTAGATGCACTAAGATGGGGGTTCAAGCTGCTGCATCAGATACTCTGCTAACAGTCATCAAGAATACAAAACATATCATATGGTGCAGAATGTTTATTAGTTTTGCCCTCACTAATAACTTAAAATCATCAGTGCCAGAAAAGACTTAAAAGATCTTACAAAACTTCCATGACTTCCACCAATATGATTCTCCCATAGATCCTTTTGACCAAAAACCTCTTGTTTACCATCGTGTGTTCGAAACTTCAAGGACTGTTGGTGTTCTGCAATAGATCTCAACCTTGCTGGGGAAACCCCAGCGCTTTCCAAAAGTTTCACATGTCCTTTGCTGTGCCAGGTTGTGGTGAGCTCACTGATCTGAAACCAATGAGTTTGTATGCCTGGCACAGCACATGACATGCAAAACCCCTTGGAAAGTGCTGGGATTTCACAGCAAGGCTGAGATCTGTTGTTGTGTGAATGAAATCGCTGGAGAAAATTACTGGTAGATACAAAGCAACTTCTTTATTCCACAAAACAAGGTACAGCAGGCATCAAAAGGAGACGCTTTCAGTCGAAAGGTCTGCTGGCCCACCATGGGGCTCCTTATTTTATGTACCAAACATTAAAGGACAACTCCATATTTACAATGTATGGACAATGCTTTCTTTGAAACTACATACAACCTTCACACCTCCTGATTCACATCCACATCACAGACATCCATATGAATTTAAATCAGCATTGTCTGGACTGGGATTAGGAACCCATTGTTCAAAACTGCACTCCAAATTAATTGCACAATACACTTTCAGATGTGAAGACTGGTAGCCAAAGTCGATTGTTAAATGTCTATGCCCTAAACTCAAAAATCACTAACAAGGACACTGGATAGCAACCAGTGATCCATGATCTCAGATGCAAAACTATCTGTCACTGCAAGTCCCAGATTCAACACCATGTACTAACTTCAGGACTTCTCAAACGGGTTGAGAAGTGCCACTCTTCTGGGGTTCACCAGTCAGCTTAAATCACCTCTCAGAAGTTACTTTTATCCCTAGAGCAGTTCAGAAGCATTGTGTTATTGATATGCAAGTGACCTCAGGCTTATGTCCCAGATTTATGCAGTTGAAATCGAGACAAATCTGATAGCATTCATGAAGGAGTTAGCAACTTCCTGATTTCACTAGAATTTCCTATCTCAGAGAAAACATTCCTCTAAGAACAATACTATTCAACATTCAAATATACTGAACTGCTTGAATTTACTTGTTACTGGATTTATACAAACCAAACGTACTAGCAAAGCTAAGAGCACGTACATTCCTGCATAGGCATCACATGAGTAAGTTATTAAAACTTAATTGCTGCTTAAATATTGTTGCTACTGAGAATTACCAATTCTGTCATGCAGTCATAGTAATCATATGAATCATAACATTTAAATGAGAATGGAGTTGAGCCAAAGGACTGGTTTCCATTCCATACAACTTGATGTTTCTGAGTTTTCATACCTCCTTCTTAATCAAAGCTTCATTTCACTTTCTTAGAATACAATATTCTAATTGAATATTCTAATAAACTCTTTCTAGTCAAACACTACACAATTATTTAATCGATTAAAGAAGTCAACAGGTCGATTGTCCCTTTCACACAAGTCCCAGATGGCCTTTCTGGAGGCAACATCCTATAGTTCAGGGTTTTCCAACCTTATTCATGCCATGGACCCCTATCATTAACCAAGGGGTCTGTGGACCCCAGTTTGGGAGCTCCTGCTCAAAATTGCATTCATCAAGGTTACTGCAAAATATCAGTCAGACATGGGGCTTAAAGTGGTTCTGAAGAAGCTGAAAATCCAAAGCAAATGTCAAAATAACAGCAATGGCAATGCAACTAAAGTACAAAGTAAAACATGATCAAGGTTAGAAGAAAAAGGGAACTTTTGCAAGTTTAAAGTAATGTTGGCAAATGGATATTAGAGCAAGATATTTAAATGGGAAAGAAAAAGAAACCAAAAAAATGGGTATTATTACAAAAGGAGAATTGCACTGCAGCTGTGCACAACTGGACAAGGGTACACTGTAAGACAAGGAAGTGATGAAAGACCAAATAGAAATGACTGACAACGGGCTGTCAATTATTCACCATGTTATTAGTCAGAGCTGGAGGAAATGTCCAGCATGTCGAGACATGAAAGAGGACAGAGAAAAACTGAGTTAACATTACAGACGGACAAGCTAGAGCAGAAATGGTCATTGAAAGCAAGTTACTAACACCGCTGAAGGCCGTAACATGCCCAACGGCTTTCCTCTGCGTTTTTATATATTTGCTTGCTTATGTTCTTTCCCTCCAACTTCCGTCACTGACCTACTAACCAGATAGTTTCATCAAGTGTTTCACCGTGGCAACAATGGCCTCACTTGGGATATTTCCTCTCTTATTCATTCCTCTTCCACCATCTCTGCAACTTGTAGCCTTCTCTTCTCCAGCTCCTCCAGCTCTGTCAAATGGTCTCTGATCTGAAATATTACTATTCCTCTTTTCATAGATATTACCTGACCACAAAATACAAACTTGCCAGAAGCACTCGGCAAATTTCCAGGGTCTATGATAATCACTGTCTTGGCAATGATGATGCAAGTAACAAGGTTATCTGACTTCAATAACTTCCTATCCTTCCCAGATATCCACACAAAAAAAAAATCACAATCTTTAAAATAGTATCATAACATAGTATCTACAAGACTAAACTTGTTTCTCTCCTTAGTACAGTAACATTAGAAATTGCCCACATTTAACATTTTAAATTGCCAGGAGCTGCCCACAGTACTTAGTAGTTTGGCCGGTAGGCAATACAGTGACTTTCAAAGTTAATGAGAATTCTCTACTGAACTGCTTTATTATTCACAGGGGGGAAAATGCCATGGCTTTCCTCAAGAGATAAAACACTTTGAAGAATTCTTCAGAGAATGCATTTATGATACTAATCACACCTCAGGAAGTCCCATAGCACTGAGATCCAAAATGTTGTTTTGAAGAGGAAAAACTATGGTAACTAGGAAAGGCTTCATTAACTCACAGAGCTCCTGATGACCCTGTGATTTCAGTCTCTCAGGTGAGAACATCCATTAGAACAGTGGTCCCCAACTGGGCCGCAGACGGGTACTGGGCTGCAAAGGGTGTGCTACTGGGCCACGAGGAAAAGGTATGATTTGGCAGTATGAAATGAGTCAGCTGCACCTTTCCTCATTCCCTATCACACACACGAGGTCATTACCCACGCGAGGATGTCAGTCGGTCATTAACCTACAACTACTCAATGAGTAAAAAACAAATGTCGCTTGAGAGTTTCTTTGGAAGAGATGGTAGGGGACATAAAATGCCTAATGATGATGATAACACGGAGACAGCTGAGACCGAGACTGCAAAAAAATAGAAAGCTTCTTTCAGCAGAAAATACGACGAGTCATACATAAAATATGGCTTTAATGCAACTGGTGACTCGCACGCTCCAAGCGAGTGGACAGGGGCATATTTGACATGTTCCCAACAATAGCTGGGATTTTGGGAAAGACTGAGGCTGCACCGTCCTTCTCACAGCTGGTGCGTGAGAATAGACTGGACGTAAGGAACCCCCTTCAAGTATCGCTGTCTCTCATCATCCCTCGATGGGACCATCTTGTTGCAGGGAAACAAGCCCAGGGCTCCCACTGATTCAGCGATATTGGTGTGTTGCAATGATTTTATATTTTCATATGAGGAAAATATGCACTGTGTGTTTAATATCCAAACGTTACTTAAAATGTTATGATGCTATTGACTTATAAATGACTTATCACTATATTCATGCAAGGAAAATATGCGATGTGTGTTTAATATTAACTTCATTAGAAACCCTTTTAGAGACGAAATTGAGTGTATTAGTCATTTATAAGTGATTTATAGTTGACTTATCACCTATATTCTGGTCGTGATTAACACCCCACCCCACCCCTGTCGGCCGGTCCGCAAAAATATTGTCAATATTAAACCGGTCCGCGTTGCTAAAAAGGTTGGTGACCCCTGCATTAGGAAACATCCGGTCCAGATGGGGTACCTGGCCAAGTACTAAAGACCTGTGCTGATCAACTGGCTGGAGTGTTACCAATATCTTTAACCTCTTGCTTCAGCTGTCTGAGATACCAGTTCAAGCAGGGTTCAATTATACTGGTGCCTAAGAATGTTTTAACCTGCCTCAATGACTATCATCCAGTAGCACTTACATCCACTGTGATGGAGTGCTTTGAGAAATTGGTTGATGAAACATATCACTGAAGCTGTGAACTGCTCTGGCTGCTGTGTTTTGGCTCTGCGAGTTTCACAGGTTTTTGGCCCTGCTGATATGGTGAACTGAGCCTGAATCTGCTCCGGCTGCTCTGGGGAAATGGATCTAAAGGCTCAGTCTGGTTCGGAATGCTGTCACTTGCTTCTATTGTTTGCACGATCTCTGTCTTTTCCCCCATCTTTCTCTGCACAGTGGTTATGGTCTTCCTTTTTTTTTAAAAAAACTGGGTTCTTCGGGTTTCGTGCTTTGTGACTGCCTGTGTATAATTTACATATTCTTTGAAAATAAATGTACTTTGAACTCCTCCCTGAGAAGCGACTTGGATCTGCTCCAATTTCCCTACCATCACAACAGGTCAACAGCAGATGCCATTCCATTTGTTCTTCACTCTGGAACATCAGGACAGCGAAGATTCATACGAGGAAGCTCCTCATTGTCGACAGCTCGACGTCCAATACCATCATGCACTCAAAACTAATCAACAAGCTTCAATACCTCCTTGTGCAACTAGATCCTCGATTTCATTACCTGCAGACCCCAGTCAGTTCAGATTGGCAACAACATCTCCTCCACAATCTCCATCAGCACAGGTACACCACAAGGTTGTGTACTTAGCCCCCTGCTCTACATGCTTTGTACTTTTGACTATAAAGCTAAACACAGCTCCAATTCCATATTTACATTTGCTGAGGATACCATTGCTATTGGCCAAATAAAAGGTGGTGATGAATCAGCAGAGAGGAGGGAGATTGAAAATTTGGTTGAGTGGTGCCACATTCAATGTCCGTAAGACTAAGGAGCTGATTACTGATTTCAGGAGGGGGGAAAAGTAAACAGATGTCATTGAACCAGTCCTCATCAAGAGATCAGAGATGGGGACAGTCATCAATTTTATTCAGAGGATCTGTCCTGGGTCCAACAAGCAAGTATCATTACGAAGAAAGCATGGCAGTATTTCTACTTTCTTAGAAGTTTACAAAGATTCCGCATGTCATCTAAAACTTTGAGGAACTTCTATAGTTGTATGGTGGAGAGTATATTGACCGGTTGTATCATGGCCTGGTATGGAAACACCAATGCCCTTGGATGGAAAAGCCTATAAAAACTAGTGGATACGGTCCATCACAAGTAAAGCCTTCCCCACCATTGAGCACATCTACATAGAGCATTGTCGTAGACAAGCAGCAGCCATCATCAAGGACCCCACCATCCAGGCCATGCTCTCTTCTCACTGCTGCCATCACTGGAAGTGCCACAGGAGCCTCAAAACCCACACCACCAGGTTCAGAAACAGTTACTGCCACTCAACCATCAAGCTCTTGAACCAAAGGGGATAATTGCACTCAACTTCACTTGCCCCCATCATTGAAATGTTCCCACAACCTACGGACTCACTTTCAAGAACTCTTCATCTCACGTTCTCAATATTTATTGCTTGTTTCTTATTTCTTTCTTTTTGTATTTGCACAGTTTGTTGCCTTTTGCACACTGGTTGAATGCCCAAGTTGGTGCGGTCTTTCATTGATTCTGTTATGATTATTATGCAGAGCACGTGAGGTCCTCGGTGATGTGGATGCCGAGTAACTTAAAGCTGTTTACCCTCTCAACCCCAGATCCATTGATGTCAATAGGGGTTAGCCTGTCTCGATTCCTCCTGTAGTCCACAACCAGCTCCTCTGTTTTTGAAACATAGAGGGAGAGGTTGTTTTCTTGACATCACTGTGTCAGAGAGATGACTTCTTCCCTATAGGCCACCTCGTTATTGTTTGAGATTAGGCCAATCAATGTAGTGTGTCGGCAAATTTAATTATCAGTTTTCTACTTCATGGTGTAATATTATCCTTTGTCACCAGCCCCACCTATTCACCTTTCTTCCAGTCTTATTACACATCAGCAAAGAATGTGCTTGAATCTCAGATGACATTTGAGTTTACAAATTTATGACTTCAGAGGCATGATTGTAAACATCAAGTCATGAATAAAATTCTTTGGTCCATCCAAGCCCATTGATTTTAAGTCCAGACTCTTCCAGAGTCATTACTGCATCCTGCTATTGGTTAAATAGCACATTGCCGCAAGAAGAAAACGTAGGAAAGACAGAACCACAGCTGCCTTGGTACCATATATGGCAGGCTGTCGAGGTTCCTTCAGAGAACTTCGGAATAGCTGAACTTGCACTGATATCAACCTCCATCTATGGGAATCCCATACTTAGTAGTTACTGATGCAGCTAAAAACAGCCACTCAGACACGGTACAGTTGCTTGAGTGGCAAAAATAGCACCCACCTGACTCTTATCTTCAGCATGACAAGCAAGCACAATTCCATCACCAATCTCACACCCCACACAATAATAATTAAATAAAATGGAAGTTTCAATGGCTCTTTGTTATCACTAAGCATCAAATAAAAAGCAGAAAACTGCAAATGCTGGAAATCTGAAATAAAAACAGAAGTTGCTGGTAACATTGAGTAAGTCGGGCTGTATCTGTGGAAATAGAAACAAATTAATATTTCAGATCAAAGACCCGCTGCCAGAACTGAAGCTTGTGCATTATATCCTCCTCAATTTGCTGTCCTACTCCCAATCTGATCCTTCTGTGGCCACTTGCATGCATGCTTGAGGAACTGCCTCATCTTCTGCCTTATTCACTTGACACATATTCACTTAGCTTGTTTTCTCTGCTTGTATTAGAACTGGCCAATTATGATGAGGTCATTTCTTTCAGGTGTGGGTCCATGGGATTAGGCAGAATTAGTTTGGCAAGGATTGATGGGCCAAAGGGGCTGTTTCTGTAGTGTAGAAGATGGAAATGAGGAGGAATTTCATAAGCCCAATGGAATTCATTACCACAGAGAGCTGTGGAGGCCAAGTCATTGGATATATTTATAGTGGAGTCTGAGAGGTTCTTGATTAGTCAGGGTGTCAAAGATTACGGGAAGAAAGTAAGAGAACGGGGTTGAGAGGGATAATAAATCAGCTATAATGGAATGGCAGAACAGACTCAATGGGCCAAATGGCCTAATTCTGCTCCTAGGTCTTGTGGTCTAACACATTATATTACTGTATTGATTTACTCAAAGATTCAACAGCAGCACACAGGTGACAACATGACCCATAGTAATCACAAAAATCTACTTTTCTTTTTTTTTCTCCCCCATGATTCCTAATTTTTCCCAGGTATTCACTAAGGTTGAGGCCTCCTGCCATTCTAGCATCCAATCACACATAAAAATCTCAGAAAAGCTCAACTGCTAAATGCCAGAGGCTACATGGTGAATAAATGGCTGGGAGATTCTAGCTCATAAAATGCAGTGGCAGGCTACGTTTGCTGGCAAAAAGGGCAATCAGAAGTAGGCTGGCCCAGCAACTAGCACTGCTCCAGTCACCTTCTGACCAGAAAAGGTGGCAGGTACAGGCACTTAATTCTGTAACTATTTGTCAGCAGTTAGGTGAACAAGCCAGTCATGAAACAGAGTTGAAAAGCTATAGGGCTAAAAAAAAAACTTTTTGGCTCACGACATCCATGCCAACCATCAGCTACTCATTTACAATTATCTCATTTTTATTTGTGTTGTTCCAGATCTGTCACTTTATAACTGGAATACATTTTAAGTTGCTGAACTTCACTAGATAATAGGTTTAAATGTAATTTCCTCTGGAGATCCAGCCTCCAGTCTTGCAGGCTTAAGTTTGTATGGCCCTGGGAAATGGAAAGAGATAATGAACTGAATGGAGAGCTATTTCATAAAGCTGCACTCTCTTTGCCACTATTACTCCATCAGGGGATGTGTCAGCTGCTGATTATTCAAATACAGAAAATATTAAAAGTAAATTCAAATCACGTTCACAGACACAAGTACAGACTTGAGCAGAAATAAAAACACCACATCTCAGTCTGCAGAAAAAGAGTTAATTCCATCCTCTGCAAAAATATGTCGTCAACACTACCATTTGTCAGGATCACTCTTGCTTGTCGAACGTGGAATGTCAAGAACTTAAAACCCCTCCCTAGCACAGCATATGAATGGGTTGTATTACCAAACTTTAACCAAAAAAAATTAGAACTATTTTGCAATCTGTTACTTGACATTATAACCACTTTATTTCAAGTTGTCTCAAACATGGGACATTGTTGCAAAATTTTTAAACTTGGATAAACTCTAGAAATAGACCTACTTCAAAACTATAAAAGAGAACCATGTTGTTAAAAACCCTTGACAAGACCAAAACATGCAATCAATTAAGGAAGACACAGCAAGCCCTTTTTCAAAGTAACTCAGATCTAGCATAGACTTCAGTAGTTGACTGGACACCAATAATCCTCTTCAATCAACTTCTTTACTGCACAGCAAAAGAACGCACTTTGATCTATGGAAGAAGCTACTACAGTACTTGTATTCATAGAACCATAGAATAATCCATAGAACCATAGAAAATTTACAAATGCTATCTATGCCTTAATGCAAGATACAACGTAATGAGAGAGAAAAAATGAATCTCACAAGTTGTTGTTCATCATGAAGGGAATAGGAATGACAGACACTTCCATAAATTGTCCTGTGCTCACAGACTACAAAGATAAAGTATAGAGCTTTAAAAAATCAGTTATGCCAGAAATCAGAGTTGGAAAACAGGAGATGAAAATCAAATGACAATTTGTCAGCATACAAGTCATATTATATCTGAGATAGCAGCCTCCCTGCAAAACTTGCAAACTTTTCCTTCAGATCAATGAAATACCATGATATAGGGAAAACAAAAAAAAAATTTGATCTTCTCAGTAAAGTAGATCATATAATTTAAACAAAGAATTGCTGGATTAAATTATTTACATAGAAATGAAGCTTTTGCCACTGCAAAACATTGTCATACAACTGTAATAACCCACATTCTAATACCATTCAAAGGCTAGATCCAAACAAAGGATCAACAACTTTTAATTATAGTGCAAAGACAGGAAAGTAACAAATACACATTTGACAATAAAATTGTTAAGTGGCAAGAATCTACAATTTAATAATGCATACAGGATAAAGTTTTAAACAAAATAACATGAATTATTAACAAGAAATTAAATATTGACAACACTATATAATCACATGAATTATACAAAGGCAAGTTAGGTACAGTACTCAGACAAAGGTACTAAAAATGGCCAGGTACAAAGCCTAAGTATTTGGAAAATTGTTATTTCTAATAAACCACAGCTAGCTGACTAATAAATAATATGCAGAATAGTCAGCTCTTCGTTAGTCAACTTGCTGCAGAGCATGGAAATGCCTTACGAATTGCAAAGGAGATATTCAGCAACATGAAAACAGAAGAATCCCCAACTTGGAAAACCTTGGGCATTGTTCCAGATCCACTGAATCAAATCAAGCCTTTGCATTCCAACACATCCAGTAATCAAAAGCATCAGAATGGAGAAGCGCTTTTAAAATAAAAATTCTCAATAATAAGAACAAAACAGCCCAGCAGGAAATGCATTTTGGTTGTGCTGTAGATAAGCTCCACAACTAGCAAAGCAAAACAAAAAAATACTAAAAATGACCTTTCATCAAAACATACAAAAAAAACAAAGCAAATCCAAACAGTTATTAGTCTCTCAAATACCGGCAAAATTATGGAAGGAAGCTCACTTACTCAACAATAATTTGGCACTTAACAAGATCCCACAGGGACTATTTCACTCCACAGCTTAATACCTTTGCTAAAAGCATGGATTCCAGGAGGTGACCCGAGAGCGGTGGCCGTTAAATTAGTAAATTGTTTTATTCCTTTTACACATACCAAGACAGTGAAAAACTTCTGTTTTGCATTCCATCCATTCAGATCATTTCATTACAGCAGTGCATTGAGATAGTACAAGGGAAAACAACAACAGAATACACAATAAAGTGTTACAGGGCAGGCAGACAAGGCTGTAACGAGGTACAATACCAGGTCAATAATCCATCTTATTGTACTAGGGAACTGTTCAATAGCCTTAAAACAGCAGGACAGAAGCTGCCCTTGAGCCTGGTGCTACATGAACAAGGATCTAGTGCTTTCCTGGTGTATATGACAAATAAACTCATCTCAGGCTTCCAGCCAGGTACAGGTATCAATTTTAACTGATGCTTTGATGACAAACTCTGCCATCTTCACGCGTGATGATGCCTGGGCAGGTCTAGTCCAATAGTGTATATACCCCTGTCATCCATCCCTCCTGATCGGTTAGTCCTCATCCAAATCAGGTTTCTGCTGTCCCTCCAACTAAAATCAAATTCCTGTTCTTACTTAGAGTGAGACCTTCGCAGAACACTGCATTTGTGATGGCCATAGGATTGACTTCGATGGCACAAAACTACAGTGCTGCGCCAGTGGCTTTTGGGACCGCCTGGTGAAGCAAGCCATTGAAATAAAACCAGAGAAAAAGAATTTTTAACAAAGATGAGTGCCTCACTCTAAGTAAGAACTGGAATTCGATAGTAAACAAGATGACTAACCAATCCGGAGACATGGATGACAGGGGTATAAATACCACTGGGCATCAGCCCTGGTAAGGATGGCAGAGTTTGTCATCGAAGCATCAGTTAAAATCAATACTTGTGCCTGGCCCTAGAAGAGTTTATTCGCCCTGGTACGACATGTTTTAGGCTTTTGTATCTACTGTGGAAGGATTAACATTTGACATAGTGTTTCTCAAGCAGCCACAGCAAAATTAAGGAAGATGACTGTCCACTATCAAGCGTAGAGGAAGGTCCATCATCTCAGCTGCAGATTATCACCACAAGAATTCCTTGGGGATGATTTTTATCCCAACTATCTTCAACAACAGTGTTCTCTCCATCATGGGGAATTCACTGATGTTTGAAATTGTTCTATTCACAACTACAATACTCAGTACAGTACATCCACAGCAAGAACTTGACAATATTCTGAAATTGAAAAATGACAAGTAAAATGCATCTATGTTGACGCCAGATTATGAACAACTCCATCACAAGTTGGGGATGTTCATAATCTGGCACCTACACAGTATGCATTTTACTTGGCATTAAGTGGCAATGCATTTGCCGACCCTTTATATCAACTTCTCAGGGATCACTGCTGAACTGAGATTTAAGTGGAATAACAAATGAATACTTCAGGCTATGTAACCGCATGTCAGAGGCTGGGAATTCTGCAGCAAGTGGTGCACCTCATTACTGTCCAAAACCTTTTAACCATCTAGAAGCTGCAAATAAGGACAAGTACAGCTTTCCAACAACCTGAGAAATTCTACAACAATGCAGAAAACTCCACTAGCCCCATCCCACTCACCCTCTCCTCTACCAGCAGACTACAAGTTGCACTGCAGTATCACCCCAAGGCATCTTCGACAGTATCCCCAAACCTGCAGCTTCATGCCATAGAAAATTACAGCACAGAAACGGGCCCTTAGGCCAATCAAGTCCATGCCAAACTATTTAAACTGCCTGCTCTCATTGACCTGCACCGGAACCATAGCCCTCCATACCCCAACCATCCATGTATCTATCCAAACTTCCCTTAAATATTGAAATTGTGCTCGCATACACCACTTGTGCTAGGGAGCTCATTCCACACTCTCACAACCCTCTGAGTGAAGTTGTTTCCCCTCAGGTTCCCCTTAAACTTTTCACCTTTCACCCTTAACCCATGACCTCTGATTGCAGTCCCACCCAACCTCAGTGAAAAAAGCCCGCTTGCATTTCCCCTGTCTATACCCCTCATAATTTTGAATACTTTAATCAAATTTCTTCTCAATCTTCTACATTCCAAGGAATAAAGTCCTAATCTATTCAATATTTCTTATAACTCAGGTTTACGACACCCAGTAACACCCTAGTAAATTTTCTCTGTACTCTTTCAACCTTATTTACATACTTCCTGTAGGTAGGTGAACAAAACTGCACACAATACTCCAAATTATACCTCACCAATGTCTTGCACAACTTCAACATAACATCCCATTCCTTGTACTCAATACTTTTATTTTATGAAGGCCAATGTGCCAAAAGCTTGCTTTACAACCCTATCTACCCAACTTCCATCCCTTAGAATGACTAGGACTGAAAATACTTGGTAACCCCCTCAATTGCAAGTTTCCCACCAAGGTGTATGCCACCTAGACATAAAAACATAATCAGTGCTCGTTGATGCCATAAATCCTGCAATATCTCATCATCAGAATCAGGTTTATTATCACCAGCAAGTGTCATGAAATTTGTTAACTTTGAGAGTACCTTCAACACTGTAGATGTAGTAATACAAAATGACAACTCACTTCTATTCCCCTTTCTCACTGCCAAAAACTACAAATACTGCTCTTGCTGCAGTATCACACCCCATGAAAGAATAAAAATCTACAATCCTTTCTTCAGTGTTCACAGGAACATACCAGCAATAGAAAAATCTTATGGATGAGTGAATAAACATAAAAATACTGAGATTTATAACAGTGAAGTATCCAATAATAAAAGGGGAACCAAACAATATTGAATCTGATATAATAAACAATAAGAGGAACTCAGTGGGTCAAGCAGCATTTTTGGTGTTGGTTATGACTAAAATTAACTCCTACCTGCACAAGTATCTGCAACAGGTCTACAGCAGAAGCAGTTTCACTGACCCTCCACACAACAGGAAAATGTACCTCAGGCAGCTGTTAATTCCTCCAAGAGTACCACAATCTTGTCATGGTTCATGAAAATGATTCCAGGATTGAACAGCTTACCATATGAAGAGCGTTTGATGGTTCTGGGCCTGTATTCACTGGAATTCAGAAGAACGAGGGGTGACCCAATTCAAACCTATTGAATATTGAAGGCCGCAATAGAGTGATGCAGAAAGGATGTTTCCTATGGTGGGTGAGTCTAGGACCAGAGGACACAGCCTCAGAATAGAGGGGCGACCTTTTAGAACGGAGATGAGGAGGAATTTCTTTAGCAAAACAGCGGTGAATCTGTGGAATTTGACATCACAGGCACCTGTGGAGGCCAAGTCTTTACGCATATTTAAGACAGAGGTTGATAGACTCTTGATTGGTCAGAGCATGGAGGGATACAGGGAGAAGGCAGGAGATTGGGGCCAAGAGGGAAAATGGATCAGCCATGATGAAATGGAGAAACAGACTCGATGGGCCAAATGGCCTAATTCTACTCCTACATCTTATGGTCATGAGCTTTGGAAGTTTGCATGCCTCAATGACCCAGATAGCTAAATGGTACAGTTCAGGGCTAACAACCCTGTCTGTTCTAACAAAACTGTTATGGACACAGCAATGAAGAATCCTTCTACATCTGAGTGTGACAGTATTTCTGAGTCTCCACCTGGGGCTTGCATGTCTATCAGTAGTGATAAACAAGAGGGGAAGCTACTGACATGATGAAGGAAGCCCTGAACACCACCAGAGATGGATGACCCTAAATGCCAGTGGTGTAACATGCAATAAGTAAGCTGCTAATTACAGCCTGGTGATCAACACCATCAACCTTTCAGTTTCAATCACCAAGCTTCTAAACCTGGGCCACTGAACCTCCCTCCGCAAATATATCCTTCCTCATTGACATACCACAGACAGTAGGGATGAATAATAACACCTCCCTATCACTAACTATCAAGACAGGCAGACATCAAGAATGCATACTTAGTTCATTGCTCTGCTCTCCATACTTATGACTGTATGGTTAAATCGCTTAAATGGCATCTATAAATTCACAGTTGACTCCACTATTGTGGTAAAACTTCAAATTATATCAATGAGGGATACAGAAATAAGGCGATTCCGCTAGCTGAAGGGTGTCACAACAACAACCTCACACTCAATGTCAACAGGACCAAGGAATTGATTGTGGACTTCAGGAAGGGGAAGTTGGGAGAAAACAGACTAGTCCTGATTGAGGGGCAGCAGTAGAAAGGGTGAACAGTTTCAAGTTCTTTGATGTGAACATTTTAGAATATCAATTCTGGGCTCACGACATTGATACAACCACAAAGAATGCATGCCAGTGGCTATACTTCATTAGAAGTTGTCACAGGAAAGCAGCATCCATCATCAGGGACCCTACCACCCAGGTCATGCTTGCTTCTCACTGCTGCCATCAGGAAGAAGGTACAGGAGTCTCAGGACTTCACTCAACTTCATTTGCCCTATCACTGAGCTATTCCCATAATCTATGGACTAACTTTTAAGGATTCTCCATCTCAAGCTCTCAATATTCATTGCTTATCTATTTATTATTATTTCTTTTATATTGCACAGTTTGTTATCTTTTGCATACTAGTTGACACCCTGTTATGTAGTCTTTCATTGATTCTATTATGGCTATTGGATTGACTGAGTATGCCCACAGAAAACAAACCTCAGGGTTGTATATGATAACATATGCGTATGTACTTTGATAATAAATTTACGTTGAACTTTGAACTTGAGGAGATTTGGTATGTCGCCAATGATTAGCAAATTTCAATAGTTGTACAGTGTAGAATATCCTGATTGGTTGTATCACAAGCCTTATACAAAGGCTCCAGTGCAGTGTACCGCAAGAGGCTGCAAAAGGTTGTAAACAGTCAGCTCCATCATGGGCATAACCCTCCTAAACATTGAGGATTCAAAGAGGCATGGTTCCTCTTCAAGAGGTGATGCCTTGAGAAGGCAATGTGCATTACCTTGGATCTTAACATCTGGGACAGGTCTTCATCCCATTTTTTAACATTGAGGAGAATGAGGAGCCTGAAGACCTATATTCGACGATTCTGAAACTTCCTGTTGATCTCAAGTGCCCATAACCTTCCAAGCCCCTCCCCTCCAGGTAGATGTTCAAATTCCTCCTAAATGTTACAATTTCACTTGCCTCAACCACCACTTCTGACAGCTCATCCCAGGTTCTTACTACCCTCTGTGTAAAGAAGTTACCTCCCAATTCTCTTTACAACTTCTGTCTTCTTGTAATTATCTTATAGTTTTTTGACTCCCCAACTCTAGGGAAAAACTATGACAGTCCACCTTATCCATACACCATGAATTTAGAAGCTTCTATGAGCTATAAGATTACCCTTCATTCTCCTGTGCTCCACGGAATAAAGATCTAACGTGGCCAATATTTCTAGCCCAGGCAGTATTCTCGTAAATCTCTTCTGCACTCTCCCCACCTTGCCAATGTCTTTTCTATAACAGACTGAGCAAAACTGTACACAATACTCCAAGTGCAGCTTCACCAATGACTCACATAACTGCAGTATAATATCCTTACTCTTAAATGTGATGTTTTTGCATTCTACTGCTGCAAAAAAAAAAAATCAAATTTATATCATATAGGATAGTGTTAATAGATTTTATTCTAAGTATCTGCAGGAGGAAAAGGAATTGTCAACATTTTGCTTTGTACGCAAACATCAAGAACTCCACCATGGACTGTCCCAAACCCAGCTATGGAAGGAGGCGGGTTGAGTATAGGGCTAGCAACCCCATGCCGTAAAATAGCAGCACTACAGAAACATAACAGAAGCTCCAAAAATCTCAGCCCTGGGAGATGAAGGATCTTTCCCCTTGAAAGACTGGCCCTGGACAGAAGACTGTTGGTGGCCTATACCCCAGAAAGGGTGACGAGCTTCAGAAGAAGTTGACGCACATCAAGACCTTTCCTCCCAGAGATGCAGCTTGACTCTCTAAATTCCTCCAGCAGATTGTTAGTCCAGATTCAAGTATCTGCAATATTTTTCTCCTCCATCAATACTGAATCCCCTGCAAAGGAATTAGGTGCTTAAAACTAGTATTCCTTTTTCACCAAAATTTTCAGAATGCACCTAGACAATAATGGGAGGAAACTATTCAAAGGAAGAAAAAGAAATGCCAAAAGCCAATTTTGTTCAGATTATCAAATCTACAGCCATATCCGGATCCTGATCTATTATGAGTAATCTTGTGAAGTGTTATATTACAATAAAATAATATCTAATCTCCAGAAAGCAGGCAAGGGCAAATAAGACAAGTTAAGTGGTAAACTACCTTATTTCACAAGGACTCTTACAGTGAGCAAACATTATCTTTATCCCATTAGTGAAGTTGCATTAGTTAACAAACTTTACTGACTAATTCCTCAGCCACAAAGCAGAAGTTTGTTTTTAACTAATGTATCAAAAGCAGAGTTCTAGAAATTTCAAAAGCAGCTCTTTAAATTTAGCCTCTCTTTCTGGCCCTAAGTGTAAAATACTTGATACGAATTTACCAGAGTAGAAAAAAATAACAAATTTTAGCAGCTCCTCACTAAATGTTAGATTTAGTTTCAGTCTCCAAGTGAAATATTTTAACTAAAGATGGAAGACAAAGGGGCACTGAACATTATGAAAAAAGTAATGAGAGAAGTCATTCTGTTAGTACACAGCTTGATGACACTTGTAAAGAATCTTTTTAAACCAAATCAAACTCCCAACAGGTCCCTGGTAAAAGTTGTTGATAGAAAAGAGTAAATGAATATTTTACAATTCAGAAGCAAATCAATATAAAATCATATTGTGAAAAAAATGACTTGAGAACACAGTTACTTCAACATAAATTCATTTGATAGTAGATAGAGATTACTAATAATTTATTCCATATTTGGAGTTATGACACCTGTGGTATTTCAGTGTACACAGAAATGTGGTGTCTTTAATTTGAATAAAAAATACCCATATAAACTGCAATTTTAAAACTTACTTTTGAATTAGGCGGTCAACTCCTTCAGCAGACATAAATAGCCATAGCTAATATCCATACATGTACTTCCTGGAAATATCATTTCACAGCAATTTAGCCAGGAACTTGGCAAGTTTCATGCTTCCAACAGTGATGTTAAAGCTTTTTTCTCCCCCCTCAAAGTACTATTTCAACAAATGTAAACTGGTTTATCACCATAACAAATCATCGCCAAAGTACCATCAATGCTACCTCTACAAAATCCTCCAAATCCAGTAGCAAGATAAGCAAACCAAATCAGTTACAACATCCCCAGCATTTTCAGACCCTAACTACAGTCAGTCAGCTTCAATGGGTAGGCCAAGTCATTTACATGCCAACAACAAACTCCTGAGACAGACACTATACTCCCACAGCTCCACCAGTCAACAACAATCTGGTGAAGGAACTCAGTGGGTCAAGCAGCGTCTGTTGAGGGAGGATGGAGGGTAATGTGAGATGGAGTTTCAAGGTTTTAGGTTGAAACCCTGCATCAGGACCCAAATTACTCACCACCAGTACCAGAATTGTCAGTGACTCGGAACACCAACAATTCTACCCCCCACCCCATCCCTGCTCTCACCAGACGCTGCTCAATCTACTGTGTTCCTCCAGCAGATTATTTGTTGCTCCAATTTGAACATCTGCATTGCATAAGATATAGGAGCAGAATTAGGATATTTGGCCCATCAACTCTGCTCCACAATTTCATCATGGCTGATCCCTTTTCTCCCTCAGCGCCAACCTCCGGCCTTCTTCCCGTATCCCTTCATGCCCTGAATAATCAAGAATCTATCAACCTCTGCCTTAAATACACCCAATGAGTTGGCATCCACAGCCACCTGTGGCAATGAATTCCACAGATTTACCACTCTCTGGCTAAAGAAATTCTCCCTCATCTCTACTGTAAAAGGACATCCCTCTATTCTGAGGCTGTGTCCTCTGGTCTTAGCCTCCCCCACCATAGGAAACATCCTCTTGATATTCATTTGTGTCACCATCACAGCAAAAAGGTTATCAGCTGGCCAGATAGAATTAATTTTTGAGACATCTTTGGAAAGCAAAGATAACTCCCATTGATTCACAGGAAATTCCAGGTCTGTGACTGCTCAAAGTGAAGACGAAGCATTGAAGACAGGAACAACATTCTTTATGCCATTTGGTTTAATAAAGAGCTCAAAGTTTGCTAATTAATCAGGAAACCAACATTTTTGCAGATTGACAACAGGAAATAATAGTACAACCTTGCACTTCCTCAGCTTATCATCTTGCATAGATTACTACAAAGATATCTATCATGGAATCAAAATCCGTAACATGACTGGTGTTCAGCAAACACCCATTAACCAAACCTCGGCTATACAGATGTGCAATTTCCTTCTGGCTATCCAGCTTTCCTGGGAGTGAAAGTGAAATTTGGAAAACATAAAAAAGGAATTCACTTATTGGAACTTAGATACTGAAAACTGGAGTGATTAGAATAACACAAAATAGATTATTTTCTTAAGACTGGGCAGCCTACCCAAATTTAGCATCCAGAAGCAAGTGAGCATCTGCACATGTTCCATCTCATGGGGATACATGATGGAATCCATTTGCCCAAATCAGTGCAGCTCTAATAATACTCAGGAATCTCATTATCTATGCTAAAATGGCCAACTTAATTAGCATACCATACACCAACATAAACACTCTGCCACCCCTGCCACCTGTGCACAGTGATTGCATGATATGCTACTTAGACAACATTTCTAAACTCAGCAAGACTTCACCAACACCACAGTCCATATCCACAATCCCGACAAAATGAAATGAGGAGCCATGGTAACATGACCACTAATAGCTTCCCCTCAAGTCACATGCCATCCTACCGTGAAACTGCATCAAAAACTGGAACTAATAAACATTTAGGAAAATGTACAACATCAAAACTGACAACAACTCAATGAGACCTTCCTAAAGGCAACTAGGAATGGGCATTTAAAGCTGGTCAGCAACCCAATAAAGAATTTTTAAAGTCTTTAATTCTTCTGTCTACAATCAAATGAAAACAACTGTGAAAGAATCCCCCATGATTAAGTTTTCCACATGGATAACTGTTGAGAATTTAATTAATAAAGGAACAAAACAACGTTGAAACCCTTGGCAGGGTACATTGTGCTCATCTGGTGAAAATATTCACATTGGTTATCATTATCCAAGTAGATTCACAGCAGCTTACCTCATACTTTCTTAGCTTATTTTCGATTTCAGAGGTATTAAGGATAAGGGTGGTAATGGAGCAGAACAGTTGGGGTGAAAAACAGAACAACTTTTGACACTTTACACCCCATCCGTCCCAAACACCATCAGTTATTTTGGTTTACAAACTCCAATTTGTGAGTATTATAGTGCCCATCAGCAGCAAAATAATACATTGATGATATATCAATAGCTGGCTTTAAATGAAGGAATAATATTTGTCAAGAAAACCAGAAGAATTCTAGAAAATGCTAATTCAGCTTTTCTCTTCATAATTGCTGCCTGGTTTTTATGTACATTTTCAACATTTTCAGAGTCCCAGTATCTACAGTATTTTGCATTTGAACACAAATCTTCTGATTCCGGAAGGTAAGGTACCAAATGAGCCAAAGAAGCAAAAATCTGCAGATGTTGGAAATCCAAGTAACGCACAAACAAAATGCTGGAGGAACTCAGCAGGCCAGGAAGCATCTGTGGAAAAGAGTAAACAGTTGACGTTTTGGGCTGGAGTATTCCGATCCTGATGAGGGTCTCAGCTTGAAACATCGATTATTTAATCTTTTCCATAGATACTGCTTGGCCTGCTGAATTCCTCCAGCTTTTGTATGTGTTAAAAAATGAGCCAAGATGACTTTGCTGAATGTTTTTCACAACATCAGCAACCTAAGCCTGCTGACCATTTGGAATCAAAGTGCAATATCCAATATAGGTACAGTAGCATTAAGGTACATTAATAATCCCTTGCATCTGAAAAATGCATGTTCAAACCTCACCACAAGAAGTGATTTCAGTTCCCAACAGAAATCACTTCAAAAATACTTGAATAGTAATCAAATAAAAATTAGCATGAATTTGCCAGATTATATAATTTAACGTCCTGCAAGAGAATTTGCTTGATCTATATATATTACTGAAATTCCAAACAAATACAGTTAATTAGTTACCTAGTCTTCAGATGTAGCGTAGCAAGTCAGTTATATCAAAATACTCAATAACTTAGAACCCCAAATCACCCCTCACAAGCAACTAGTCGATCAGTGCAATGTATATGTATATAAATCAGCTATAACTATTCATTTTTAGTAATCAGCCTAGTATTATCCTGTAAGAATATGAGTAATGCACTAATTGACTAGTTCTCTCTCTCTAATATATATTAGTGTGTGTGTATATACCTTGAAAGTTCTTAAAGTAATACATCAAATCCAAGCATTTCAGCTGTCCAACGCACAGCAAGGATATAAACAAAGCAGCAGTAGAAATGTAGCAGCAAAAACTAATCCAAAATCAAATCAATTACTGCTAGCCTGCAACCACCAGGGGGTTGTTGAATTTACATGATGCACCCTCAGCTCCAGTGAAATGATTGTTCCAAAGATCTGACATCTCTGATGACAAAATGCAGTTGTGCATGTTTTGATTTTGCATTTACTTTGCCACTACTTTGCTTAATATTGCTTCGAGATTGAATGTTTGCTAATTGCTCATAAAGGATCGAAATAAGCAAGAATACGTAACTTATTTCCCTTTACTTTTACCATGCCCTCACTAATTTGACTAGCTACCATAATAAACACACAACAAAGAACACATGGCTAATACAAATATCAAAACAACAATGAAAAAATGTTACACATTCAATAACAGATTAAGTTTGTTTTCCATTAAATCCATTTAAGCCCAATTTGGTTTTAAAAGCCCTATTTTCCCACATCCCACTCCACATCAGAATGCAATCCACAAAGTCACTTCATCACTTCATCATTTACAGCAACACAGATCTTAATAAATATTAAAAGTTGTAATCTTCAAACACTAACTTCCCTTTCTATCACTTTCCAGACAACTCCAACTTCAATAAGTAGCTACAGTAACAGGGCTTTATCAATGAATATTATCCCTCCAATCTTGGCAAAAGGAGGTCTGCCCATTTGATCTGGAATTATGGTAAAGAACTAGAGAAGAAATTTACATTATCAATAATGTATTAAAAGCTGTATTAGCAATTCAGCAATCTTAATTTAAAGAGCCCACATAACACAAAGAACTAGTTTTGTAGACATTGATTTGAGTTACGAAGGCAGAAATATGTAGAAATTTGTCATTCTGGATTTTCAGTACTCACTCGAAGATTATGAACAGATCATTTACATAAATGAATTTGAATAGTTCCAGCAGTGTCTACTTGACTTATGGTCGGTGGTACAAAAAAAAATTAATGCCAAAGCAATAGCAAACCACGTCCGGTTTCAAAAAACTTACGACTACGTATACTTTAAAAAAATAATTATATCAGGACTCCAGTGAGGTCTAAAGAATACAATGTCATCACTTTCCTACACTACAGAACGGAGATTATTTCGCATTCTGATTATGCTTTTTTTTAAATTAACGGAAACTCAACAGGACAACACAAGCTCCTTAACCGCTAGGTAAACACTCCAGCGCAATGATCACTGGCTCCCGACCCATTGATTTCCACTAGTTTAATTTATTATTAATTAATGGAGTATTAAGCTGGTTTTCAAACGCTTTTTTCGTGGTAGCGTTATTTACCCCGTCCTGGGTTTTATTCCACTGCAGAGTACCGAGATGCCGTGGAGGCCCTGCAGCAGGCGATCGTTTACCTTCTTGGGCTCCTGGGTCGCTGACAAACGAGACTGCAGCTTTAAAACCTTCTCCTGCACCCCGTCAGCAGCCATGATCCACCGTTTCTGACCCAACAACCACCCGGAAGTAGTCGCGCACACCCGACCCGGATCTGAACCTGCGCCAATTGGCGTTGCCCTGACTGCCTACAAATAGTCGCACAGGAGTATCAGCAGCTTCTAGCTTCTGCAGGTAGTCGGCTAAAGTGCTTCCAAACTCTCATCATGCCGTACCACACAAAAAGAAAATGCACGTAATGTTGTAGAACTGCTTATTAGATTAAATAGTGTCTATACAGGTCCACACGGAATAGAAATGTTTAATTATGTAACATCTGATCTCTGCATCACTTGCATTTTAAAATTCGATGTTGTCCTCACGTTTACATTCCTGTTTTACAATTTAACAAAACTAAGGCGCTCTTCTGAAATTTTCTTACGTTTCTACTTAAAATTATTACTCTCATACTCTTAAAATAGTTCAATGGTATATAACTTTCGGAAAAAGTAAGATGATACAACGCGCTCATGTGATTGATGAGATTTGCAAAATTATACACTTGTTCATTGATTATTGTTCATCTTAAATCATTGGCGTGTAGTTTGTGTAAAAAAAGAAGAAAGCCTTCCAAAAACAACTGCTGATTTTTAAAAAAAAGGCTTACGCGGAGTTTGATTTGGCGGTGGGGGAGGTGAACTTTTAAAACAAAAAGGTTTGGTGTAAGAGTGATTTTAAGAGGATAAATATACATTGTTTATTTATGTTTTAAAATGTTATATACATTTCCCCTCCCTCTCCACGTACAGACATCTCATCCCCCAACACCCGTTCCCCCTCATTACTGAAGCTGTCGACTCATTCAAGGGTACGTTTCCGTGGACTCCTGTACCCTGGAGTACCGAATTGAAACCACTGCCACATGCAAGACAAGGCAGGGAGAAAGTTCACTCCACAATATAATGGCCACATTTAGCCCTGCCCAGTTCTGTATGTAATATCATCACGTGTACGCTTCAAGAAGAAATGACTAAGTTTTAAAAATTTTATTGGGTGTTAATCTTCAAATAATTACCAGAAAATAAAGTTTATTTATATATTTAACATTAACACGCATTAAATATTATACATAATGTGAAAATGGTAAGTGAACAGTCTATGAACTCATAAACACTACCTCACTATTTTGCACTGTTTAATTATTTTTATTGTTACTTATTTGCACTGTGCTGCTGCCACAACTCAACAAATTTCATGACATATGTCAGTGATAATAAACCTGATTCTCTTTCTGAGTTACAATGTTCTTCTACTTTTTAAAATCTATGTTCTTCTCAATAATGCTTATTTGTAAACTCTGTTAAAAGTAAGGGATTTATTTGAGCAAAAACAAAGATCAATTGCTACTTAACATTATAAAATTTCCTCCAAGATGACTACAATCTTGTCATGGTTTTGAGGCTCGTGTGCCTCAATGACCCGGAGAGCTATGTTGGCTGGAGTCAGGGCTTTATGCTTTGGCTCTTGGTGGGCTCACCCATGCCAAACAGGTCAAAGAGTAGAGGCCAAACCAAGAGTGGTCCACCAGTTCTTCAGGTTCGGGGGCTCAGCTCAGGGCTAATAACCCTGACTGGTAAAACAAAATTGTTACGGAAATAGCAATGAAGAATCCCTCTATATCTGAGTTTGATTGTATTCCTCAGTATCCACCTGGGACTTGCATGATTGACAGTAGTGAAATCCGAGAGAAAGCTACTGACACGATGAAGGAAACCCTGAACACCGCCAGAGATGAAGGACCTTCCTTGCTGCCCTAAATGCCAGCAGCGTAACGGACTGCAGCACACATTATAAAATTTACCAGTATGAATCCATCAATTTCAGAAAGAACTGATTCTCAAAGGCTTCCTTCTGTTAATGTATGTAAGGAACTTGGGCAAAACGGGTTTGGCCAACCCATTTACAAATAGGTGTGATTTGATGACACAAACTTAACGGTAAATGTTAATTTCACTGTGTGGATGGTTGATGTGAGAAAAAGGAAAAAAAATAATTTATATTTATAACGTAGGTTTTGCTGTGTTATCCATCCTCTCTTCCTGAATTCTGTAGGCCTTTCTGTGATGATACTCCCACAGTGTTATTGATTTCCAAGATTTATATGCAGCAACTAGGAGGGAATCACAAAATAGTTTCAAGTCAGGATTGAGTGTAACATGAATCAAAACAAAGGTGTCCCATGTTCCCATGAACCTACTGCCTATATCCTTTTTCCATAGATGCTGCCTGGCCTGCTGAGTTCCTCCAGCATTTTGTGTATGTTGCTTGGATTTCCAGCATCTGCAGATTCTCTCTTGTTTGTGATTTGATTACCAGTATCCTTCTTGGGAACAATGGTTGCACTTTTGGGAAGTGCTGTTAAAGGAGCCTGGGTGCATCTGGTAAATGGCAAACGTTGCACTACATGAAGGAATGAATGTTTAAAATAATGGATATGGTGCCAGTTACGTATATGGGTCACAGGCCTGGATGGTGTCATACTTCTTAAATGTTACTGGAACTTGTAGGAGCCATGTATTTTGAGCTGCGCATTTATTATGTTTATTACGGTAACTAGTCACATGAGTGGAGGGCGCGGTAAAAGCAAAGGGAATAAGCTACGTATTCATGCTTATTTCGTGGCAGTCTGTAGCCTGGGGCTGGCGGAGGTCATAACATTGCTTACCGCTGAGATAATGCTCAATAATGCTTAATAGTATGTTTGCTAGTTGCTAGTAAAGGATTGAAATAAGGAATTCGACTCTCTGGAGCAATCATTAGAGCTGTGGGCAGGTCACACAAGTATAACAACTCTGTCTGGGGTCACAGGCTGGCGGCAATTATTTTGTTTTGAATTTGGATCAATTTTTGCTGTTACAGAACTGCACTCATCCGAAGAAACAGGGTGTGTCCATCACACTGTTGTTGTGAAGCAGATGGTAGAAAGGCTATCAGGTGTCAGAAATTGAGCTGCATGCCACAGGTGTGGGAGTCTCGGGCCTGATCTAGCATTTGGGTTTACAAAGCTGCTGCATTTAAGTTCCTGGCCAATGGTAATCCCACAGATTTAGAACTTGTTGATGGTAATGTCAAGTCCGAAGAGTACGGTACATTTTCACTTTTTCAGTTGCAAACGAGATGGGATGAAACACACGCAGAGACAGAAAGAAGCTTTCTGAAGTTGGAACACCGTAAAGGCAACTGGAAATCTTCTGAAGTTAAGAAATTGGAATGCAACATCTTTTGTTGGAGATGGTCACTGCCTGATGCTAGTGTGAAGTGAATGTTTTTTTGTTAGCCCACCCTTAAATGATATAATTTATATAGCTTCCAGCACCCACCAGAGCAGAGAATTCAGATTCACCAACCTTTGTGAAAAGAAATTTCTGCATACCTCAAAACATCCCAACACCTCCCTTGTCAAACCTCCTTAAGATCTTTCTTTTTCTTTTTCAATCTTTTTATTATTGTTATTAATATCAACAAAACAAAATTGGTACATAGATAATGGGATTACAAACATACACATTTCAACTGAACATGAAAGAATACATAAGCAATGATTACATTATAAATGAGTATTCCCAAATCATGGACGATACAATATGCAAATAAACAGGGCAAACCTAGGTATATCATAATATATATTAAGAAAAAGAAAAAAGAAAAAAAATTATGCAAAAAAAACTAATCTAATAATCTAATAACTAATAAGGAAAAAAACAGAAAAAGAAAAAAGAAAAAATGGAAAAAAAGGGCTGTTTATAATATCTCACAAGAATACATAATCATCAGTGTCGTCAACTCCGATCCTCTCAACATAAAAAAGATTAAGGCTGGAAAATCCAATAAGCTTGGAACAGGGTCATATTACATCATATGAAAATATTGAATAAATGGTCTCCATATCTTTTCAAATTTTTACTGAGTTAAGTATTGTATGTAATTAGTTTTGCTACAACAAGTGTATGGGACATTGGAAAAAATGTTGAATTTCCCCATGGGGATGAATAAAGTATCTATCTATCTATCTATCTATTTAATAGAAGTATCAAATACACCACTTCTAATTTTTTCTAAATTTAAACATAACATAGTTTGAGAAAGCCAATGAAATACAGTGGGAGGATTAATTTCCTTCCAATTCAACAAAATAGATCTTCTAGCCATCAAAGTAAGAAATGCAATCATTCGACAGGCGGAAGGAGATAAATGAATTGAGTCCATCATCGGTAAACCAAAAATTGCGGTAATAGGATGGGGTTGTAAATCAATGTTCAATACCGCAGAGATAATATCAAAAATATCTTTCCAATATTTTTTCAAAAGCGGACATGACCAAAACATATGAGTTAAAGACGCAATTTCAAATTGACATTTATCACAAATAGGGTTTATATAAGAATAAAAATGAGCTAATTTATCCTTAGACATATGGGCCCTATGTACGACCTTAAATTGTATTAATGAATGTTTGGCACATATAGATGATGTATTAACTAATTGAAGAATTCTATCCCAATTCTCAATAGGAATAATAAGATTAAGCTCTCTTTCCCAATCATTTTTGGTCTTATCAAGGGGCTCTGAACGTATCTTCATAATTATATTATAAAGTTTTGATATAAGCCCTTTTTGAAAAGGGTTTAATTCAAACAAACTCTCCAAAGTATCTGAAGACACAAAATTTGGAAACGTAGGAAGTACCGTACTTAAAAAATGCCTAACCTGTAAATATCTAAAAAAATGAAATCTAGGCAAATTAAATTTATTAGATAATTGCTCAAAAGACATAAAACAATTGTCTGAAAATAAATCAGAAAATCTTAATAAACCCTTAGTTTTCCAAGCCAAAAAAGCTTGATCTATAAATGAAGGGTGGAAAAAAAATTAGATACAATAGGAATATTTAAAATGAATTGAGTCAACCCAAAAAAATTTCCGAAATTGAAACCATATACGTAAGGTATATTTAACTATCGGGTTGTCAATTCGTTTCGGCAATTTAGAAAGAGAAAAAGGGAGAGAAGTCCCTAAAATAGAACCCAGAGCATAACGTGGTACCGATTTAATTTCCAAACTCACCCAATGAGGACCAAAAGGACCATCCCAGTCTTTCAACCAACATAACAAATATCTAATATTAACTGCCCAATAATAAAATCTGAAATTAGGTAATGCCAACCCACCTTCCTTCTTTGTCTTCTGTAAGTATATTTTACCTATCCTGGGATTTTTATTCTGCCATATATATGAGGAAATTTTTGAATCAACATTAGTAAAAAAGGATTTCAGAATAAAAATTGGTACCGCTTGAAAAATGTATAAAAACTTAGGTAAAATAACCATCTTAATAGCATTAATTCTACCTATCAGAGATAAAGATAATGGTGACCACTTAGTAAACAAGCCTTTAATCTGATCAATTAAGGGTAAAAAATTAAACCTGAATAATTCCTTATGGTTTTTTGTGATTTTAATCCCTAAGTAAATAAAAGAGTCATTAACTAATTTAAAAGGTAAATTACCATAGCTTGGGACCTGTCTATTCAAAGGAATTCACTCTTATTAAGATTTAACTTATACCCAGAAAACTCACTAAATTGAGCCAACAATGATAGAACTGCTGGAATAGATTTCTCAGGGTTAGAAATGAATAATAATAAATCATCTGCATACAAAGATACCTTATGAATATCTGTCCCACGATTAATACCCGAAATATCCTGTGATTCTCTGATGGCAATTGCCAAAGGTTCTAAAGCAATGTTAAATAGTAATGGGTTAAGAGGACAACCTTGTCTAGTGCCCCAAAATAAACGAAAGAAGGGAGATCTTTGATTATCCTTAAGATCTTATACATCTGAATAAAGACATCCCTCATTCTGCCAAACTCCAAGGAATAAAGGCATAGCTTATTTATTCTTTCTTGGTGGGACATCTCCTTCACAGAATAAGGTTTAATATCACTGGCACGTGTTGTGAAATTTTTAAACTTTACAGCAGCAGTACAATGCAATACCTGATAAATAAAGGGGAAAAAATCTGAATTATGGTAACTATATACAGTGTATGTTTATTAAATAGTTAAAATAAGTAGTGCAAAAATATGAATTAATAAAATGCAGTGAGGTAGTTTTTATGGGTTCATTGTCCATTTAGACATCTGATGGCAGAGGGGATGAAGCTGTTCCTGAATCGCTGAGTGTGTGCCCTCAGGCTTCTGTACCTCCTTCCTGATGGTAACAATGAGAAGAGGGCATGTCCTGGGTGATGGGAGTTCTTAATGATGGATGTCACTTTTCTAAGGCACCGCTCCTTGAAGATGTCTGAGATACTATGGAGGGTAGTATCCATGATGGAGTTGATTAATTTTACCACTCTGCAAGTTACTTCGATCATGTGCAATAGCCCCCCCCCCCAATACTAGAGAGTGATGCAGCCAGTCAGGATGCTCTCCACTGAACATCTGCAGAAGTTTTTGAGTGTTGTAGGTAATAAACCAAATCTCCTGAAACTCCTAATGAAATATAGCCACTGCCTTGCCTTCTTTATAGCTGCATTGATATGTTGGGATCAGGTTAGATCCTCTGAGAAATTGACACCCCGGAACTTGAAAGTGACATCCCAGGAATTATCCAGGTCAATAAGGGGTATTTGAAGCATGTAACTGTTGAATCCAACACCAGATATACACTAAATACTAGATCCGAGAAAGAACCCTCAATCATCACCCTCTGCTTCCTACCACTGAATCCAATCCGTAAGCTCCCCAGGATTCCATTTGATGAAACCTTCCAGACCAGCCTGCCTAAAGGGACCTCGTCAAAGACCTTCCACTACCACTACCTTCATCTACCCTCTTCAACTCCAAGAGATTCGTCAAACATGACTTCCTGCACGCTAAGATATGCTGACTGTCCTGAATCCTGACCCTGTCTCTTCAAACGTTGGTAGATCCTATCCATCGGAATGCTCTCCAGCAATTTAATAATAATAATAACTTATTTATAGAGCACTTTTCATACAGACGATTTAGCTCAAAGTGCTTTGCAATGGGATAAACTGCAAACATAGAAATAAAGCCAAAAAAAAACATGGAAGTAAAAGGCAAAAAAGATGTTAGTTAAAAGCAAGGTTCAAATAGGTTTTGAGCTGGTATTTAAAAATGTGAACTGATTCCACATCCCTTATAGTCTTGGATATTGAATTCCACAGATTAGGAGCATAGTTCAAAAACCAGACCTGCCAATTATCTTTTGAGAGAGATTGTTTAAATTTAAGAGACCAGTGGAAGAAGATCTGACAGCTTGAGCAGGGTTATAAAACAAAAATGATTCTGTGATGTACTCTGGTGCAAGACCTTTGAGAACTTTAAAAACAAGCAAGAGAACTTTAAAATCAATTCTAAAAGATACAGGAAGCCATTGCAGAGTAGCTAGGGTGGGAATGATAGGTTCCTTCATCCTCCTTAAGGGTCCAGCAGCAGTGTTCTGAATGAGTTAAAGTTTGTTTTGGAAGGCCAGTAAAATGTGCATTGCAGTAATATAAAAATGTGAATTAGTTTTTCACCATCATTATGTGACAGAAAAGGATGTACCTGGTTACTTTCTTTATGCAGGATTTAAAATCCCAGATCTGAATCAAGTACGATGTTCCCTTGAATTTTTTTTTACAGCTGCACCAACCCAACTGCTGCTCTGAGCAAGAAATTTTTAGACGGCCTAAAAACTGCACAGTACGTTAATAAAAAGAAATACTTAAAAGAAAATTCCCACTGAATGGCAACAAAGGCTATGTGCATGGGAGCATTTCCGTTACTGCGCAGAGGGACAGTGATCAAGGATAACACCCAGGCTTGTTACTTCTGATTTTACAACGGGAGCCAGGTTCACAAGTTTATCAAGAAGTTTATCTCACCACTAAAGTGAGACAAATCAAGAAGATTGGTTTCATCCACATTGATTTCAATGCAATAGGCTTGACAGGTAAGGTGGATGAACTCGGGGCATGGATATCATTGCCATAACAGAAACATGGATAAGGGAAGGGAAAGACTGACAGCCCAATGTTTCGGGATACAGTTTAAACCAATGCTCTTTCCTCTCCCTTTATTGGGTTCCTCCCTATCCTGACCACTGAACTTCCATTCTTTGGTTCCTGTATTACTCCCCCAATTTCTTATCACCGCTTTACTGCTCAGGGTTCCCCCCCCCTCCCCCCACCACTCTAAATCCTTCTGAGTAGCAAATCTACAAATCTCCTAGCCAGAACACTGACCCCACTCCAGTTCAGGTGCAATCCATTCCTCTTGTACAGGTCACCCCTACCCTATCCAAATGAGCCCTGCACTAGCTCCTCAGCCAAACATACATCTGCCCTGTCTTTCTACTTGTACCCTCATCACCACATGGCTTTGGAGGTAATCCAGAGATGACTACCCTGGAAGTCCTACTTTTTAAGGTTATCTCCTAACTCCCTTTGTTCACTGCACAGGACTGCGACCCTCTGCCGTTGGTACCAATATGTACTATAGCCTCTGGCTACTTGTCCTGCCCCTTGAGAATGCTCTGCAGCTGGTCTGAGATATCCCTGACCCTGGCACCAAGGAGGCAACACACCATCCTGGCATTTGTTTTGCAGCCTCAGAATCTCCTGTCTGTTCCCCTAACACTCAATTATCCCATCATTATTGCTCTGCCTGACATCTCCCTCTCCTGCTTGGCCTCAGAACCAATCTCAGTGTCACCAACCTGGCCGCTGCTACTGCACCCTGAAAGGTCATCCCCTCCAGCAACATCGAAAGGGATATACGTGCTTTTGAGGCTGATGGCCGCAGTGGACACTGTGCTGACTGTCTCTATCTCTTACCTCCCGAGGTAGTCACAAAACTACCTTAGGTGGGACCACCACAGTAAAGCATTTGTCTAAAATGCCCTCAGCACCCCAGATAATCCCAAGTATATACACTTCCAGTTCCAGTTCCCTCATATAGTCATCCAGAAGCTGCAGCTAGGTGCAGGTGAACTCATCAGGGACACCAACAATATCTCTGATCTCCCACATCCTACAAGAGCATGCCACTGCCTTAACTGTCACCCCAGCTACTCTAATACAATGAGTGGTTCTGAAGAAAACCTTACCTAGGTTTACCTGCATTAACCTGCCCAACCTCCTCTCACCGAAGCCTCCTGAATCAAAGCCCCAGCACTTAACACAGAAGGGTCATCCATCATTAAGGAGGCTCACCATCTGGGTCGTGCCTTCTCTTCGTTACTACCATCAGAGAAGAGGGTCAGGAGGCTACAGATCCACACTCTAAAACAGTTCCTTCCCCTCCGACATCAGATTTCTTAAATGTTCATGAACACACAAACACTACAAATCATTTCTATTTTTGAACTATTATTTTGTAATATAGTAATTTTGCACTGTGCTGAGAATCAGGTTAATATCACAAGTATTTGTCATGAAATTAGTGGTTGTGCTGCAGCAGTATATTGCAAAACAAGATAAGTTACAGTAAGAAGTGTTTAAAAAGTTAAATTAAGTAAATAGTGCAGAAAAGGGGAAAAACTGCAGCCTAAATGCAAATTGTTAAGTAAGATGACTAATATAGGTCAATATAGTATGCTGTTTCTTTTCTGTTAATGCACATTGATTAACATAGCTTATTGGAACATGGTCAAATATCTGTTCTTCTGCAAATTTACTTTGGCATGAAATAAAGCAGCCTAGCCATTCATAGTTGACTTGAATTTACCTAGTCTCCCATCAGAGAGGTTTGGAAAATATGTTTGCAAGAGACATCAATATCCAGCACAGATCACTAGAGCAGCTTTCATATGTCCTAGGGCTATATTATTGTATGTAAATATGGCCTATTGGGACTTAACTCCTTAAAGCTAAGACCATTTTGAAGCAACACCTGCTACCATACTGGAGCAGATTTCTATAGCTAAAATAAACTTGCAGCAATGAATATCAGAAACAGAGCAAATTATCTCAAAACTATTAATTCTAAGATATGTCTCAAAACAATACTATTCAACTTCAACTTGAACTTACTTTATTCCTGCTGTAATCAACATTTGAACATGATTTACCATTTATCATTTGTGATATTGTTCAAATTCTACCTTTTTGCCTTCCTCCCCTCTTAAAACTGACAGGGAAGAGGATTCCCCTGGGAAGCTCAGCTAGAGCCAAAAGTATAAAATCTTGAGTGGCTCAGCTGTCCAGGGAAGGAAGGGAAGGTTCGAGGCAGCAATAAATAGAAGAGATTAATTCGTTTGGAGAACAGATGTGTTTCTGATCATAGATGTGATTCCAGATTACTAATTAGAAACAAACCTGCAGATAATGGTTACTATCCCCCACCCACCCCTGCTCAAGTGTTCTGCCTTCATCAATATGTTTTGCTGTTGTTCCTTTCTGCACCTTGTGGCTCATCAAGCGGCAACCTTCTCAGATTTGTTTTAGCAATTTTGTCTGTTTTACAAGGCCAAGTTACTAGCTTGATGCTCAACCCAGCGTGGATGGAAAGCGTGCAAGGCCAGTGCAGATGTTACTACACCACCAGCCAGCTAATCAATATGTGTAGAGGTAATAAACTCATCACTGTATAGACTTGCAGACCAGAATCTTATCAATACTACTCACTAATTCGATGCATTATTCCACTTTACATATTAAGAAGTTAATTGTGAAAGAAGAAACTTACAAAAATATGTTTTTAAAACTCTTTGTTTAAGCAATCCACTGGCTACCAAATAGACAATATGATACAAGAAACTAGTTCAGGGGACCCTGAATGCATCTTGCTAACCAGTGTTCAGTTCTGAACACAAAGTGGGGAGAAAATTCCCCTGGGGTGCTCAGCTAGAGCCAAAACTATAAAATCTTGAGTGGCACAGCAGTCCAGAGAAGGAAGGGAAAGTTCAGGACAGCAATAAATAGAGGAGATTCATTAGTTAGCAAAACAAATGTGTTTCTGATCATAGATGTGATTCCAGGATTGTATATCACCTCACTGCTGCCAGAGTCAAGAATAATACTGCTGCGGAAAATTCTGGAGGGGGGTGTGTGTACATCCAAAGGTCACAGTCTATATTGATAGCAATAAAATGAACTGATTTTCAGAAATTAGAAATTATATTAAGAAGAAGAATCTCAGACCTTAGCAAATTCTGTATGACTAGTACCATATGTGAGTAACAACGGAAAGAGAATACAAAGGAATGCTTGGTTAAAGAGAAGGTGTAAAATGAAGGGCTCTAGGTTTTTGGCTGTTTGGTTTAGGTTAAGAGAAGATGCTCCAGGTTATAAGCAGATGTATTGGACCATGACTGGGGAAGGGTGTGGGGGGGGGGGGGGAGCAAATAATATCACAGGCAGGTTCGTTAGAGTTACTGGAGAGAGCTCAGTCTGGCAGGGGGGAGGGGAAGTTGGGAAAAGTTTCAGAAGGAAGAAAAGTAAACCAAAGATGGAAAAATTAAAATTTGTGAGAGTTTGTAAGCCAGTACAAAGTTTGGAAAACAGACAAAAATTAGTCTACTTGTGCTTAACGATACGCACCTAAATGCAAAAGTACATTGGATAAGATTCTAAAAGAAGCTTAGAAATATGATCTAGTAGCAACGTGGTTTAAAGAGGGATTGAGATGACAATTTAATGTTCCTGATTAAAAGAGGGAAAAGAAAAGGATTGTTATTTGAACAACCAATACACCTCTAAAGAGTTACACAAGATCTGTTAGAAGGATCATCAGATTAGACCCTGTTAGTTGAACAAAGGAGAAGAAGAGCAACCATAATGTTAGAAGTGTAATGTAAATTTCCAAAACAATTTGTTCTTTCTAAGAAAATTGAAGAGCAAATTTATAGGCAAAATGAAAATAAAACTCAAGTCATAAAATTGGGGAATTATTATTCCCCAACAAATCAGCTGGGATATAGTCAGTATTATCAGGTATAAAGAGTACAGAGTTCATAACTACATTCAGGGGTTAGGAACATATGTCAACAAATTGCTATAGGTAGCAGAACAAGCAGATACTGTTGAATAAAAAAGCATATGGGATGTTTACCTTTATAGAATTGTATGTTGGGCTATAGTTTGAGTCTGGTGAATAGTTCTTCTCACAATATTGAAGGAAAGACATGATTCCACTGGAGAGAATGCAAAAAACATTTGAGCTTAAACACAAGAGATTCTGCAGATGCTGGAAATGTTGAGCAACACACACAAAATGCTGATGGAACTCAGCAATTCAGGCAGCATCTATGGAGGGGAAGAAACAGTCGATGTTTCGGTCCAAGGTCCTTCATCAGGATTTGAGGATGTTGCCATGACTGAGGTTTTTTTTTAATTTTGAGGAAAGATTAGATAGGGTGAGGTTTTCTTTGGAATTTTTTTTTAAAAAAAGAATGCCTCTGAAAAGAACAAATGAAAATGTTTAATGTGACTCATAAAACATTCTACCCAGAACATAGATTTGTACAGCACAGTACCCACCTTGTCCATGCCAACCACGATGCCTATCAGCTCTATTCCTAAATTAGGCGCAAGTCACTTGAGGCTTTTTTAGTTTAGGCATCAATGCAAACATCTTTTTAATATTGCAATTGTATCAGCAACTCTAGCAACTCATTCCAAATTACCACTGCTTTGTGTATGGATAAACTTACCTTTAAATTTCTCCCCTCTCATCTTAAACCTGTGCCCTCTAATTCTAGCCTCCACTGCCCTGGGAAAAAGAGTTTCTGACCAATCCTATTTATGCCATTAACTTCTATAAGATCATCCCTTGTACTCCTATGTTCCAAGGAGAATATTTCCAAAACCCCCATGGTAGCTGGGAAATTTGAACCCTATGAACTATCCAACTGCCATCTTGTCCCAGTCTGATCTACTTTGTAATTCCAAACCCACCAATGTGATTATCTTCTGAAGTGGCAACAAAAAAATCCTAAGGTGAGGGAGCTTAGGAATGGGAAATAAATATTTGTCTTTCCAGGAATCTCTTTATTCTGTGATTTTCTAACGGTTTTAAGAATAGGGGTTACCATATGAGGAACGTTTGGCAGCTCTTGGGCTGAATTTCCCTGGAGTTCAGGAGAATGAGAGGGGGTCTCATAGAAACATTCCAAATGTTAAAAGGCCTGAACAGATTAGATATGGCAAAGTTATTTCCAATGGTAGGGGATTCTAGGACAAGAGGGCACGACTTCAGGATTGAAGGATGCCCTTTTAGAACTGAGATGGGGAGAAATTACTTTAGTCAGATGGTGGTAAATCTGTGGAATCTGTTGCCAGGAACGGCTGTGGAGGCCAAGTCATTGGGTGTATTTAAGGCAAAGGTGGATCTATGGGGTGTTAGCAGGGGAGTGGGGATGACTGGAAGAATTGGATCAGCCCATGATTGAATGGCAGAGCAGACTCGATGGGTCGAATGGCCTACTTCTGCTCCTATATCTTATGGTCTTTTGGTCTAATATGGTATCAAATAAAGGAGCCCCATTTGGACGAACTGCACGCTTCCTCATGAAGACCCACTTCACTGTCAGAACACGAGGGAGAACAGTATAGAGAGGGACCCGTTGGTAGGGTTACATTGAAAGTGGTGGGAGGCCGGCTGTGAAGCATAAATAGCAGCTGAATGTGTAGGGTCCAATGGTCTGTTTCCATGCTGTAAATACTTTGTAATATGACCGGCAATGTTAAAAACGGCCTTCAATACCCGCAATACCACGGCTTCTCCTTGCTGGGTTGACTTTGAAACGTCAGCCCCGTCTGCGGTCTGGAGCGTTTGGCATTCCAGCCGTCACTGTCTCCTTGCTGCTCCCGAGACCTGTGCACGAAACTGGAGTTCTCTCCTGAAAGCGCCTCCCGGCAAGTTTTACTAGCTAAGGTAAGGAATCCTCAAGCGAGGATTTAACGGAATGGCGGCGAGGAGTACTTAAACGCTGAATTAATCTTTCTCTTAGCAAGGAGTTGATAGAAGCATAACGGACAACCTATGGTCGAACTACAATGACTGAAGTCAAACAAAATATTTTTAAAATGTTATCCTTGAGATTTAAAATTAATTTCCGCTTGTGGCGAGAGGTAGAAGTATTTAAATAGAGGACAATAATATGTTGAATTTCTGAAGTACAGTATCTGACAATTACTTGGTGACGTTTTCTCTGGTTCCATGCCGTTCTCTCCACTGGAGAGTCCGAAACGGGTTAATTCTTTATCAGCTGCTCATTCTATTATACCTTTCAGCAAAAAAAATCTAAATTAAAATCAGAGTGGTGACCGTACAAAATGTCAAAATGACACGTGAGGAACTATAGAATGCGATCAAAAGTTAAAATCTGGTAATGTCCTTGTCAGGAACTACTTATCTGTTATTTTAAAAAAGGATTCTACATCAAGTTCACTAATTCGATTTAAGTGATAGGAAAGTGGCCCCTTTTGTGCGTGTTTGATAAACAACTCAGAGTGCGCCACAGCCAATGTTTCTATTTCTGTCCCTGGACGCTTTAGTCACCGAGCAGCTGAGAGGTTTAACATAGTTCGCTGTTCCCCCTTCCAAAAATCCAATATCCTCTAGGTTACGACTCTTGTATTAACCTCTTCCAAATAGTAGAGTACACACTATTCGCCAAAAATTAGAAGCCCCTTTAGTGAATGTGAATGGAAACAAACTGTAAAAACGGGAAATCTGAAATAGAAATGGAAATTGCTGGGTTCATCATGCTTGGGCCCCGGCATTGCTTCCTCCCCCAAAACGTCGGCCTGTTTATTTCCCTTCATCGACGCTACCGAACTTGCGGGGATCTTCGAGCATTTTGTGTGTGTTGCTCAAGATTTCCAGCATCTCCGGGATCTCTGGTGTCTCCCACAAGCAGTAGAACTGGTCTTACAAGGACAATCAAATTACACCATAACTAGTTGAACCAAAGAGCATTCAGAGTTGCGCACTACGGAAATCCGAACAGTTTTGGGGGACCTTGAAGAGCAAATTTGCAGGCAAATGTTCTTTCAAGTGAAACAGCAATTTACTTGTACTTCTTCCAGTCTAGTGTATTGCATTTGGTGCCATAATGGGAGACACTAAGCATACCCACTGGTGGAGGACCTGCATTCAGTTTGCAAAAATAACCCTGAGATCACTTTGCCCCACTATTGAACTCTGAACTTGTGTTTTCTGCCCAAAACGCTGAAACTTTCTTCTCTATCTGCTTTATTCATTCCAATGGCAGGTGCTGTGTATTTAATAACTCAGTAGTATTTGAGTAATATTGTAAATATATTGTTTGATTAAGCATTCTTGTTCATTTAAATATCTCATTACTGGTTACAGTATATGTAAAAGTACATGAATGAAATAGGTCATCACATCACCACAAAAGTAAAAACAAAGGTAGACACATTATTTCTGGCTCTGATTAGTTTCATGTTTTGGAGTTACAAAACATAATAGTGGCAATGAGGAGGTTTTAAATGAACCCAAGACGACTACCTACCTGTTGAAGCACAATGAGACATTCGGGGTTTTTTTAAAGCACAGCACGTTATTTCTTTTGAAAAGAAGATGGTTGAGTAAAAAAAAAGACAGGAAACAGACAAATTCACAAGTCCATGAACAGTGAGTACCAGGTGATAATAATTGTAATTTTTTTTAAAAAAAAGCAGAAATAGCTGGCTGCATTGGAAAGATAGATGCATTCAACTGCACGATAGGTAACAGGCTCATGTATCCTGAGTGAAATGATCAGAATTTTGAAGCAAATGAAATAGCCAATGAAAAGCAAGTGCCAGTTTTGGTGAGTGCATTGGGTTTAAAGCCACACAGTTTGCTTAGTAGTTTGCTCCAATCAAACCAGCCAAAATGAGCTTTGCTGATATCATGAAAGTAATGCAGGACCATTTAGAACTAAAACCATTGTTGATTGCGGAATGTTTTAGGTTTCATAAGTGGAATCAAAAGGAAGGGGGGCCCATTTCAGCATATGTGGCTGAATTGCAGAAGTTGTCTGAGCATTGTCAGTTCAGTGACGGACTTAATGACGCACTGAGAGATTGTTTAGTTTGTGGAATCTAACAAAGCATTAAAAAATGGCTCCTAACTGAAGCATAACTTACATTTTTTTAAAAAAGTTGAAGAAGCTGTATCTATGGAAACAGCAGACAGAGACACCATTGAGTTGCAGACACGAATGAAAGTGAGTGTGAACAAAATTGCAACATCTAAACAGAAAGCAGCCTGGCTGAATAAGTTGTGTTGTGGCAGGGGCTCACATACAACAGAGCAATACAGGTTTAAAGATTAAACTTGCAGAAAATACAACAAAGTGGGGCATATACAAAGAACATGTCAAGCGGATAAAAGTGCAGCAAATGGACTGCTCAGGGAAGGGAAAAAGATAAAGTAAAGTTGCAGTTTCGGAAAGAGCACTGATCTGCATGTTGTAGATGGAAAAATCTGATAATGATGAGAGTGACACAGGACAGAGTAGCCTTGAGATTTACTAAGTGAAAACTCACAATAGACAAGCAATATGGCTTACACCAGAAGTGAACAGCGAATTAATTAAAATGGAATTGGCCACTGGCTTGGCTGCTTCAGTCATTCCACAATATGAGTTTGAATGGCAAATCAAAGATACTGAATTGAAGCCTGTAGATGTCTAACTTATACAGGAGGAAGGTTAGTTCCTGTGGGAATGACATGTTGGGCTTGTATGTGGTAAAAACAGGAGGGCAGGTTTCATGAGCGCATGAGTGGCAGAAACAACCACAACTTGATTGGAGACCCATCATCATTTACATGCCACATCTCCTGTAATAGAGCCAACTGAAAGCAAACTAAGAAATGTTATGGATGATGCCACAGCAGTGTTCAAGGATGGCATTGGAAAACTCAGACAAATCAAGGGTAAAATAGTGTTAAGCAAAAATGCATACCCAACTTTTACAAAGCCCACCTGGTTCCTGTACAATCCGTG
Source organism: Hemitrygon akajei (assembly GCF_048418815.1). Classification (NCBI taxonomy): domain Eukaryota; kingdom Metazoa; phylum Chordata; class Chondrichthyes; order Myliobatiformes; family Dasyatidae; genus Hemitrygon; species Hemitrygon akajei. The sequence goes on along the minus strand of NC_133155.1, from coordinate 14,745,917 downwards.
ATAAAATAGCCAGTGAGCTAGATTATATGAAGGCTGAAGGAATTTTTTCTAAGGTTGAGCGGAGCCTTTGGAAGAATATTACTGCTATAATATTGCTATAATACACTTGGAGTAGCATCTGAATCTGCACTCTGGCAGAAAGCTATGTTCAGGTACTCTGTGTTACTTGAATGACATCATTATTATTGGTAAGAATGACAAGAACATCTCCAAAATCTCAAGACAGTGTTAAGAAGATTAGAAGATTATGGGGTCAGAGCACAATGCAATAAGTGTGAATTCTTTAAACCAAGCATCACTTACTGTGGTTACACCATTGACACACAAGAATTACACAAGTGTGCTGAGAGAATTTCAGCAGTGGTGGATGTCAACACTACTATATATCTATAAAGTACTGTGCAAATGTCTTAGGGATCCTATCTATATATTTATGTCCTTAAAGTCTTTTGCACAGTTCTTTGCCTCTCCCTTCCCCTCCCCTCTCTCTCCTCCCTCCCTCCCACTCTCTCTATTTATATATAAATAAAAGAATATAGAATGCATCTCTCTCTGTATGTTGAGATGCATTATTTTTAAATATATTTTATAACTAAATATATTTAGTTGCAGTTTACAGCTAAGTAGGGAGGAGTGTTGCGTATTTAATATTTTAGTAGTACTTGAGCTATATTGTAAATATATTTGATTAAGCTTTCTTGATCGATTAAATTATTCATTATGGGTTATCTGGAAAAGCACATGAATGACGTGTTATCACGCCACTGAGTCAACGAAGTTAGGCGCGTTATTCACGGCTTCTTGTTTTTATTTTCAATAAGTTTAATGTTTTGGAGATACAAAACATAGCCCCAGGATTTTAACGTGAAACGTTTTTTTTCTCTCTTCACACACTGGGTGACCTGATGCGTGTTTGTCTGGAATTATAATTAATGTTAATTCTTCTCTAGATACATAAGATTTATTAGCATAAAAGTTAAAAATACTTTTGGCGTGTGTGGGGGGTGGAGTGAAACTATCTTTAATTTAATTGTGAACAAGAATAAGTCAAATAATCCAGAATGTAATATGAATGAAAGAACCATGATGAATAAACCCCACATTCTGAAATCTTAATATTTTCAGGAACACCACTCCACGTTCTCTCATGATTGAGACCCTCTCTCCCTCCCCCACGTGGAGGGTGTCACATGCTCTGAGTGATAAGGTTTAAACTTACTGTTCCCTCAGAGCACTGATTGCAAGTACGACATACACTCCTGCGCTTAATATCTGGTAGTCTCGAAATGCAAATCAAACTCGTAAGAGGTTTCATTTAAAATTACGTATACGAGAAATCTTTCTGCCTAAAACTGTTTGCCTGCCATAGCGCAGTCCATGCCCTGCAGTTCCTTTCAAATTAAAAAAAAAGTTGAATTATATTTGTTTTCTCGTTCCAATTATAGAATTTGCTGACAGCAGTACTTGTAAATATTTCCGTGCGGTTACAGGTCCTACGCAGTTGACGGCTAATTTAATTAACTGCATGATCAGTTTCAGACAGTGGAAGCAGAGCGACCGCAGACTAGTGTCTATAATACACCAATATAATCCATATGCGCGAATTTATTGCTAAAGTTCCAATGTAAAAACACAGTTGATAAACTTTAGTAGAGAGTAATTTATTAACACATCGAGCTTAAATTTGGCAAGATTTTCCTAAAAGTTGTTTTTTTTTTATATTCATAGAAGTTTGAAGCTTAATGATGTGCAGGGAAATTGTAAATTCCTGTTTGTTTTCTGTCACGTTTTGCTAATCGCTTAAATAGAAGCGTTTTTAACGGTACCTAAACATTAACCACATTGTCAGTCAGGCGTGGGCGTCGTGTGTTTCCTGGTAAGGATCTACCTTCCCCGCTTTTTCAGTTGTACGGGAGCTGTACTTCCACGCGTTCCGCTTGACGACATGAGAATATTAATAGGTTTCGTTGGAATGAAGTCCACCCATTGGGTTTTTTTTAAAACCTGTTTTAACTATGAGCTGGGGGAAGGAACAGTATCAGTTTCTCAAAGATCCGATTTCGGACCTGATGAAACCCAAAGCATTAACCCCAAAAAGTTTTCACCTCTGCAAGCACTATCTTTGATTTTATTCCCAGATATAATGTTAAATGACAAATCAAACTCGCTGCTTGTTTTTCCAAAATAAATACCGGAAATAGTCAGCCGACCAGGCCCATCTGCAGGAAGAGAATCAGAGCTAAAATTTAGATTTCCAATATCTACAGTTTTTAAAAAAAATCACCTATTTGGTTATTAATTACAGCAATGGTCCAGGTTCTTTTACCGTTGGACAGAAATATTCTCCCATGAATTGTGATTTAAGCAGATACAGTATTTTACCAGTAGGTTCTGCAACTTTATAGTTTGAAGCACGTTTTAAAGTAGGTTTGCATTGAAATAGAATCGAAGATTGACCATGGGACACTGCGGCATAGTAATGGCCCTTTGGCCCACTATGTTTTGTGGACATTTTTACCTACTCTAAGATCAATTTAAAGTTCAAAGTAAATTTATCATCAAACTGTATTTGTCACCATATGCAACCCTGAGATTCATTTTCTTGAGGGTATATTCAATAAACCTATGGAATAATAACCATTACAGAATCAATGAAAGACCACTCAACTTGGGTGTACAACCAGAGTGCAGAAGACTGTGCAAATGCAGAAGACTGTGCAAATGCAAAACCAAAGAAATAATAATCATCATCAATAAAATTGAGAACATGAGATGAAGAGTCCTTGAAAATGAATCATTTGTTTGAGAGAATATTTCAGTGATGGGGCAAGTGAAGTTGAGTGAAGTTAAAACGAGGAAATCTGCAGATGCTGGAAATTCAAACAACACACACAAAATGCTGGTGGAACACAGCAGGCCAGGCAGCATCTATAGGGAGAAACACTGTCGACGTTTCGGGCCGAGACCCTTCGTCAGGACTAACTGAAAGGAAAGATACCGAGAGGTTTGAAAGTAGAGGGGGGAGGGGGAAATGCAAAATGATAGGAGAAGACCGGAGGGGGATGGGATGAAGCTAAGAGCTGGAAAGGTGATTGGCGAAAGTGATACAGAGCTGGAGAAGGGAAAGGATCATGGGACGGGAGGCCTCGGGAGAAAGAAAGAGGCGGGGGGGGGCATCAGAGGGAGATGGAGGACAGGCAGAGTGATGGGCAGAGAGAGAGAAAACAAACAACTAAATATGTCAGGGATGGGTAAGAAGGGGAGGAGGGGCATTAACGGAAGTTAGAGAAGTCAATGTTCATTCCATCAGGTTGGAGGCTACCCAGCCGGTATATAAGGTGCTGTTCCTCCAACCTGAGTTTGGATTCATTTCGACAGTAGAGGAGGCCATGGATAGACATATGGGAATGGGACGTGGAATTAAAATGTGTGGCCACTGGGAGATCCTGCTTTCTCTGGCGGACAGAGCGTAGGTGTACAGTGAAACAGTCTCCCAGTCTGCGTCAGGTCTCACCAATATATAAAAGGCCACACCGGGAGCACCGGACGCAGTATACCACACCAGCCGACTCACAGGTGAAGTGTCGCCTCACCTGGAAGGACTGACTGGGGCCCTGAATGGTGGTGAGGGAGACAGTGTAAGGGCAGGTGTAGCACTTGTTCCGTTTACAAGGATAAGTGCCAGGAGGGAGATCGGTGGGAAGGGATGGGGGGGGAGGGGGGGAGTGGACAAGGGAGTCGCATAGGGAGTGATCCCTGCGGGAAGCAGAAAGGGGGGGGGAGGGAAAGATGTGCTTGGTAGTGGGATCCCCTTGGAGGTGGCGGAAGTTACGGAGAATTATACGTTGGACCTGGAGGCTGGTGGGGTGGTAGGTGAGGACAAGGGGAACCCTATCCCGAGTGGGGTGGCGGGCGGATGGGGTGAGGGCAGATGTGCGGGAAATGGGAGAGATGCGTTTGAGAGCAGAGTTGATGGTGTAAGAAGAGAAGCCCCTTAGTTTAAAAAAGGTAGACATCTCCCTGGTCCTGGAATGAAAAGCCTCATCCTGAGAGCAGATGTGGCAGACTTATCCTCTTTGGTTCAAGAGCCTGATGGTTGTGGCCTGAACCTGGTGGCATGAGTCCTGAGGTTCCTGTACCTTCTTCCTGATAGCAGCAGCAAGAAGAGACCCTGTCCTGGGTGGTGGGTGTCCCCTTCCCTCCTAAGTAGCCCTCCATTTTTCTATCTTCCGCTTGCCTTTCTAATAATTTCTTAAATATTCCTGATGTATCTGCCAATAGAGGCAGGAAGATTATAAAGCTTTCTACTGTATATGCTGGAAATCTGACGTTAAAAAATGCTGGAAACAACAAATCAAGCAGCATACTTTTTAAGAAGGGCCCTTAATTTCCATTGATGCTGTCTGACCTGATTTTGATATCTCAGTCCATTGTTAACTCTGTTAAAGGGTTTCACACATACCATTTTGTGAATATTCACTGATGCTCTAAATTATTCTGTGAAGACCTGCGAGTGATTGGTGGTGGGGGGAGTCACTCCGAACTAGAGGGAAAGCAGAAAGGGTTATTCTTATGCATCATGCTAGTGATAGAATTCTTTGCTAAGATTTGCCCAGAATGGGAATCCAAATGCAAGACTCCCCAATCCCCTAAAGCTTAGATTTTCCCAGAAGATTTTGCTGAGTGCAGTGGAATGTTGAGATTCCTGCTGGTTAGATTGTCTGTTTGTTCACTGCAAAAGAGTCATAGTTCATAAGGACATAGAAATCAAAGCAGGAACACGCCATTTGTTCCCTTGTGTCTGTTCCATGATTCAAGGTGATCATAGCTGATCTAGTACTACCTTACCATTATTTTTATCAGTTCCATATTCCTTGATTCACCTAATATCCAATACTCCTATCAATCTCAGTCTTGAATATTGGATTGAGTTACTGAGCCTCCACAGCCCTCTTGGAAACAGTATCCCTAAGATTCACTACACTGAGAGAAGCAATTTCTTCCCATCTCTATCCTGAACGGCCAACTTTGATGATGGTTCCCATTTCTAGACATTCCAGCCAGAGGAAACACGAGTCCTGCACCTACTCCATGATGCTCTATACAATTTTTATTATTATTATACTTCAAGGAGAACACCTCTTATTTTTCTAAACTCAAGAAAGTGTAGGTACATGACCTCACTTTTATGATGAAGCCACCATTTTAGGACTCAATCTGGAGGACCCTTGATCAGAGGTTTATGTGTCCTTAGACAGGATTTTATCTGGCCACTGGTGTCGTGGCTTCCACACCAGACTTTGAGGTGAGTGGTCCCAGATTCAAATCTGGCCAGCTCCTTGCACGCCTTCCATCCAGCTAGCATAAAATATGATTGAATTCACCCTGAAATTTGAGACGGAGAAGCTAAAGTCAGATGTACCAGTATTACAGTGGAGTAAAGGGTATTACCGAAGCACGAGAGGTGAGTTGGCCAGAAATGATTGGAAAAGAACACTGGTAGGGATGACAGCAGAACAGCAATGGCTGGAATTTCTGGAAGCAATTCGGAAGGCACAGGATATATACATGCCAAAGAGGAAGAAGTGTTATAACAGAAAGATGACACAACTGGCTGACAAGAGAAATCAAAGCCAGTATAAAAGCCAAAGAGAGGGCATATAATAGAGCAAAAATTAGTGGGAAGATACAAGATTGGGAAGCTTTTAAAAACCAGCAGAAGGTAACTAAAAAAATCATTAAGAAAGTAAAGATGGAATACAAAATTAAGCTAGCCAATAATATTAAAGAGGATATCAAAAGTTTCTTCAGATACCTAAAGTGTAAAAGACAGGCAAGAGTGGATATTGGACTGCTGAAAGACAATGCTGGAAACGTAGTGATGGGGGACAAAGAAATGGCAGATGAACTGAATAAGTATTTTGCATCAGTTTTCACTGTGGAAGACACTAGCAGTATGATGGAAGTTCCAACTATCAGGGTCATGAAGTGTGTGAAGTTAACATTACCAGAGAGAAGGTTCTTGGGAAACTGAAAGGTCTGAAGGTAGATAAGTCACCTTTACCAGATGGTGTACATTCCAGGGTTCTGAAATGGTTGGCTGAAGAGAATATGGAGGCATTAGTAATGATCTTTCAAGAATCACTAAATTCTGGAATGGTTCCAGAAGACTGGAAAATTGCAAATGTTACTCCATTCTTTAAGAAGGAAGACAGGCAGAAGAAAGGAAACTATAGGCCGGTTAGTCTGTCCTCAGTGGTTGGGAAGGTGTTGGAATCAGTTGTTAAGGATGTGGTTTTGGGGTACTTGGAGGCACATGCTAAAATAGACCATAGTCAGCATGATTTCCTCAAGGGAAAATCTTCTGTGATAAATTTGACAAAATTCTTTGAAGAAACATCAAGCAGGATAGACAAATGAGAATTGGTTGATGTTGTGTACTTGGATTTTCCTTTGATAAGGTGCCACACATGAGGCTGCTTAACAAGCTACGAGCCCATGGTATTACAGGAAAGATTCTAGCATGGATAAAGCAGTGGTTGATTAGCAGGAGGCAAAGAGTGGGAATAAAGGGAGCCTTTACAGGTTGGCTACCAGTGACTAGTGGTGTTCCACAGGGATCTGTTTTGGGACCGATTCTTTTAATATTATATGTCAATGATTTGGGTGATAGAATTAATGGTTTTGTTGCAAAGTTTGCAGAAGATAAGAAGATAGATGGAGGGGCAGGTAGTTTTGAGGAAGTAGAAAGTCTACAGAGGACTTAGACAGATTAGGAGAGTGGGTAAAGAAAGGACAGATGGAATACAGTGTCAGGAAGTGTATGGCCATGCCATTTGGTAGAGAAATGAAAGGCTTGACTATTTTCTGAATGGAGAGAAAATACAAAAAACTGAGGTGCAAAGGGACTTGGGAGTCCTTGTGCAGGATTCCCTAAAAGTTAATTTGCAGGTTGAGTCTGTGAAGAGGAAGGATAATGTGATGTCAGCATTTATTCCAAAAGGACTAGAATAGAAAAGCAAGGATGTAATGTTGAGATTTATAGAACTCTGGTGAGGCCTCATGGAGCAGTTTTGCACCTCTTATCTTAGAAAGGATGTGCTGAAACTGGAGAGAGTTCAAAGGGGATTCATGAAATGTATTCCAAGATTGAACAACTTGTTATATGAAGAGTTATTTTGGCTCTGGACCTGTATTCACTAGAATTCAGAAGAACGAAGGGTAACCTCATTCAAACCTATTGAATGGTGAAAGGCCTTTATAGAGTGAATGTAGAGAAGATGTTTCCTATGGTGGGAGACTCTAAGATCAGAGGACACAGTCTCAGAATAATGGAGCATGCTTTCAGAACAGAGATGAGGAGGAAATGCTTGAGCTAGAGAGTGGTGAATCTGTGGAATTCTTTGCCACAAGCAGCTGTGGAGGCCAGGTCTTTATATATTTAAGGCAGAGGATGATAGATTCTTGATTGATCAGGGCATGAAGGGATACTGGGAGAAGGCAGGAGATTGGGGCTGAGAGGAAAATTAGATCAGCCGTGATAAAATGGTGGAGCAGACTCGATGGGTCAACTGGCCTAATTCTGCTCCTATACCTTATGATCTTATGGTCTTAAATCTTTTTTTTAAGGAATCACAGGTGCTGTAATGCTTTATCTAAAAATAGATATCTTTGAATAGACAAAACCGTCACTGAATCAACCACACTCAGGAGAGTAGAAGATACTCTATATTGATAACGTGAAATGCTGTAATAGTTTATAATTAGCTATTTTAATAGTCATTGGCAACTTTTTGAAAGTTAAATGCAAATGAAGACCATTTACTCCATCTTTAGTATATGCAAACAGATGTCCCCATGCTAAAGTGTAATTAGACTATTTTTAAAAATTCTAGAATTTTGTTTCCACTATTCAAAACAGAACTCCACTAAATATTACGATTGCTGTTTTTATTTACCTTCTAATACAGAGTTTCTCAACCTATGGTGCACAGACCCCTTGGTCAATGGGAAGGGTCCATGGCATAAAAAAGGTTGGAACCCCTGTTCTAATACAAGGCTAAATTTTCATTTGATTGCTTTAAAATTTAAGTATTTTGCATATTATAACATATTCCATACCACATACCAGCACAGCTCCCTCCTTTAAAGAGGTTATAAAGAGCATGTTCTCTCATTCTTGCCCATAATCCAGACTTCTGAATTTGCCTTTCATCCTTATATCTTGAATCTGTCTTGCTTACTGACCAGAATTGAAACAGCATTTAAGATATGCTTGAGAACTGTACAATTTGAATGAACCTTTCCTGACATGCGTTCCAATAAGAAAAGTAAAGAATCTTAAAATGTTTGACAGTCCTAAATTTTGAAGGGGAAAAAAATCATGCAGCTTGCTTCTATGTTCTGAATAGGCAGAAGAATTGTGAATTGTAATTAAAACTGTTGAATTTCTACTTTTAGACCGAATTGTCATAATGGCACCAAAGAAGAAAAGTACCAAAAAAAACAAAAGTGAAAAGAATGAATTATCAAAAATAAGTATTGTTGAGGAAACAACCATTGATATAGACCAACTGAACCACCTCAATACTCTCTTCGATAGTGGATCAAATGGATTTCGATGCACAGCCACAGAAATCACCAATCCCAACCATGGTTCTATCATCTTGGAGGAAATCAGCAGGATGCGCCAGGAGAGACTCCTCGCTGATCTCACACTATCCACAAAAAACAAATCCTATTACGTCCACAAAGTAGTGATGGCAGCTTGCAGTGATTATTTCCGCAGTATGCTGAAGAAAGATCCATCTGTCCAATGTGTAGATGTCAATGATGTGTCACCTTTGGGTTTGGCCTCTGTCATAAGCTATGCCTACACAGGGACACTCAGTTTGTCTCTTTACACCATTGGATGCACCATTGCTACTGCCACCCAATTCCAAATGTACACCTTGATCAACATGTGTGCTGACTTCCTCATTCAAGAAATTAATGTAGAAAACTGCATGTACATCTCCAACATTGCTGGAACATATGGGCTCAAGCAGGTTAAAGAATCAGTGAGGAAATTTATCCGTGAAAATTTCTTGGAGTTTTCAGAGAATGATCAATTCATGAAGCTGACTTATGACCAAATTAGTGACTTGTTAATGGATGATAGCCTGCAACTGCCATCTGAGCTCACTGCTTTCCAAATTGCTATGAAGTGGTTGCAGTTTGACTCCAAGAGGGTAAAACAAGCAGCTGATTTGTTGAGTAATATCAGATTTGGAACCATTTCAGCTCACGATCTGGTCAGTTATGTTCAACCTATCCCATGTATGATGCAAGATCCAGACTGCCATCGACTTCTAGTTAATGCCATGAACTACCACCTCCTGCCTTATCAACAGAACTTGATGCAGTCTAGAAGAACAAAGCTAAGAGGGGGACAGAAGGTATTGGTAACTGTGGGTGGTCGGCCAGCTTTGACTGAGAAGGCTTTGAGCAGAGAAATCTTATACAGAGACCCGGAAAATGGATGGAACAAACTTGCAGAAATGCCAGCCAAGAGCTTCAATCAATGTGTAGTGGTGATGGATGGCTTTTTGTATGTGGCTGGTGGAGAAGATCAAAATGATGCCAGAAATCAGGCTAAACATGCTGTCAGCAATTTAAGCAGGTAAAATGAATCGATTGTCCACTGGACTGTTAGTAAACACTTTGTTAAAGCTTTGAAAAGTAAGAACTATTCAAGAACAATGTTTAAAACATATTTAGACAGGCATATGAATATAAAAGATTAGACAGATATAGGCCAAATGTAGATATGCTGTATAACTCTATGACCCTAACCATAAATCTAACCATTTACTAAATCAGAAATGCATGTTTCTCATGATAGAAGTGTTTGCATGTATTTAAATACCTTTCATGTTCTCAGGAAATTCATAAATAGATTACAGTTAAGGTAAATTGGAAAATGTAATAGTTAATTTTGTAAACCTAGGCAGCAATGCGATAAATTCTCAGTCTGCTGATAGTGAAATTACAAAAGCTATTTGGGATCCTACCACCAAACACACCTTAACCACCCCCCCCCCCCCAATTCTCCATTTTCCACTGGGATTTCTCCCTCCATGGTTCCCTTGTCCATTCATCCCTCCCCACTAGCACATATCCATGTAGGCAACAGAAAAGCTACACCTGCCCATTCACCTCCTTCCTCACCTCTATTCAGGACCCCAAACAGCCCTTACAGGTGAGGCAACATTTCACCTGTGTATCTTTCGGGGTCACCTATTGTATAGGATGCTCCTCATGCGGTGTCCTCTACATTGGTGAGACCCGATGAAGACTGAGGAACCACTTTGTCAAGCACCTCCGCTCCATCCGCAGAAGAGTGGAATTTCCTGGTGGCTATCCATGCCACGATGGGGCCATTCGCAGGAAGGAAGAGCAACACCTCATATTCCGGGTAGGGAGCCTCCAACCTGATATCATGAACATCAATTTCTCCATCTAGTATTTTTCCCACTTCTTCAATTCCCCACTCTAGCCCCTTCTTACCTCTTCTCCTCACTTGCTTGTCACCTGGTGCCCCTCCTATCAGATTTCTTCTCCTCCAGCTCTTTAAACTATCACCTCCCAGCTTCATACCCCAACCCCCACCTACCTAGCTTCATTTATTGCCTTCTAGCTTGTCCTCCTTCCCCTACCCCCACCTTTTTATTCTGACATCTTCTCCCTTCCTTTCCTATTCTTTTGAAGGGTCTCAGTTTGAAAAGCTGACTGTTTATTTATTTGCATAGATGTTGCCCGACCCGCTGAGTTCTTCCAGCACTTTGTGTGTGCTACTCTGAATTTCCAGCATCTGCAGAATCTTGTGTGTTGACAAAAAACTATTAGTGTCAAAAATCTCTGGAGGAGAAGGGAGATGTTAAATTCCCACCATCCCTCATGAACTGCAATTCAGACACGAGAACCATAATCTCTACTTCTGTCAGTGGAGTTACGACACATAGAAAGAACACTTAATCTCTTAGTTTTGAGACCAGAGTTTGATTACAGGTGAGGCTATCACTTATTCTTGAAAACTGGTTTGTTCAGCTAGCACCAAAACTCTCAGACTGCATAAAACCATATAAACATTTTAATAGATACCCAAAAGAATTCTATTTGAAACTTCCATTACCTGCTATTTTTATTCCAACTCATTGGCCTTGACTGTGTAACACTCTTTCTTCATTTTCAGTCAGTAAAGTTGCTTTATAGAGAAGTATGACTTTATTTTAGGACCTTTCAGAGACATGACATAGCACTCTATATATTTATATACGGAGACCTGATAAGGTGCTGACAAGAGTTGCATTTCATTCTTCTTAATACATGAATGGTCTTTGATGCGTGATAAGTTCTAAGCAGTGGGACTGAATAACAGCAGAGAATATAACCATAGACCTCCAAGTTATAAGGCAAACAGATCTTTAACATAATTTTGAAAAAGTAAAAGATACTTAAAATACAAAAATCATTGACATTCATATACATTTCTAATCTGATGTGCAAAGTTATCCAGATACTTTAAGGGTTGTGGTTGCTACCTTATTAAAAGCCATCAATGCAGCACACCACTAGTTACCACAGACATTAAGTAAAACTTTATGGATTCATTTCCAGAAGACTGAAAACCTGATGGAAGACTTTTATAATCATGGGATTTCCCATGGCACTTTATTAAATCTGAAAAACAGTGTTTTCAAGTTTGTTGGATATATTTTGGGATGCTCCTGAATTTTCCCATGAGTTTACTGCTGCCCATTACAATATTCTGGACTCGAATTATAATGTTTTTGAGCTTTGGAATGAGATTTATTTAACCTTTGGCTATATTCAAGGGCAATAAGGCTAGTTCCTTAAGTTGGTTAAGTGGTTTCTTAAGGTGGTCATAGCTGGGGGAAGAGTAGTGGGGATAAACTCCCACTACCGGTGAAATGCTCCCAATGGCATGCGTCTCAAATAGCCTCTGACAACCAAGTCCAGCTCCTGGCCTTCACGTTTGGCTTAGCTGCTAAGCCCAGTGGAATTGTTTCTACCGACAGGAGAAGGGGCAAAGGCAGGTTACTGGTGCCTCAGAACCAGTTGCTTTGGGCAGATGAGGCTCTTCAGCTGTGGTTGACAGCTCATCCAGGAGAAGGAGATCTGTGATCTCAAACTATTAATGCTTTGCAGCTATACCCACTGATGGGGAAAGCTTCAGGAGCAAACCCCGAGAAAAAATATGGAGCTGGAGATGCCAAGGCAGTCTTACATTGAACTCAATGCAGACTATCAAATCCTGCAGCACCGTTGGTGCCAAACTGAATTGGCCTCTGCCATTCCTTTGGATTCATCAGCTGTGTGGAGAGGGGCAGCCTGCTACATGAGCAACAGCTTGCTCTCCATATCATACTGCCCTGGCTTGCGTATCACATAAACAGCTGGGTTGACCTCAACCAATGGAGGGCCTCTCTCTTATAAGGCTAGGTTGCTTAGCACTACTGACATATCTAAATTTGAATATGAAGGTGATTCACCCATCAATAAATGGTGATGAACTTAGAGCATGGATCAGTACTTGGAGCTATGATGCTGTGGCATTACAGAGACTTGGTTGTCACAAGGGCCAGGGTTGGCTGCTGGATGTCCCAGGATTTGGATATTTCTAAAAGAGTTGGGGGAAATGGTGTTACTAATCAAAGATAGTATCATAGCTGCAGAAAAGGAGGACATCGTGGAAAGGAGGTCTATTGAGTAAGTGTGAGCATAAGTCAGAATGAAGAGGGAACAATCCCTCTATTGGGAGTATTCCACAGGTCCTCCAATAACAACAGTGACACTGAGGAGCAGATCAGTAGGCAGATGTTGGAAAGGTGAAAAAGTAACGAGGTTGTTGTCATGAGTGGCTTTAGCTTCCCTAATATTGACTGGCACATCTTTAGTGGGATCAGATCAGACAGGTTTCTTGGTAGTTTTAAGGCAGCCAGGAAGGAGTTTAAGAAGGGCCTTAGTAGAGTTAGAAGGGAACACAAGAAGATCTTGGCAAGAAAGATTAGAGAAAATCTTAAAACATTCTACATAAACCTGAAGAACAGAAGAATGACTGGAGTGAGGGGAGGGATAAAAGAGGAGACATATGCTTGGAGTTAGGGGAGGTAGTGGAGGTCCTTAATAAATACTTTGCTTTGGTAATCACTAGGACAGGGACTTTGATGAATGAGAGTTCAGCATAGAATTGGCAAATGGGCTGGAACATGTCAAAGCTAGGAAAGAGGCAGTGTTGAAACTTTTGAAAAACGTAAGGATAGTTAAGTCCCTGGGGCCAGATGGGATATATCCCAGGTTACTACGGGAAGCAAGGGGAGGAGACTGCTGTGTCATAGCCAATGATCTTCGCATCCTCACTGGACACAAGAGTAGTACCAGAAGATTACAGGATGGCAAATGTTATTCCGTCCAGAAAAGGTAATAGAGGTAATCCTGGGAATTATACATGATACATTAGGGGCATTTAAGAGACTTTTAGATATGCACATGGATGATAGAAAACTGGAGAGCTACCCGAGAAGGAAGGGTTAGATTGATCTTGGAGAAGGTTAAAAGGTTGGCACTGTATTGTGCGCCAAAGGGTCTGTAATGTGCTGTACTGTTCTATATTGCATAAACCAACAAGCTCCAATGGAGGAAAGACTTTCAATCTAACATCTGCAAGGTTCAACATTTTATTCCACCTTAATTCCAAGTTAACTGCTACACATGTAACCTCTGGCTCTGCTTCTTCACCCGTTTCACACGATTGGTAGCATCCTTCTGAATTAGAAGTTTAGTAGTTCAAACACTTTATTTCAGATTTGAGCACTCTAGATTGTTGGAGTTGCCATCTTGCAGATAAACTGAGAATCCATCTCCATTTCAGGTGGATAGAATAAAAATTGTTGTGTTACAACTTTAATAATAAAAAAATATGCCTGGCCAATATTTACGTCCTGCATTGACAAAAGCAGTTTATCTCGATATTCTCACATTATTGAGTGTACGATCTTGCTGTGCGCCATTTCACAGGAGTGATTTCAGGAACACTAAAAAAATTATTTGGGATATCCTGAGGTCATGAAATGGTCTGATTCAAAAAGATATTTCTTTCCATAGGATCATCTCTACTGTATAAGCAAATTATTTCATAGTCATTGTAACTTCTCATGGCTTACTACAAACTACTAAAGCTCTTCTTAAATTAGAAATCCAAGTGAGTAGTCAATGCAAAATTAAATGGCTTGCAGCGTCTTGTAAATGGCTATACAGCATCTTTCACCATCTTGGGACAGGCCACTTACCATTAAGACCAATGAAGTGCCTCCTTAATATTCAGCCTTTTGAAAGTATCTGCAAATTTATCAGATGATAGCAAAGGGAATCATTCTTGATCTTTTTCCTTATATCATATCTGATATTGATTGATAGTTATGAAATTCATAACCTTATTATCTTTGAGGCATAACCTGGCATGGTGGGCAGCTATCGATGGGGAATCTTGACTTTATTGTCTATGAATTCCCATGCAAAAATCAAAATCTAATTAAATCATGAGCTTGATTCCGTCTCTCCAAAAAAAATCTACAAATTCATTGATTTTTTAAAAACATTCTTTTTCAGATATGATCCTCGATTCAATACTTGGTTTCACCTCTCCAGCATGCTCCAGAAGCGAACCCACTTCAGCATGTGTGCTTATAACGGCCTCCTCTTTGCTCTGGGAGGTCGGAATTTGGAAGGTCCTCTAGCAGCCGTAGAATGTTACGTCCCTTCCACCAATCAGTGGCAGATGAAGGCTCCAATGGAGGTCTCCCGCTGCTGCCATGCTTCTGCAGTGAACGACGGCCAAATCCTGGTATCTGGTGGCTACATCAACAATGGCTACTCTCGCACTGTTTGCACCTATGACCCTACAACAGATACATGGAAGGACCGTGCCAGCCTGAGCACCCCGAGAGGCTGGCACTGTTCCATCACCCTTGGTGATTATAGCTACGTGATGGGTGGTAGTCAGCTTGGACCACACGGTGAGCGAGTTGATGTGTTAACGACTGAACGCTACAGTGCCTACAATGGCCAATGGAGCTACGTGGCTCCTCTATCGATTGGCGTGAGCACTGCGGGTGCAACGACCCTGAACGACAGAATCTATCTAGTTGGAGGCTGGAATGAAAGTACAAAAAAGTACAAGAGTTGCATCCAAGTCTACAATCCCGATCTGAATGAATGGACTGAGGAAGATGATCTACCCGAAGCCACCGTGGGTGTTTCTTGCTGCACCATCATGTTACCCAACAACAAACTTAGAGAGTCTAGAGCAAGTTCTGTGGCATCTGCAGCAATCAGTATCTGATGAACATCATGTTTTAATTACAAAAAAAAATCTCCCCCCACATCCCATGCTCAGAACCCACTCAGGAATCTAAACCCTACTTTACTACACCATTCCTGCCCCATTCCATGAATAATATCCTAGATCAGACTGAAGCAGCGGGTGGCTCTGTCTAATGACCCACAAAGTTTTATCTGTATGAAAGAGCTCGGCAGATCTTCTTAACCACAATTGCGCCCCCAACATTGTAAAGTGCAGAGATATTTTCATTTTCCAAACAAGTTTCATCAAATATTTTTGCGAAGGTAGTCCAAAAAGCCAAGTCGTATCTATTTATCAAATTGAACAATTCACTGGCCTTGGGAGCCTCCAAGACACAATCATATCATGGACAATGACTATCAAAAGTATTAACTGATTCTATTATGTGGAGAACAAAAAGTTTTACTTCTGGAATTCAGACTTGGTAAAGTGACATCAATATTAACCAGCTCGAGTGAGGAACAGCCGACAAAATGTAAACTACGTTTAAAATGTATATTACATCTCCAGTTCAGAAGTCAGAAAAGGAACACCTATATCAATTCTATTCTCCCTTTTTTAACATCTCCAAGGTAGTGAATGTTTGTACGTAAAAGGTAAGGTCTTAACTTCTGATGAGTAGTGATGGCCCGTGCCTCTCCCCAAAGTTTTTCTGAACATTTGACAATGTTTAGGCAGCCTCACTAGGTACAGTCAAAGCAATTGGGAAAGCTTACAGGTACTGCTTCTGTTGATCATTTTAAATGTAACAATCAAACAATCAAAAATTAAGATGGAAGCTCAACGATTTAAGAAATGGGTTCTTTGGGCGAAATGGGTCTTCCAGAATTGATTTTAGAAGAACAACAATCATTTAAATAAGATGCGTTACTGTTTGATGGAAGTAAAAGTCTGAATCTCGAGCTGCTGAGTTTGATCAGCTCTGTGATAATAAGGTTGTGAAAAACAGCATTGAGATAGATATATTTGCAATCGTTTATGTAGCAGGAAGGGAAGGTATGTTGTAGTAATTCCATTATTTACAGAAATTGGGAAGATGCAGTAAATCACCTCCTGAGGCTTAAACTTTTAACTATAAAGTTAGCAAGTATGAACAGAAAAGTGATTGAGATGTTATTGGTGTCTTCATTTTAATACTCCCCCAAGCACCAGAATTGAAAGAGTTCTCTTTCTACCTTAATAACAAAAGGTGTTGAAAAATCCATTATGTTTCCTTGGTGCAAGCTCCAACAATTCAGAAGGCCAAGACACAAATCAATACATAGTGTTAGAAATACTCAGTAAGTCAGGCAGATATGATGTTCAAGGTCAATAGCTCTTTTTAAGAATTGAAAGAATTTGGTTAAAACTGCAAAGGATGGAGAAAAGAAAGAGAACATCTGTGATAGGGTGGACTAAAGGTTGGTCTAGTGATGCAAGTTTTCCAAAGCCACCAAAATTAATATCCATGAATGATAGAAAGTAAGAATCATGCTGGAACTTTGATATACAGAACAACCAGAATTCACAGTTAATGTCTTAGTTGGGGAATTTTGCATCAGAACCATTTTCTGATAAACATGTAGCTATCTGAAATTGTTGAATTTACTGTTAAACCTCATCAGATGGGAGGTGTACAGATAAGAGAGCTCCAATTCCACGAGCATTCTCTGGGCTTCATTGATATAGTGTAGGAGTCAAAGACCAAAAACTGAGAGTGAGAATTACAATAATAGGAACTTTGAACACTCTGTCTTTAACTTCCTCCACTTTTCTAATGAAGCCAAACATATAACCATATAACAATTACAGCATGGAAACAGGCCATCTCAGCCCTTCTAGTCTGTGTCGAACGCTTACTCTCACCTAGACCTACCAACCTGCACTCAGCCCATAATCCTCCATTCCTTTCCTGTCCATATACCTATCCAATTTTTTTTTAAATGACAATATCAAACCTGTCTCTACCACTTCTACTGAAAGCTCGTTCCACACAGCTTCCACTTTCTGAATAAAGAAGCTCCCCCTCGTGTTACCCCTAAACTTTTGTCCCCTAACTCTCAGCTCATGTCCTCTCATTTGAATCTCCCCTACTCTCAATGGAAAAAGCCTATCCACGTCAACTCTATCTATCCCCCTCATAATTTTAAATACTTCTATCAAGTCCCCCCTCAACCTTCTACACTCCAAAGAATAAAGACCTAACTTGTTCAATCTTTCTCTGTAACTTAGGTGCTGAAACCCAGGTAACATTCTAGTAAATCTCCTCTGTACTCTCTCTATTTTGTTGACATCTTTCCTATAATTTGGTGACCAGTACTGTACACAATACTCCAAATTTGACCTCACCAATGCCTTTTACAATTTTAACATTACATCCCAACTCCTATACTCAATGCTCTGATTTATAAAGGCCAGCATACCAAAAGCTTTCTTTACCACCCTGTCCACATGAGATTCCACCTTCAGGGAACTATGTACCATTATTCCTAGATCACTCTGTTCTACTGCATTCCTCGATGCCCTACCATTTACCATGTATGTCCTATTTTGATTAGTCCTAACAAAATGTAGCACCTCACACTTATCAGCATTAAACTCCATCTGCCATCTTTCAGCCCACTCTTCTAACTGGCCTAAATCTCTCTGCAAGCTTTGAAAACCTACTTCATTATCCACAACGCCACCTATCATAGTATCATCTGCATACTTACTAACCTCTTCAAAAAATTCAATAAGATTTGTCAAACATGACCTTCCACGCACAAATCCATGTTGACTGTTCCTAATCAGACCCTGTCTATCCAGATAATTATATATACCATCTCTAAGAATACTTTCCATTAATTTACCAACCACTGACGTCAAACTTACAGGCTGATAATTGCTAGGTTTACTCTTATAACTCTTTTTAAACAATGGAATCACATGTGCAATATGCCAATCCTCCAGCACCATCCTTGTTTCTAATGACATTTGAAATATTCCTGTCAGAGCCCCTGCTATTTCTACACTAACTTCCCTCAAGGTCCTAGGGAATATCCTGTCAGGACCCGGAGACTTATCCACTTTTATATTCTTTAAAAGCGCCAGTACTTCCTCCTCTTTAATCATCATAGTTTCCATAACTACTCTACTTGTTTCCCTTACCTTACACAATTCAATATCTTTCTCCTTAGTGAATACCGAAGAAAAGACTGTACCTTCTTTTCGTTATAGGCATGTTGGAATCCTTGGCTCAACACAAGAGTTCAATATTTCAGATAACTAACCTTTTTTTTGCTTTTATGAGAACTGAATACCTCTGATGCAAGTTCACCCACCTAAAGCATTAAATTTATTTTTCCCCTCTCTCCATAGATCTGCTGAATATTTCCAGCAATCTTTGTTTCAGATTTTCAACAATTTATCTGCATCTCACAGTTTCAGCATGATTTTTCCTCTCTTTCACCAATGGTCCTCAATTATCTGTTAACTAAATTACCCCAAAAACATTACTTCAGCCACACACTTGGTCACCACCCCATCAAAAACATTTCCTTTGTTATCTCCAAATTAAAACACATACAGATCTCAATTGTCCAGTTACAAAGAAGGGCTGTTGACCCAAAACATCAACTGTTCTTCCTCTCTTCTCACATGGGGACTGACCTGCTGAGTATTTCCAGTACTTTGTTTTTATTTCAGATTTCCATTATTTGCAGCTTCTGATTTTCAAAATACAAATAAGAAACTGGGAGAGGGAAAGTCATGTGCCTGAAATATTAACTCAGCCCTCCATTGTCCACTGATGCTGCTGGACCTGCTGAGCGTTTTCAGCTCATAATTTGTACTTATAATAATGAATCCCATAAACAAAACAGAATGGAAGATGTAAATGGCCGTTTCCCTAAATGATTTCAAATATCAGCACCAAGTCTGAAGACTTGTGCCTACATGGAACTTTACTTTTTATTGGATTGAATAAAATGGTTCGTCCAATAGTAATGAGGATTGAGCTCAAGAATTAGTCCTTGGTGGAAATCAAATGAAACATAGCTGTAATGAACATGAATAAAAAGGAAGGACATTTGGTTCTTAAGGTCAAACAATCATAGATTGAAAATATCTAACCAAATACATGGCAGACTAAATACTACCCATCACATTGCAAGTTTAAGATTAAAAATCCTGAATTTGCTTTAATGACATTATTGGCTCACAGCTAAAATATTACACAAAATGCTAAACAATTATAGGAAGAGGAACAAAAAATGGCTCAGCCCACCATGTCCTGTTTTAAGTACTGCAACATCTGCCTTAATTAAGATGTGGTGTAAATTCCAATGGCGGCAAATGCTTGAGCCTAGTCTAATCCCCTCCCTTAAAATGCAGAACAAAGACAAAAATCTGTAATTTAGTCCAGAATTTAGGAAGATTTTAGACATGACATGAAAGAAAAAAAGGATAACAGCATGTACTTCAAAACAAAAATGATTTTGGTTGGTTCAGTATTTCCTGGGAGCTGAAAGTCATTCATCTACTTGTCCCTGCCACAAGTGGATCCCCAGAGAGAATATACTGACCTGACCCATCCACAAATGCCAGAAATACTTTGACATTAAAATCTTTAACATACTATAAAGATGAAAGTACATTTATTTAAATTAGATTTTTGAAATAAATTACCTAAAACCTGCCTGCCTCTCTATTTGAAATGAATGGAATCATTGTGGATTGTTCAGATTTTCTAGTATACATAACGCCTAGGAACCTGCAGGAGGATTTTGCTCCCCTGCCGGACTCCATGACAAATCCAATGTCACAGCACATTCAGAGTCAGAGCAGAAAAGTTCTGTCAGAAAGTTTGGGATTTTCGTTGCGTTAACGCAAAGTCCTGACCATCCTGGGAAAATGGCTTATGTTACACATAGAACTAGAAAATTTATTTATTTTTTTGTTGATTCTAGAATTGCATTTAACTTAACTCAGCTTGGAATATAATTACATTTCAAGTTTAGTTACAAATAACAATCGTAATTTCTGTACGGATCTCAGAAATGTGAAGATGGTAAAACCATGCTGGTGGTGGAAAGATTTAGTGCTGGTTTTAAGAAAAGGCAAGAAGCTTTAAGAAAGATTATAGTGAAGTTAATGGAATCTTGAGCAGTTTAAGGTGTTGAATTTTAAAATGTTGAAGTTAATGTAAGAGAATAAGAAGGGTCACTGAAAAAGGTTAATATTGACTTGCTTGTTAATGAAAGCTAATGTCCAGTGTTTTTTCTTTAAACATGGCAATACATTTGTTACTGTTTCTTTTGCCAGAAAATGTTAAAAACATTTCAAATAGCCTTGCAATAACAATTATAAAATATTATCAATGCTGGAAATTGCTGGGTATGGGTTTTACAGGAATTAAACTGGTAGGGGGAGAAACGTTACAGAGAACTATACTAAATCACCAGTCTAACATTCAACTGCAAACTCAGCTTTGATGTACTGAGATCCTGTCATGGCTTGACTATGGCCTTCAAGAATCAGGCAAGCACAGAAAATACAGATATGTATCAAAAAGAAGTCAGTTACATGATATCTCTTCAAGAAAGTTACCACTGTAAAATAAACATTTGATACCAGTTGAACTATCTTCAGCTTTTACTGCTGACATTCTCCAATTTTGCATTTACTATTGCTACCATATTAACATGGAAGGCAACAGAGGCAATACCGACCACGAAAGAAAAAAATGAATATGGAACAAATACACAAAATAACCAGATTGAACCCTAACAGATTTCCTAATTTTAGAATAAGATTATTTTACTGAAATCTTATTTGTATTCAAATAGGATAATTATTACGAACCCTCACCCCCGCCAACCGTTTGCCAACACCAGCACTGAAATTTCTCCAATATGATTGAATGGAATGGTTTCAACCAGTCAAATCAAGCTTCACTTATCCAAACTTCATTCTTCTCCAGAGGGAGTCAATTCCAATCTTTAGACAGTATAACACTGGTAGACAGGCTGTGACTGAAGTTAGTAAAGGTTTTTTGAACAACAGTGAAAGTAAAAATGGTTTGTTGAATTTTAAATTGCCTTGATCCATTACAAAACATCTGTCTCCTTGCATATTCACTGTCATAAAAGGTGATTTACTATTTGTGTGAATAAAAATATATAAATGGTAAACATTGTGCTTTCATTGTATTTATCACTTCCCTCACATTTATAGATTTTACACAATGTAATGCCATATTGAATTTTTAAGAGTGCTTCATTTCAATCATTAAAAATCTGCCAATTAGCCAATTGATTGAGTCAAAGCACTCTTAAAATTGCTCTGCAAAATGAACCAATATTAGATAGATTAAAAAGTATTAGAAATCCTTAGAACCATATTACTGTATTAATATTCTAGCTATGCACTCTGTTAGAATGAGAAATTATGATTAGCATTTTCCCTTAAAAGGATGAAAATAATAAAATGCTAGAAAAAAAAAGAATGTTTACAACATAGTTAGAAAGTAATAGTGAATGTTTATGATAAAAGCTAGACATTAAGAAGCTCCTTAAGGAATGTGTGTAAAGGAGAAATGAAAGCACATAAAACTAAGAAAACAGAGCCAGTTCTAGCACCTCAAAACCTGGCTGATAGAGTAAAAGCTCAATATCAAAGAACCTTCTGTCTAGTGAATCTAGACAGCAATAGGATAGGAATTGAGAAGTAAAGTTCCTCAGTGCCAAATTGCCCAATTGACATTACAAATGTTCCCAATAATGAATTTGTGGTCAATCTCCCACCTCACCAAGAGCATAATCGTGAAGTCACATTTGCTAAGCTCAGAGTGTCCTATTCCTTTTGAACAATCACTCACAACTGCACTGTCAAGGGTGATAGTGGAGTGAAATACAATGGGCATTTAAGAGGTTCTTGGATAGGCAAATGAATATGCAGAAAATTGAGGGATACAGACATTGTGTAGCAGAAAGGATTAGTTTAACTACTAGATTAATTACAGATCGACACATTGTGGGCTGAAGGGTCTGTTCCTGTGCTTGTATTGTTCTCTGTTCTATGTTGGCAAGGTTATGCAAAATTACTTAAATGTTTAAGCTTTGACTTGAAGAATGAACATTTGGATGAGGGATTGATTGATGGCACTTAACCACATGCACATGAGGAGGCATACAGGGCTGCCAGGTCTAGCAAAACTACTCACCAAATTGTGATAAATGCCAGGGTAATGGAATTATTCTATACATTTTTAAACATATGAATAATGCAAGCAAGTAATACATTTGATAAATAGTTTTACCCAATCCAAATGACAATGATGCTCACTACACTGAAAACGAATAGATTATGGATTAGATTTTTCCTTTATTGATAGTTCTGAAACACTCTTTATTTTCCTGGGAGAATGATACCATCGTACTGTAAACAGAAAGGGAAAAGGAAAGCATTAGAAAGTGAAATGTCTTAGATACAAATTTCAAAGACAACCCAGACCAATGACTTAAATCTGGAAAGCTCAAGGTACCTTTTGTTGAAACCAGCGCATGGCCTCCTCCTTGCTGATCCTGTGTTTAGCTCCAATGCGGCCACGTTTACGCTTCTTATCAGCAATGCTGAAGCCTGGTCTACCCAGAACCTACAAAACGAGGAGAGACAGGAATCACACCAGAAACAGTCTACAGGCAAAAGAAAAGTTTTCTTCACCAAAGCTGGCAGTATTAAAAAAATGCTGTATATCTGTCGGGGGTGAGCATTCTCAGGCAGTGGGAAACTACAAAGAAGATGGGCTTAACTAAGCAACTGAATACCAGCAACTTCAGTTGGTAAATAGAGGTTTTAGGGAAGCAAATTTAAATGCATATAGTCAATGGGAAAAATGGTTGAACATACAGACAACAGAGGCAGTAGAAGAAAGGAAGACTAAGGAACTCTTATATAAATGAGGCAAAATGGAAGTATAGGAATGAAAAAAGAAATTAAATAATCCAATTTATAAATTTTAAGGCGTAGAGCAAAAGTGTGGCAGTAAGTGGATAAATATGAATTAAGAGTTTCATTGCAGTCAACAGGACAAGTTGTTGTTGATGAAAATGCTTAAACAGAAACTGTCTGAAATTGGTTGAGCACAGAGTGTACAGTGAATTATTAGTATTTGATCTGTCACAAAGAATGACATTGGTAATCAACTTCAGTAAAATGTGGTTCTGAAACTGACTAAAAGATAAACAGTTCAACATGAGACACCAGGTCACAAACACGAGAAAATTTGCGGATGCTGGAAATCAAAAGCAATGTACACAAAATACTGCAGGAACTCAGCAGGCCAGGCAAAATCTATGGAAAAGAGTAACTGTTGATGTTTTGAGCTAAAACCCTTCATCAGTCTTGATGACTTCCTCCAGTATTTTGTGGGTGTTGCATAGGGCATTAAGTGTTTCCCTGATTATAATTCTACTGGAATATTGTCAAGGGCCGTGGTTTTCATGGACAAAAAAAATGATGAATCATTTAAAAGCAAATGAAGCACCAGCTTTGGAAAATAAAATGGACAAAGTTAAATGTTGATTAGAAACATGAGAACAGGTAGAAAGACACATACAGGAAGTATTATGGGCCATAAAAATGTCAATGCTTCTGTCAATACAAGATTAATGACAATTCAGTAGATTATCCTCTACAGTAAAGTTTTTGAAATGGATTGTTAATCAGAAGAAATTACATGTTTATCCGCTATGTGAGAACAACATGTTTTTTCAACATATGGTTAGAACATCAATAATGAATGGTTACAGAGAGAATCTGTAATTTAAGAACTGTGTAAACATTTAAGAAATTTTAATTTAAAAAAAATATATAAATTGGAACAGGAATAAGTTTACAGCAGATAAGTCTAGTTGAAGAAAAACACTGACAACATTTTAAGTGTTCCTACTTTCCTTTAGTAGGATCCAGGGGACACTCGCAGGATGTTTGCCTTCATTGCCGTTCTCAGCTTGCTCCACCAACATGTCCTGAAACCACCCAAGAGTCTCCCCAAATGTTATTATTAAGAACAGATACCATTGTATGCCCTGCCTCAGCAAATTATGACTCAAGCTATTTCAAAATTGTGAGTAGCTTAATCATTGTTTATGAGTAACAAACAGCATATGACCTAGAGATATCACATACTATAGCTCCATTTGAATATCAGTATCTTCCATTCTCTCATCAAATGCTGCTAACTGTTGGTTGGACAAAAGGAAGAATCATTAAAATAACTGTAGTTTACATATTACTACTCAGCCAAGATATATTTCCTCTTCCTCTCCAATTTTTTCCCCTCCCCTGAAGGCAGGCACTCCTTACTCAAGTGCAGTTCCACAGATTTGGTCTGTTACTATATCCAAGTAGCCTTTCTTCTTTTGTGAGTACATACAACAAACAGCAATCATCACAAGTTTAGCTGATTCTCATAAGACAGTTACAACAGTATAAGAATATCAGCACCAGGAAACTTTGGGCCTCAGGGCCAAGGGTTGATTCTTGCTGGCTAATGAGATGCAAAATATAGTTTTGCAGTACAGTAAGTTAGTCTCACTGGGACTATATATAAAAAAAAATCACAACCTCACCTGGAGTACACTGTGCAATTTTGATCTTCAAATCTAAATATCTATATTCTTGCCTTGCAGTCAAGGCATCAGTTCTGTGGACTAAATCCTGGCATGAAGAATCATCCTCAAGGAAAGACAATGAGAAGTTGGAATATACTAACCAGAGATGAGATCAAAGTGAGGTGATCTCTTTGAGAGAGTGACCTCCATGTTTCAAGGGGTGATGTGTGCTCCTAGAAAATGAACCACTCTGCGATTTTCCATGACCAAGAACTACAAATTTAAAAGCTATAGATGAACTACAAGTTCTTCACAACATGACATTCATGCATAGTTTAAAGTAAACCGGGAACACCCAAGGTTATTGACCAGCACAAGTTAACCAACTCCCTCGTCCATCACACCAGTGCAGAATGGCACCTATAGGAAACATTTTTTTTTAAAAAAAGTATTGGATTGTTCTGTGGATCGTTTTACTTATTAGTTTTTTTGTGGTTTTTTTTTACTTACTTTATGGACAGCAGCACTGAAAGTGACCTGCTAAGATAAGTTCTTGGCCTGGAGTCGATGAAGCTGGGCTGGGAAGAAGGTCTCACAAGGGGGAATTAGTTTTGACTAGCATTAAAATCACATTCATTCAAATGTTTTAATCAAAGGCAACTGTATAACTGATGACACATACCACATAAAAATCCAAACCATAGATACCAATGCTTGGGTCATACTTGATACCCAAATCAATATGCTCCTGAATGCCAAAGCCAAAGTTGCCAGTGTCAGAGAAGTTATTTTTCCTCAATTCATATTCACGAACCTGTAGGTGAAAAGAATTAAAGAAAAAAATACTTTTAAAAAGCTTCCTCTAATGCTCCATTTTTATAACACATAATTCACAAATAATTGCCAATTTTAAGAAAACAGCATTTAGGCTCTTCTTGGGTGGCACGGTAGCATAGTGGATAGCACAACGTTTACAGTACAGGTGACATGGGTTCAATTCCTGCTGCTGCCTGTAAGGAGTTTGTACGTTCTCCCCATGACCGCGTGGGTTTCCTCCAGGTGCTCCTGTTTCCTGCCACAGTCCAAAGACGTACCAGTCAATAGGTTAATTAGTCATTGTAAACTGTCCTGTGATTAGGTTCGGATTGCTGGGTGGCATGACTCAAAGGGCCAGAAGGCTATACACCGTATACCAATAAATAAATGAATAGATAAATAGAAAGATAGAATTATTTTCTATAAAAAGCTGCTCAAGATTATTCCTAGGTAAACTATAGTTTATTTAGAATATTTCATTTAAATTAAAAGATCTAAAAAAGCAAAAGTAAACACCAGAGATATTTTGGATTAGCTAAAAAAAAGCCCAGATTTTGCACATGCATACAAAGTATCCAAAGTTTCTGTGTTAATTATGGCCCCAGATTTCAGTCTCAAAGATGACTGGGCAGACACATATTCCTTGGAATGGATTAAATCTTAAGTATTTCAGTCTGAACACTTAGTGCAAGATTATGGATTCTGCTTTTGGAAAAGCAATTCTATATCAAGATTTAAGAAATTGTGTCTCCATGCAATAATTATCTCTAAAATCAGCCGAAGTGTCCGACGAGAAATACAAGGCGGTACATATTTTACGAATGAACTGCCATTACTCAATGCAAACATGCAAGAAACACATGCATAATTTAATGAATTGCTAGATCATGCTTAATTCATACACCAAGGAAAATAACAAGTGAAGTTAACAAAGATCTGTCTGTAACTTAAGAAGTGGGTATCAAGTATTTACTTTCTCAGCGAAATGAATAAGAAATCAAAATTACAGCCATTACTTCCATTGACAATATTTACTACAATTTTCAAAAATTATATATTCACAATGGTATTAACCCTCATTAGCAGTACCAATTTATACCACATCCCAAACACTGGGCACTCATAACCAATTTCTGACGGTGACAATTTCAGAAAGAGACAGACAACTGCACATAAAGAGACAGTTATATCTCAGTCATTTTAATACAATCTATCTCATGCTGGACAGATCATAAGTCAAATCATTAAAGCAAATCTTCTTATTTATTTACTTAGTGATACCGTGCGGAGTAGTTCCTTTTGGCCATTTGAGCCTCACTACCCCAACGTCCCCGACAACCCTGATGATGTTTCTATCATTCATTCTATGGGATTTCTTGTTTAGTGGATGTCTGCAAAGAGTAAGAATTTCAGGTTGTATACAGGTTGTCCCTCCTTATCCACGAATTCCACATGCGCAAATTCAACCAATCGCGAAAACCCAGAAGTGCTCTTCCAGCACTTGTTCGAGCATGTACAGACATTTTTTTTCTTGTCATTATTCCCTAAACAATGCAGTATAACAACCAGTTTACATAGCATTTACATTGTATTAGGTATTATAAGTAATCTAGAGATGATTTAAAGTATACGGGAGGATGTGCATGGGTTATTGTAGATCAGGATCGAAAAAAATCGTAAGTTCTCTTACTAAGAAAGTCGGAACAGGTACATCCGGTATTATTTAGTGTCAGTTAGTCAAACGTTTGTCTTAGTATATAGTATTTATTTTACCTTTCTATGCATATAAAACACTTAAGAACGTATGTTTCAGCACCAGGCTCGGGAACGGAAGTTCTCGGGACTCAGGACAGACCGCTCCCAAGTGCGCTCTCCACCATGCCGGGTTGATGTGGAGGATCAAAAGCCCAAAACCCCAAAACCCAATAATTAAACCACTGTGTTGCTTAGTAATAATTGCAGCTTTCCTCGGGGCAGGGCCTTTCTCACTTTATCCTTTAAAATTGTTCCGATCATTGACCAACGTAGCTTAACGCTTTTCCAATGACCGATGGCGTTTCACCTCTTTCCGATCGCTTTATTATTTCCACTTTATTTTCAATCGTGATTATTTTCGCGACTAGAAACACTATGGATTCAGATCTCTGCCGCCAGGTCCTAATGTCCTCCGCACTGAGACAGGTTAAATAAGGTCTGGGGTTCCACTGGGCCCTAAGGTCCACCGCATTGAGACAGGTTGAATAAGGGACTTGAGCATCCGCGAATTCTGGTATCCGCGAGGGGTCCCGGAACCAATCCCCTGCGGATAAGGAGAGCCAACTGTACTGTAGACATTCGCTGATATTAAATTGAACTACCTGAACCATTTGAATCTAATCACGGGACAATTTACAATGATCAGTTAACCTATCCAATATGTCTTTGGATCATGGGAGGAAATCAGAGCACCCAGAGAAAACCCACACATTCCATGGGGAGGGTGTACAGAGACTCCTAACAGACGGCACCAGAATTGAACTATGAACTCCAACGCCCCGACCTGTAATAGCGTCATGCTAACCACTATGCTACCATGGCACTCCTACAATTTGCCACAAATTTCACATTGAACTTTCATTAAAACAATTGTCAAGGGGAAAAAAACTTAAAAATTAAAAAGTTCATCCATCCTTTCAAAAAAGTAAAAATGATTTATACAAACTATTATGAATTGAAGTAAAAGAACTTACTTTAAGGCCCTTTTCCAGAATTTCTTCGGCTTTTGCACCGCGGACTGTGCAGTGAACAGCAATCTTTTCATTTCTCCTGATACCAAAAGATCTCACAGTATAGCGAGCTAATGGAGAACAAGTTTTATTCATCAGTACATTTTAAGTCAGCAGAGGTAACATGCAGAAGATTTGCACATTAAGTGTAAGTTCTCCAAATTAGCCCTGTAAGTTTTATAAAGCTCAACACACCTTTGGAGAACACAGGTGTTTGGCCTGTTAGCTGTTCCAGTACTTTCGCAGCTCGAGTAAGTCGATCACCACTTTCACCAACACAGATATTCATACAGAGCTTTCTGATACGAAGCTCACGCATAGGGTTTTCTTTCTTCTCAGTTTGGTCCTAAAATACAGCATCTCTTTAGAAAGCAATATATATTATTTATTTATTGAGATACAGCACGTAGTCGGCCCTTCAAGTCACATTGCCCAGCAATCCCCCAATTTAATCTGAGCCTAATCTCGGGACAATTTACAAAGACCAATTAACCTAACAACTAGTATGTCTTTGGATTGTGGGAGGAAACCCACACAGTCACAGGGAGAACAAATAAACTCCTTACAGGCAGCGCCGGGAATTGACTGTGTGTCACCTGTGCTAACCACTACGCCACCATGCCATTTTGATGACATCAAAAGGTTTACTTACAGCTGGTTCAAAATTCAGTCCAGCATTAATATCTTTATCCTTCCTCAACTAAAATTATATCTTATGTGATTTTTGCCTCTGTACTTGCTCAACAAATTATAACAGAAAATGCCAATAGGAATTGAGTACATTTTATATATAAAACAAGCTGACTTCAAATAGCATCCTTGGATAAATGGCATTTGTATGAATTATTACAGTATGTAATTGATAATGAAAACAAATTGTGACTCTTTTCTTGTTATATATAGGTATCAGTACGCTCAATAAATTTTACAACAGAACCACAAGTTCCTCGGTTTCACCTGTTTCGAAGATCACATAATCAATCAGCTTGAATTATAATTTTAGCAGACTTAATGTCACTGCTCCATAGTCATAGCTAAATTTTATAGGATTATTTACTTCTGTACATTCTTACAAACAGCGATTTTATAAATTATAAACATCACCCTTCTTACACCTGAATTTGTCTACAGTTAATTGAAATAGATAAAAGTTTGCTCCTCCTGGAGGAGCAAACTTAGCAAGTCAAATTATATGATTTCAAGCTGTGAATGTTCTTCATTTACAAGATTTTTTGAAAATCAGCAACAATTAACACTTAGACAGGCTGAGTATAAGCTTTTATAAAATATAGACTTTTGTCAAGTTATAGATCACTGCTGTAAAACCTAATGCATGATTTTAATTCCCAAACTGAACTTGTAGCTCACAAAATGAGTTGCACCTCAACAGAACTAAAACTGAAATCCAAATCACTGTGAACATGAGGCCAGCATTCCACATCTCCAAGCAGATCCCTATGCACCTAACTCCCATCCAAAAAAAATTTCAAACACATTTTGAAATCCTTAAAGTCTTGTATTAAAATATGACTATTTAAGAAGTCAGTGTAATGCCCAAAATAAATCTAAACTAGAAGTTAATTGATGTCCTCAGTGTGATCAGTATGCAGTGAAACAAAAGCAGTTTTCCTGGAAGAGGGGGGTGGAATAACCCCTGTATTAGTTAAATGATACCTAATGATACAACTCCTATATTGTCAGGTAAGTATTAGATACTGAATTAGATTTCTCTACACCCCTTTCTACAACCTCCTACTACACCCTGAAACGTTCACTTTGCTGCTTACAGTAACATAAGTTCCTGATTTTATATTTTCTTAATTTCATACCCCATGTTCCTAACGTCTAAGTACATGTGATTTAAGCAAAAGTCGCTGCACGTGGTCAGTGCCCGGCCCATCAAATGCCCTTTACAACATTTTTTTTTGGTCACCCATATGATACATAGCTTTAATGCAGTCTATGAGTGCTGGATTCCACCACCACCGCCCAACCCAGATATCACAACTTTTCCCTTTAAAATAAAAGCTACTCCTGACAGAAAAGGCTTAAGGTAGTGTGAAACGCACTATCATCAGTTAACAGGTGTTGGCCCTAGCAACGCAGAAACCACCGTGTAGTCTGCGGCCTAATCTGGCTTCCACATATTTCCGGAGAAGGAGCTTTTGTTCCACTTTAGGCTAACAGATAAAAGCGAGCAGAAATTCCCCTCAAAGCACTGATGCTCCCCTGATGCGCAGTAGTGACGCGGAACCGTTCCTTCACCATCCCCTCCCCCTTTGCCTCCTTACCGCCATGTTGGTCGAGAAGATGGAACGGCGACAGCAGCTCAGAACATTTCTTCTCAGGCCCCGAAACTAGCGGCGGCTGAAGGTCGGCCAAAAAAAAATATCTTCCTAGTGCCGAATGAACAAAGTAGCGCCACCATCTCCAAGCCGGGAAAAATGCATCCCATCCTCAGCAGGGCAGTCATCCCCGACAATGAAACGTCTGAGGGGACAGGCATGAGTGTTTTAGGGAAACCTAGAGCCAAAGACCCCTTTATGTGATCCAGTTTACATAAAGTATGTTACGGGATCTGAGAAGGGGCCCAAGTTATTGCGAAAACGAGTGGCGATGTCTCAATTCCAGTGTCAATCAAATTTGTTTGTACTCAGATTTAACTTGTGCATATACCTGACGGGCCATTATCCTCCAGCGTTTTAAGTTGTTTTAGTTAACACCCAACTGTTTAGGATGAAGCCAATGGGTAAGATACCTTCTGCAGAAGGAAACCTGCATCTATTTTTGTAACATGAACATTACTATCTTATCTGTATTAGGTCAGAGGTACCAAGTTCCAAAATATTATAAATGAACTTCCAGAATGTAGTCCAAAACACTGTGTTTAGGTTGAAAAAGTGTAATCTAAGTGAGACCCTGCAGCGAGATATTACTGAGTGTTTATGGTCATCTGGTCTTGTTTCCAAAATAGGCTTGGGACTTGTATTTTTTAATTAGGAGACTAATAATCCATTTTCTATTTCTTTCGCTGTCCATGCATACACTTCTAATTCTAAATCTCAACCTTATGCTGGTAACATAGCCGCAAGGATAATTCTGATTGTTTTCTGAAGAGTCTTGGACTTTCTCCGTACATCATTTTAAATCTGATACAATTTAATTAGGGAGTGTAAGTAGAAAGAATTACATTTATGTAGAGACTTACACAACTTCAGAACATTCAAATCATCAGATATCAGACACAAAATGCTAGGGGAACTCAGCAGGTTAGGCAGGATACATGGAGGAAAATGAATAGTTACTTCATCAAGATTTGAAAGTGGCAGAAAGGAAAGGTGTGGGAAAGGAGCAAGACCTGGCAGGTGATAGGTGAATCTAGGTGAGGGAGAAGTAGTAAAAGAGAGAATGATGTGAGAAGCAAGTTATGAGGTAATAAGTGGAAGAGATGAAGCACTGAAGGAGGAGGAATCTGACATTACTAAAGAGAAAACACCAGGAAATCTGCAGATGCTGGAAATTCAAACAACACACACAAAGTGCTGGTGGAACACAGCAGGCCAGGCAGCAGCATCTATAAGGCCTCCTCTACTGTCAAAATGAACTCATGTTGGAGGAACAACACCTTATATACCGGCTGGGTAGCCTCCAACCTGATGGCATGAACATTGACTTCTCTAATTTCCGTTAATGCCCCTCCTCCCCTTCTTACCCCATCCCTGACATATTTAGTTGTTTGCCTGTTCTCCATCTCCCTCCGGTGCTTCCCCCCCCCCCCCCCTTCTTTCTCCCGAGGCCTCCCGTCCCATGATTCTTTCCCTTCTCCTGCTCTGTATCACTTTCGCCAATCAGCTTTCTAACTCTTAGCTTCATCCCACCCCCTCCCCCCACTACTTTCAAATCTCTTACTACCTTTCCTTTCAGTTAGTCCTGACGAAGGGTCTCGGCCCGAAACGTCAACAGTGTTTCTCCCTATAGATGCTGCCTGGCCTGCTGTGTTCCACCAGCACTGTGTGTGTGTTACTAAAGAGAAGGTGCTTGGGAAGCTGAAAAGCCTGAAGGTAGACAAGTCACCTGGACCAGATAGACTACATCCCATGGTTCTGAAAGAGGTAACTGAAGAGATTTTTGATTGGAGGCATTAGTGATGGTATTTCAAGAATCAGATTCTGGAATTGTTCCAGAGGACTGGAAAATTGCAAATGTCACTTCGCTCTTTAAGAAGGGAGGGAGGCAGAAGAAAGGAAATTTTAGGCCAGTTAGCCTGACTTCAGTGATTGGGAATATGTTGGGAGTCCATTATTAAGGATGAAGTTTCAGGGTACTTGGAGAAGCTTGATAAAGTAGGCCAAAGTCAGCATGGTTTCTTTAAGTGTTAATCTTGCCTCAAATATGTATTCGTTGAGGATTTGTTTAGGATAGACAAAGGAGAGTTAGTGTAAGTTTAGACTTGGATTTTCAGAGGGCCTTTGACACGAGGCTATTTAACAAGAGCCCGTGCATGGTATTACAAGAAGGATACTAGCATGGATACAAGACTGGCTGATAGGAGGCAAATAATCGAAATAAAGGGGCCTACTTTTAGTTGGCTGCTGGTGACAAGTGGTATTCCGCAGGGGTCATATTGACTGCTGTTTTCCACATTATGTCAACAATTTGGATAATCGAATTAATGGCTTTTTGGCCAAGTTTGCAGACAATACATGAATAGGTGGAGGGGCAGGTAGTGTCGAGGAATCAGGGAATTTGCAGATTGGGAGAATAGGCAAAGAGCAGCAGATGGAGTAAGTGTAGGGAAGTCTATGGTCATGCACTTTTATAGAAATAGAGGTGTAGACTACTTTTCTGAATAGGAGGAAAAATTCAAAAATCAGAGATGCAAAGGGACTTGGGAGCCCTTGTACAGGATTCCCTGAAGGTTAACTTGCAAGTGGTAAAGGAAGGCAAATACAATGTTTGCATTCATTGAGACTAGAATAAGGATTTGATGCTTCAATTTTATAAGCTATTGGTCAGACCTCATTCATGAACAGCTTTGGGCCCTTATCTAAAAGATGTGTCGACATTGGAAAGGGTCCAGAAGTTGTTTAAAAGAATGAATTTAGGAATGAGAATTTAATGGCTCAGGGCTTGTACCTGCTGCTGTTTAGATGAGGGCTTACCTCATTGAAACCTATCATATATTGAAAGGCCTAGACAGAGTAGATATGAAGGAGTTTTCTAGGACCAGAGGGCACAGCCTCAGAATAGGGGTCTATCTATACAGAAATTGGATGTCCATGGATAAAATGAGGCAGTCAAGGCCAGGGAATTGAAAGTGGTGGAGATAATGGCAAATGTTATGAAGATGGGAAAGGACTGACCAAGGGGAACAAAATGGAATCAAGATACATGGACAAGTCTTCAAACATTGTGTCTGGCCTTAACTGTTACCACAATCTTCAATGAAATATGACTTTCCTAGCAATTAGCATAGCAACAAGCCCATCAAGTATGTGCCAACCAAGTACTTACCCAACGGCAGGTACAGTGGTGTATGGGCAAGGGCAGCACAGCAACAGTGGTTAGCCTAACATTAATAAAACACCAGCAACCTGGATTCATTTCCTGCAACAAGTATTTAATCCCACCACCGTGACCACACAGGTTCCCTCCCTCAGGTGAATCATTG
Organism: Hemitrygon akajei; assembly: GCF_048418815.1. Taxonomy (NCBI): domain Eukaryota; kingdom Metazoa; phylum Chordata; class Chondrichthyes; order Myliobatiformes; family Dasyatidae; genus Hemitrygon; species Hemitrygon akajei. The sequence continues at coordinate 14,711,666 of NC_133155.1, read as the reverse complement.
AGTTAACCGGTTACATGGGCAGCATGAGCAGATCATGTTACCAGTCTACAAGCCTAAACAAACCCTATTTATTTGAGATCACCTATCCCTTTGCATGTGCTCTCCTAAACATAGGATGGGGCACACTGGGGACAAATTAGAGAAGCCAATTAACCTGCAAACTTACAAATATTTGGGATGTGGAAGGAAAGCTGAACACCCAGGGGTAACAAACTCGTCAATACAGAGAGTACCATCCATCCAGATGGATGCAACTAGGAAAAAGCATTATTATTTATTAAAATCATTTAATTAGCTCTTGTTCAGTGAGTTCCCACGACTTAAAAGTCTAATTAACCTGTCAATAAATACCAGAAAGCTTTAAGGAAATTACATGTATTTTACATTTAAAATGAGAAACAGCAACTCAACGTGGTTGAGATGGTTGGGGAGGATTTTCTTTCTGAATCCATGTTAATTGATAAACACAAAATTCCTAATTTCATTATTTTTAGATAGGATGCCAGGCCTGACAAAGGGTCTTGGCCCAAAATGCCAACTGTTTAATTTCCATAGATGCTGCCTGACCCAAGTTCCTCCAGCATTTTGTGATCTTTTATTTCTATTCAATTTAGCTAGTCTAGCATTTCCATACCATGTACAGCACAGGTCCTTGATATTGTGCTGACTTTACAACCTACTCTGAAGATCAATCTGACCCAACCCTCCCACATAGCTCTCCATTTTTCTATCATCCACATACCTAAGAATTTCTTAAAACACATCCAATATATTTGTCTCTAACACCACCTGATAGAGCATTCCACATGCAAAACTCACCTGACATCCCCAATACACTATTAAACACCCTCAAAATTATGCCTGTCTTAAACACTTAGCTCTTGACATACACATCCTTTAAATATTTTATATTGCTCTTAGCTTTATCAGGATCGTGTATTTATTATGTACCTTAATCTGGCCTCCAACAGACCTTTGCCTGAGTTAACCAAAAAATACATTTACTTTTTATTATAGATCTATTTTTATATATAGTTCACATTTCCAGATATAGGGGATTTGAAACAGGAAAAGTCAATCCACACCATCATTGCATGTAACTAAGCATGCATATTTATTTCCCCGTATTAACCCAACAGATTAAAGCAAAACTATACTAGTTTTGAATATTTATTAGTTTTAAATCATTACACAACCAAAACAGCTTCTAATTAGTGAAAGGACATTTACAATTACACTGCTAACTTTGGAATCTACATTTAGAATCCAACATTCCTAATCCTTTCCTTCTGAATTTCTTTCGATGCATCTTAGTCAATATCCAGTCTCTTATTAATATACATATTTGGCTGGTAATGAATAAACGTTTTGGTGCAAGTCTCAAGGTTTGCTGGATCTTGGTGGCCAGTGGTAACATTCACTTCTTGTTTAATGCTTTAGCGGCAGCCTTGGTGGTTTTTGTGGCAATATCTTTCTTAGTAACTGACTTGATAACACCAACAGCCACCGTCTGTCTCATATCACGGACAGCAAAGCGACCTACAAGAGAAAAAGGTAATCGAATGAATTCTCAATGCCATTTCTATTGGGAATTACCAAGTGCAAATCAACATCTTGTTGCGATTAAGGCTTTCCTAAGAAAGTAAATGCCGGAACTGTAATAGGCTTAAGCATTTTGATTTTCAAAACCCTAGTACAAAAAATTACACCGAAAGAGGTGGAAGTATAATAAAAATTGTGCACTTTAGCCATCATTCCTCTCCTTCAGTCCAAAAATTACATCTGTATTTCTGTCATGTGTATTTTGTTACTAATGGACATTCTAGTATGTCTGAGTTAATATTTCTAGCATTCCGTATCAATTTCAAGGTATACCATTAGCAGGTACAATGGTACTCAGGTATGATAGGAGTCTTTGTAGCCCTCAGGGGCTAACAGTAACCTTTACACACATGCCAACATTTTAATGATTCATATATACATCCTCCTTGGCCATTTTAAGGCACTCATGCTCACAGCTGTTATTGAACACACAATGCAGGCACAATATGCAAATATTATGAACTGATGACAAAACAGGCAAAACCAAAAATCTAACTTTAGGAAAACATACCAAGAGGTGGATATTCAGAAAAGCTCTCGACACACATGGGCTTAGATGGTATCATGTTAACAATGGCTGCATCTCCAGACTTTACAAATTTGGGGCTATCTTCCAACTTCTTGCCAGATCGACGATCAATTTTCTCCTTCAGCTCACTGAACTTGCAGGCAACGTGAGCAGTATGACAATCAAGTACTGGGGCATAGCCAGCAGATATCTGACCGGGATGGTTCAGGATAATAACCTTTAAAAAAAAAATCAAATTTATAAAATCATAATCACTTACTCATAACTCACAACTTTTGACAAAGTAGTTGGTGTATTGATGCAGGACATGATGCTTATAGGTATTTCTTGGGACATTCATTCCACTGAATGCAGATGAAGCCCTCTCCTCTCCCTTAACAATACACATTCTAAAGTGTGCCTGCATTTATCAGTTGAGATAGTGTTCTGGCCCTTTGTACCACGCTGCCCAGCAATCCAATTTAACTCTAGCCGAATCATGGGGCCATTTACAAAGACCAATTAGCCTACCAACTTTTAGGTCTTTGGACTGTGGGAAGAAACCAGAGCACCTGGAGGAAACCTACACAGTCAACAGGGAAAACACCAAACTCCTTACAGGCACTAGCGGGAACTGAACCCAGGTCATCTGTATTGTAAAGTGTTGTGCTAACCACTATGCTACCATGCTGTAGCTATAAAAGTGACAGATGGAATGTTTGTTTCGGTCAGTGGGTAGAATGACCACAGAAATTTCAAAGTTTCCTGGAAAGAAAATACAAATTGGTGCACACTTCATACTTTGCTCAGAGTATACCCACTGGCCAAACTGGTTAGAATTACAGAATAAGGCCTAACCAGTTCAAATCATCAAAACACCATTAATAATTTACAATCACATGCTTTCTAAGCTGAGATAAATGAGCATTCTGATGACCACTAAATGGAAGATTGAGTGAACAAGTTCTCCTTTACCTGTGCAGTAAAATCAGCAGTTTGTATTGGAGGGTCACTTTTGCTGTCACCAGCAACATAACCCCGACGGATATCCTTAACAGAGACGTTCTTGATGTTGAAACCAACATTGTCACCAGGAAGAGCTTCTACCAAGGCTTCATGGTGCATTTCCACAGATTTCACTTCAGTGATGACTGGATTGGGAGCAAACTGCACCAACATGGATGGTTTCAGAACACCTGTCTCAACCCGACCGACTGGTACTGTGCCAATGCCTGCAAGGAAACCACAAATTCAGAATCCAAAAATTTACAAATTACCCCAATAACAGATACAACAGATGAAAATACTACAGTGTAATCATTGCAGATCTAAATTAGGGTTATACAGTGAGATTTAGGTGGAGACAATTGGCCAAGGGTGCACAATGCCCTTTTAAAGTCAGGCCATTTTTAGTGACAACACTTTCTGTTCTTCAAATTCTGCTCTGAAACATCATGAATTCTGGTACCCATATAGTATCAGAACTAGTAAGTTACCTCCAATCTTGTAGACATCCTGGAGAGGGAGACGAAGAGGTTTCTTTATTGGGCGCTCTGGAGGCTGAATGCAGTCGAGAGCTTCAAGCAGTGTGGTTCCAGAGAGGTTTTCATTTTTCCTGGTAATTGACCAACCTTTGAACCAGCTCATCTGTTTATTTAAAAAAAACAGAATCAAAACTAAGATATTTGTAGAAAGCAGCCAGTACCGAACATAACAATTTTGCAAAATTTTGCTAGCACCAAATAATTAAATTTAATGCCACTGAAGTGACCATAGCTACGTACATTCTGACTTTGTTCTAGCATGTTGTCACCATTCCAACCAGAGATGGGAACAAATGCTACAGTTGCTGGGTTATAGCCGATCTTCTTGATGTATGTGCTGACTTCCTTCATGATTTCATTGTATCTTGCCTCGCTGAATGGGGGTTCAGTGGAGTCCATCTTGTTGATACCAATGATGAGCTGCTTGACACCCAAGGTGTAGGCAAGCAGAGCATGTTCCCTTGTCTGTCCATTCTTTGAGATACCAGCTTCAAACTCCCCCACACCAGCTGCAACTATCAGCACAGCGCAGTCAGCCTAGAAAAAGAGGATCTGTTAAATATGAGGTATTGGCCCAGGACCATTTAGATGAAGTAGGGGTACAGAAGTTCTACAAGAAGTTCTGCACAAAGTAAAAGCACACTCTTTTGTCATGTATGACCTTTGGCAATAATTTAGAAATATGGACTTGGCCTTTAATCACAAAACTGACCATGAACAAAAATCAACACGTGCAAAATGCTGTTGGAACTCAGCAGACCAGGCAGCACCTTTGAAAGAGTACTCTCAACATTTCGGGTCAAGACAACAACTACTTTTCCCACAGTGCTGCCTGGCCTGCAGAGTTCCTCCAGCAGTTTGTGTGCGCTGCTTGGATTTCTAGCATCTACAGATGTTCTCATTTGCATATGAACAAAGCCTCAGGATTGTTGATCATGTGATCAAAAAGCAGCAACACATATGGAGGGCAATAACCAAGCAGTAATTCAAAATATGCTGGATACACTGAAGTTCCAGTTACCTGTGAGGTTCCAGTAATCATGTTCTTGATGAAGTCTCTGTGTCCTGGGGCATCAATGATGGTGATGTAGTACTTTGAAGTTTCAAACTTCCAAAGAGAGATGTCAATGGTAATACCACGCTCACGTTCAGCCTTCAGTTTATCTAAAACCCAGGCATACTTGAAGGATCCTTTGCCCATCTAGATAACATAAAAAGGAATGTTAGGACCACTCATCAGCCTTATTCAACAGTTTAAAGTGCTAACTTGCAATAACTTGTTAATCCAACTTCACACACACTGCCCAAAATTGTTCCACAATGCATTCTTAACAATTTGCAACCAGTCCAACTTGTATTATTCAAAGACAGAAAACAAACCTCAGCAGCTTCCTTCTCAAATTTTTCGATGGTTCTCTTATCAATTCCACCACATTTGTAGATCAGATGACCTGTGGTAGTAGATTTGCCAGAATCGACGTGTCCAATGACAACGATGTTGATGTGTGTCTTTTCCTTGCCCATTTTTTAACGTTGGAATGAGTCCTGTAAAAGAGCAAGATTGCTATTAATTTCTAAATCCCAAAAACTTATCAACTTCAGCTTTAAATATACCTATGGGACTTGGCCACCGCAGTCTGTGGCAGAGCATTCCAGATTCACCAACTCTGTTAAAAAAAAAATTACCCCCGATTCTGAAAAGTCTCCCCTCAATTTTGAAGCTGTGCCTTCCAGTTCTGGAAACCCCCGGCAAAGTACGCGAGTAAAGGCCTTCGCATAGCCGGTCACATCCTGCATGAGAGTCAATGGGGACGTGGCCAATGATTCATTCAGTAGTCAGTACTATGACCTCGGAATTACACAACGCCGGGTCGTCCCTCCCCGAATGAACGGTGGTGGAAAAAAAAATCTACTCCGTTTGCCGATTACGGCAGTGCCTGAATTTCACGTGGAAATCTGACGAGGACCACTCGTCAGAAAATCACTAATTAATCGGAAAATCACTATAATTTAACAATCCACCCGCTGGGCATTAAATGGACCGTCAGCTAGGGGTGAAATAGTGACCATCGTGCCGGTCAAGCATCTCCAAGGCCCATGCGGCTGGACCGGAACAGCTTCGCTCATTGCATCAGACACCCAACAATGGGCTTCCTCCCTCACTTTACCCAAAAGGAGGGGAGGGGGGAGAGAAAGTTTAAAACTACAAATTACACCGCGGAACGCCTCGAGGCACCCGGTATTTTGTACAGGTCCAGTCGATGTTGCCGGATGGCCAGGTACAAGTAGCGGATTGAAGCGGATTGCGCTCTCCCGGCCCGGAGGCTCTCTCGCCCAACAAAAGCGGCCTCGGGATAAGGTGACGTCGCCGGCCTTTCGTCCTCTCGTCCGGGAGGGAGCTGCTTTCCCCCCCAAAAACCCTCATCATCGTTCTAACAAACAGGCGAGTGGCTTTCTCCATTTATATCACACACCAGAGAAAAAGAAAATCACCCCGTCATAGAAGTAAGCTTCTCAGAAATACCAGCTTTCAGCTCCCTAGCCAAATACCTACACGAGTTGCCTATAGCAAGGGGAGTTAAACTGGAATCTGAGTCCATCACAGACAAAAAAAACTTTTAAAAACCATTTATACATAATATATTAATTTCACCACATGAAATTAATACACATTAATTTAATGCACACTGGCCCTAGGCCCAAGCTTCTCTCCCACACAGCCATTTCTTTTAAAGTATTCACCGTTAAGATGCAGCCGCAAACCTCCCTTCCGCAGAATCGGAGACTAAAAGGACCGGAAAATGGCGCCGTGGCAATTTATAGGCCGGGGGGTGGGGTGGGAGACTCGTCGACGACGGCTTTCCTCTTTCCCTCCCCCTTTTTCTCTGCTCTCCGAGTATTAATGTCAGATGCATGCACGCTTTGTATTTTTCTCCAGTTTTCTCCATCTCTTCTTCTCCCCCCCCCTTTTTTTAAATTTAGGGGTGAAAAAAGGTTTAGCGATTTCATTAGTCTTCCCGTTAATGAGTGGTTTTCTGCACCCAAACATCAAATAAATTCTTCGAGACCCCTCAAATTTACCCACCCATCCGGTTCTAAGTGGATTAACGTTTCTTTTTGCCTCACACCCACTTGTTCCATCCGGACATTTCTGAATCTGAAGAATGAACGACGTGCCAAGAATTTGACTTTTTATTGGCCTCTGGAGCGATGTATAGTTTTTAAATACTAATGCTGAAGGTAATTTCAGAATGGCTGGCGTAATTGTTTAATTAATATTCCAGTCTTTTCCTCAATAATATAATATTTTAAAAATGATTCCCTCATCCCACCCTTCCTTCAACCATGGCATGAACATAAAACCGATATTTTATACAGATGCCAGAAGATCCCAAAATTTAAAAAAAAACACTGTAAACACGAGAGAGATTTTGGGTAGGATCCTTAAGAGTTAAATTTTATTGAAGCAGACCGCCTGGAAAGTTCTTACCTGAAATTGCACAATAAAAGTCGTCTTATAAAACCATGCCAGGGAGTTGCTGTCACGTGATTCCTTAGATTCAGGATCAGTTCCTGAGGATTGGAGAATGGCTAATGTTATCCCACTTTTTCAGAAAGGAGGGAGGGAGAAAACAGAGAACTATCGACTGTCACCCTGACATCGGTGGTGGGAAAGATGCTAGAGTCTATCATTAAGGATGAAATAGTGGCATATCTAGATAGCAGTGATAGGATTGGGCCGAGCCAGCATGGATTTACCAAGCGTAAATCATGCTTGACTAATCTGTTGGAGTTTTTCAAGGATGTAACCAGGAAGTTAGACGGGGGAGATCCAGTGGATGTAGTGTACCTCGATTTTCAGAAGGCATTTGATAAGGTCCCACATAGAAGATTGGTGGGTAAAATCAAAGCTCAGGGCATCGGGGGGAAGGCATTGACATGGATAGAAAACTGGTTGGCAGATAGAAAGGAAAGGGTAGCGGTGAATGGGTGTTTCTCGGAATGGCAGGTGGTGACTAGTGGGGTGCCACAGGGCTCGGTATTGGGACCACAGCTGTTTACCATTTACGTTAATGATTTGGATGAAGGCATAGAAAATAACATCAGCAAATTTGCTGATGATACTAAGCTGGGTGGCAGTGTGACATGTGATGAGGATGTTAGGAGAATTCAGGGTGACTTGGATAGGCTGGGTGAGTGGGCAGATACTTGGCAGATGACGTTTAATGTGAATAAGTGTGAGGTTATCCACTTTGGGAGTAAGAACAGGAAGGCAGATTATTATCTGAACGGTATAGAGTTGGGTAAGGGAGTAATACAAAGAGATCTCGGAGTCCTTGTTCATCAGTCACTGAAGGTGAATGAGCAAGTGCAGCAGGCAGTGAAGAAGGCTAATGGAATGTTGGCCTTTATTACAAAGGGAATTGAGTACAAGAGCAAGGAAATCCTCTTGCATTTGTACAGGGCCCTGGTGAGACCACACCTGGAGTATTGTGTACAGTTTTGGTCTCCAGGGTTAAGGAAGGACATCCTGGCTGTAGAGGAAGTGCAGCGTAGATTCACGAGGTTAATTCCTGGGATGTCTGGACTGTCTTACGCAGAGAAGTTAGAGAGACTGGGCTTGTACACGCTGGAATTAAGGAGATTGAGAGGGGATCTGATTGAAACATATAAGATTATTAAGGGATTGGACAAGATAGAGGCAGGAAATATGTTCCAGATTCTGGGAGAGTCCAGTACCAGAGGGCATGGTTTGAGAGTAAGGGGTAGGTCATTTAGGACAGAGTTAAGGAAAAACTTATTCTCCCAGAGAGTTGTGGGGGTCTGGAATGCACTGCCTCGGAAGGTAGTGGAGGCCAATTCTCTGGATGCTTTCAAGAAGGAGCTAGAAAGGTATCTTTTGGATAGGGGAATCAAGGGATATGGGGACAAGGCAGGAACCGGGTATTGATAGGAATTGATCAGCCATGATCTCAAAATGGCGGTGCAGGCTCGAAGGGCCGGATGGTCTACTTCTGCACCTATTGTCTATTGTGATTAGAATTAGCCCAAGGCTAAATTACTCAATCTTTTATGAATGCTGACAATTCACAGAAACTATGCAACTGCATAACTTTGCCTTTAGTGATTCAGAGTCTGCTCATGGTTTATAAAGTTTTTTTTTGGTGCACATTGCAACTGGAACATCTGGTGGTGGGGGGAGGGTGGAATCTACTTCAAACTCAAATATAATTGCTCCCCAAAAAGAACCTTTTGAAGCGTTTATTCCATAATGCGCCATGAATTAACAAAAAAACCCATCATTGAGTAAAATAATAACCATCTGGTTCTTTGAGCTCACTCTGCCATTCAGCAAAGGTCATGGCTGATCTTTTACTTAAGTGCTATCTCCATATTCCTTGAATTATTTATGTCCAGAAATCTATTGATCTGTTTTGATTGCATCCACAGCCATCAAAGTTAGAGAATTCCAAGGGTTCACTGCCCTCTAAAGAAATGTCCCCTCAACAGAGTAATAAAAGGCTTGTGACTTATTCTGGGTCAAATAATAGAATGTGTTTGCCATCATTTTAATTCTCTCATTCGCCTATTGTAAATACTTAAAATTTATTTACAGATGAGATATGTAACTTCTCTAACTAATAACAAGTTATTACCGGTAGTTACAGAGGGTTTTACTCTGACAGGATGTAATTGTACTTTATGGAAAAGTTAATTTCTGGGAGTACTATGTATTATAACTTTAGCTACATTGTAAACAGGATCTCCCGGTTGCCACCCACTTCAACTTTGTTTCACATTCTCATTCAGATATGTCCATACATGGTCTCCTCTACTGCCATGATGAGGCCAAACTCAGGTTGGAGGAGCAACACCTTGTATACCGTCTGGGTAGTCTCCAGCCCCCTGGCATGAACATTGAATTCTCCAATTTCCGGTAATTCCCTCCCCCTCCCTTCCCCCATCCCAGTTTCACTCTGCCTCCTCCTCCAGCTGCCTATCACCTCCCTCATGGTTCTGCCTTCTTCTACTACCCATAGTGCTTTCCCTTTACATTCCTTCTTCACCTTTCCTGCCTATCCCCTCCCTGCTTCCCCTCCCTCACCTCTTGATCTTTCCCCTTACTGGTTTTTCACCTGGCACCTACCAGCCTTATTCCCACCCTCCCCCCACCTTCTTTATAGGGCCCTGCCCCCTCCCTCTTCAGTCCTGATGAAGGGTCTCGGTCTGAAATTTTGTCTGTTCATTCCCACGGATGCTGCCCGACCTGCTGAGTTCCTCCAGCGTGTTGTTGTAAACTCTCAGAAAGTCCACATACATTGGTTAGCTCTCTGTTCTTGTAGGGTACATCCTCAAAAAATGTCTTTTAAGTAAAAATCCTTAAAATTACTTACTTCCCTTTCATATATCCACCTTTATTCTGCCCAGTTTACTTAACTTAGTGATACCGTAGCGGCCCCCACAGACTTGTATGATGCTCCCTTAGGGCAGTTAGCAAACATACAATCTTGAAGTGATGAACCTAAGTGAAATTAATTGTAATTGAGCAGGTTGCAAAAGATGTGACGCCCATCGAGCCTCAATACTAAACGAAACTACCGAGCATAAAGCACAAATACATAACTAAACCCTACGCTTTTCCCACTCCCACCCACGTAACTAGTTACGGTAATAAATATAGTAAACGCACAGTACAGAATCCAGTGCTGATACAGAACAGATGCATGGCTCCTACAGATACAGTATGGAATAGGCCCTCCCTCCAAGCCATAACCCTAGCCTAAAATCACCGGACAATTTGCAATGATCAATTCACCTACTAACAGGCTGTGGGAGGAAACCCATGTGGACACAGGAAGGAACGAACACACTTGCTTACAGAGGACGCTGGAATTCTACTCTGAACTCTGACCCCGCCCCCCCAGCTGTAACAGCATCACGCTAACTACCGCACTACCATGGTGCCCTGTATTATTAGTATTTTCTTGGCATTTTGTTCACTATTACTTACTAATAACTGATGTCCAAGTTGCTATTACAGAAGGCGGAGCTGAAATAAAACTTTGCCAGATAATTTCACTCCAGAGAGCCTGCATACAGAGATTAATTCGTTTGATAAAGTCATAAGACCATGAGTCATCAAATTCCACTTTGAACTTCTTAAGTAAATGCTGCCATAGTCATAGTAGTCATAGAAAGTGAACACAAACTTCAACTCCAATTACCAAGAAAGCAAATAACCTGACAAATTAATCGTTATGCTCTCAACAAGTATATAGTATTGATTTTCATCTTAAGCTGTGGCTACAGATGTAAATGCTCTAGAGAAAGTGCAGAGAACATTTACTAAAGTGGTTCCAAGGATGCGGGGCTTAATTTTTGTGAATAGATCAGAGAAACTGGTGTGGTGAACTACATATACCTGTCTGACACGCCCCCTGATGACTGCTCCTGTGGCTTCTCCCACAGACCCCTGTATAAAGGTGATGGAGGTCTGAGCCCGGCCTCTCTGTCTCCAGGATGTAGTATGGTGGTCACTCACTGCTTGTTCCTTCTCCCAGGCAATAAAAGCCGATACCTCGCTTTTACGTCTCAGAGTGAGTTATTGATGGTGCATCAACTGGCAGACACGTGAGACATGCAGATGCTGCAATCTGGGGCGAGGAGTAAATTGCCAAAAGAGCTCAATGGGTCAAGTAGCATCTGCGGACGATTGATATTTTAGGTTGAGGCCCTGCTTCAGGACTTTGAGTTTAGAGGGAGGCTAGCCAGTTTTATAGGAGAGATGAGAAATAAGTTGGTTGGTGGTAGGTGCAAAAATGAGGATAATGGATGAAAGGTAGAAATAGAGTAGGTGATCACCTTCATCCAGGGTCTTTTCCTTTAGTTGGCCTTTTCCATTCCTGCCTCTTCCCCTCATTACCAGTTACATCTGCCCAGCATTTCTTCACCCTTGGTTCATCTTCCATATCCAATCTACCTCTGGTTTCCACCATCCCTCCCTTATCCAGCTCCATCCATCACCTACCAGCCTCTGCTGGCCTACTGAGCTCTTCCAGATGTGTTTTTTTTTGCTCCAGAGAAGCTGGGATTGCACTTCTAGAGACTGAGGAAGCTGTGTTGGGATTGGCATTAAGGGAGTAGGTAGGAGGAAACTGTATCTGTTGGTGGGGGGGGGGGGGGGGACAAGATTGAAGAGTTATAGAATGAAGACAATTGGCAAAGGAACCAGAAATGATATGAGGAATATAATGTTCTATGAATAAGATCTGGAAAACGATTGTAGCAGTGACAGATTTGACCGTGGCATTGAACCCGAAGATGGATGAATATTTGAAATATTTTCCCCCTCTCCCTTCCTTTTTCTTCTATTCTACATTCTGGCCTCTTAGCTCTTGCTACCTACTAATCATCTCCCCCTGGGTCCCCCCCTCCCCTTTCTCCTATGGTCCACTCTTCTCTCCAGCCCTTTATCTTACCCACCCACCTGGCTTCACCTATCACCTTTTAGCTTATCCAACCTTCCCCTCCCCTCCCCACCTTTTTATTCCGGCATCTTCCCCCTTCCTTTTTAGTCCTGAAGAAAGGTCTCAGCCTGAAACATCAACTGTCTATTCATTTCCACAGATGCTGCCTGACTTGCTGAGTTCTTCCAGCGTTCTGTGTGTTTCTTTTGGATTTCCAGCATCCGCAGATTTTCTTGTGTTTATAATTTGAAAGAATTCACAGAATTATGGGGAGAGAACAAGGGAGTAGTATTAGTTGGATAACTCTTGCATGTAGCTGCTATAGACGTGACGTTAATGGATTAAAAGACTTTTCTCTATGATAATGAGATTCTGTGGTTAGATGCTGTGACTCTTATCTTTATAGCTTTCATCATATTTCTCAGCATTTGTCCTTAAATAAAACTTAGAAATTCAACCAGGAAGCACAACAAAATTGTGCAAAATTCTTTGATCATTGAGAATTCAACCATGAAAAATTATCGATCTGAAAGACGAAACTGCTCAATCTGCTGAGCTTCTCAACATTTTCTGTTCACATTACTGCAAAATTGTTTCTCTCAAACAGTTAAGCTTGCTTGCTACTAGGGAGGTACAGCAATTGTGTGCATTCGGGAGGTAGCAAAGACAAGAAGGTACCAAGGTTTAGCTGTCCTTGAGTTTCAAGGTCAAAAAATCAGACTTTCCACGTGTTATAGTAGTTTGTTTTAAAGTAATATTGCCAACAATTAGCTAATTGATATCAGGATCCTATTTAATACCAGGGTATTTCAAGTTCATGCATATCTGCTTCTACTATAGTAAATCTGGGAGGAGACCTTGGCAATGATAGTAATTCAAACGTTCTTACATCCACTGTGCCTGTAGCTGCTCTTTAAAGGAGTTCTTTGAAATTATAGTTTGTGAGAGACATGTGCCCACCAAACTGTAACCCAAAGCTTTGCAGGAATGGATTTATGTCCTCCAGTACTCCAAACCAGTTCAAAAGATGAGACCAGGTTCAACCTGATCCATAGTCCCAGCCCAATCAGGTCTCAATTCCTAGTGTTAGCCTGGTCTCTAGTCCCTCGCTGTGTTAAGACAAAGGCTCCACAATGAGCAATGTGTGGGACCCAGGACAGCTGGAAATGGGGAGAAGTGAAAAGAATTCAGCCTTACCTCTGATTTCTGGCCTCTGTAGCACTTATCCCCTTCCCAAACACTTCTGTTGAATGGCCCTATTTGCCAATTCCTTTTAAAGAGCTGAGGATGTTTTAGGTTTCTTGGAAACTATTGTAATCACAGACTCATTTACCTCTGTTAAATGTAATTTGCTAATCATTTGTCCATTATGCATGTCATTTATTAAGGTTCTGCTTAGTATTGACCATCCACTCTTGTTTGGACCTGCAAGAAATTCCTGATTCCAGAGTCTAAATCATTCATGTAAATTATTAACAGAGTGTCGCAAGCATTGATTCTTGTGATCCACCATCCACTTTGTATCACAAACAACCCCACTTTACTCTTGCTCTCTGCTCTCTCTGTTGCTTTTCATCTAACACAATATTCTCTGACCTTCTCCAATCCTATCTCTGATTGTTATCTGTAAAATATTTTACTATTTTATATTACTTGATAACTTTATTTTGCCTTCAATTATTCTCTTTTACCTTATTGAGGCATGGAGTCTGCTGAGTGTTTATTTTTCCCCCCATTAAGCAGAAAATACGGTATTTTCTTGCACTCTGTTCAATGCCAGTTTAAAAGTTGCCCATTATGTTCTGCACATTTCACTGATATGATTGTTCAATTTATCTTGCTGGGTTTTATTTTCAACCTGTCATAACCTATGATTTTCCAATCATTAAACCTATGTCCTTATTGATTATCAAGTTAAAGCTGCCTTATGACAGTCCCATTAGCATTAGATCAGGGGTTTCCAACCTTTTTATGCCATGGACCCCTACCATTAACTGAGGGGTCTGTGGATCCAAATTGGGAACCCTGCATTAGATCTTCCCCTATTTTTACTCCACCACCCATTCCTGATTTTTCTATAGCAATAGCTCCATAATTCAGGCTCTTTCCTATTTCTTTCAAAGCACAATTGCCTCCCACTCTCCTGTTTTCCTAGACATACATACTATATATGTTGCTGTATGCAGAGATGAACTCATTTATTAGACTTTCCAAACAATAACAACACACAAAATGCTGGTGGAACACAGCAGGTCAGGCAGCATCTATAGGAGAAGCACTGTCTCAGCCCGAAACGTCGACAATGCTGCCTGGCCTGCTGTGTTCCACCAGCATTTTGTGTGTGTTGTTGTTTGAATTTCCAGCATCTGCAGATTTCCTCGTATTAGATTTTCCACTTGTCTTATGGTTAACCACGTTCCGTTTCACAGCAGCATTTGCCTCCTTGCCATCAACGAGCCCCCTTATACATTATTCTTCCCTTTGTTCTCATGCATTGTTTTTAAACTCTTCGTTTTGTATACTCTCATTATTCCTTGACCTTATCAGTTTGAAGCCAGCCTTTCTCACCTCCCCATTTACCCTTAGCACCAGAAACTGAACTTATCCTTCATCGGATGGAACCCACCTTATTAGTAGTCCTGGGAAAAGTGCCGAAAGGAACTTCTCTTTCCCTTACATGCCTTTGCAATGGTTGGCCCATGCTTCAGTGCATCCCTCAATATACAGTGTGGTGACTAGAAACATAGCTAGATGGTGGTGTAGTGGCATCAGCACCGGACTTCAAGGCAAGAGGTCCTGGGTTCGAATCCTGCTGGCTCCCTGCACACTTCGCATCCGTGCTGGGTTGAGCATCGAAGCTAGCAACTCGGCCTCGTAAAAAAAAAAGACAAAATTCTAAAGATGCGCCACAAGGGAGGGATCACAAACTTGAAACATGGTCAGTCTCCAGCCCTTGGCTGTGGACCACTCCTTGCACTGGAGGCCAAGCAAAGTGCATCTTTGTGAACAGCATATTGATGATGTCCCTTCACATGGTGATGAAACGTTTACAAATGGATTGCCGAGATTGGAGAGCAACTGACGCCAATCATCAACCACGCGAGCTGCACATTTTCCGAGTGATTACCGAAGGCAGTTTTTGTTTGGAAGCCAAGAGGTCATAGTCAATCTCTGTCCCTTTTTGTTGATTCGCCACCACCTTTAATTTGGCCAACGTCAGTATTATCATCAGCAAAGTTATATACAGTATGCTATTTCATCATCATCTGCATTCTTACCGACTTGCGCTCTTCCCTCTGTCCCCACACCCCACACCCGATGATGATCCTTTCTGGCTATGAAGATGGAGCACTCCTAGTTCTCGTTTCACCTTGGCTATGCACAGCAATTCAGTTTTCACACTCTTGAGGCCAAGCTTTTTAATTTAGATCCTAACTCCAAATACCCTTTCAATTACACTTCAGTCTTATTCATGCTAACATCATTTACTTTAACATGACCCGCGACAGCTGATTTACTACTGTCCTCCTCTATGTCCTCCCTGCCGCTGTGAGATATTTCATATCCAGTAGGTAACACACCTTTTGGTATTTATGTTCTTGATTGCAGAAGATCCTCCTAGTTGTAGAATCCTCATATCCTCATCACATTACCGATCTGCTCTTTCCCCTTACAAACCCTCATGAGCCAAAGTGTCTTAGTCTGCACTGAGGATTTTCAGTCAGCAGTACTTCGCTTGTACCCACAGGTAATGGTGTGTGAGATTCTTTGCAATTCTGCTTACACTGTGGACTGCATATTGTAATGTAAACTTGCTTATGAGATAATTCTGATCATTATACTGCAGCATGTTTAAAGGCACATGCTCAAACAGAACTTCATTTACAAAATACCAAATGAAGTTTAATGCTTGAAGCCTTCTGACAGAGAATTGCACTGAGCTGGAGAAGGAACATATTGTAAGATTTGTAGCATTGAGTGGCACAGGCTGATACTTGGAGCTGAAATTATCACAAGAAGATGCACATGCATCTCGGGCTTTTGAAAACCTTGAATTTATACAAACATAAGAAAAATATATTGATCTTGTTCAACTGAACAGAGGGAGAAATGCAGGGTGGTAAGAAGGGAGACAATGATAAAATGCTGTATTTCATTTTGCTGATGACTCCACTGTTGTTGGCCAAATTAAAGGCGGTGGTGAATTATTGTAGAGGAGGGAGATTGAAAATCAGGTTGTGTGGTGCTACAATGACAACCTTTCACTCAGTGTCAACAAAATCAAAGCACTGATTATCAACTACAGGAGGAAGAAGCTGGAGGTCCATCAGCCAGTCCTCATTAGGGGATAGAAGGTGAAGAGGGTCAGTAGCTTAAAATTCCTTGGTGTTATATCAGAGGATCTGTTGTGGAACCAACAGGTAAGCGCCACCATAAAGAAGACACAACAATACTGCAACAGTCTTAGAAGTTTTGCATGTCACCAAAAACTTTGACGAACTTCTATAGATGCACAGTGGAGAGCATCCTGACTGGTTGCATCACGGTCTGGTATGGAAACTCCGAAGCCCAGGAACAGAAATGACCACAGGAAATTGTGGATGCAGCCCATTCCATAACAGGCAAAACCCTCCCCACCACTGAGGACATTTGCATGGAGTGCTGCCACTAGAAAGCAGCATCGATCTTCAAAGACCCCCCACCATCCAGGCCATCCTCTCTTCTTGCTATTAGCATCGAACAAGAGGTACAGAGGCCTTACATCCCACACTACCAGGTTTAGGAACATTTATTACCCTACAAAGATCAGGCTCCTGAACTGGCATGATAACTTTACTCACCTCAACTCTGAACTGATTCCACTACTGACAGAATCACTTTTGAAGACCCTTTACAATTCGTGGTCTTGGTGTTAGTTTTTTATTTGCACAATTTGTCTTCTTTTGAACCTTGCTTAATCAATCTTGAGTTTATGTATAGTTTTTTGTAAATTCTATTGTATTTCTTTATTTTTATGTAAATGCCTGAAAGAAAATGAAACTGAAGGTAATATAATAACATATACATAATAGATAATAAATTTGCTGTGAAATTTGAAATTTCTGAGATAGCATTTCCAAGATATGAAATATGACATATTTAAATAGTTCCTTTCCTTTAGCGTCGGCCAAAAAACTAGCTTTTGAACCTTTTATAATTCTGGTAGTGTTATCATCATTGCAAAAAACAGGAAACATCTTGCAATAATATTTTAACTTTTCTCTTTTACATTGTACTCTCCCAAAATGTTACAGAGTATCAAATAAATAAATCACTGTCAAATCAGGATTGAACGAAGATATAGATCCATGTTTATAATTGTAACAAATTATTTAAGATAGTCATTTGAATCACATTTGAATCAATTTCTTGCCTTAAAGAAGTAAAAAAAGCTACAGTGTTAACATTTCCTGCTACAATGACAAAAATGTAGCATATATGTACTTGTACAGTCTTTAAAATGTACTGTTTAAAATGCTCATATTGTATATTTATCAATCTATTTTCATGATAAGACCATAAGATATACGAGCAGAAGTAGGCCGTTCGGCCTATCAAGTCTGCTCCACCATTCAATCATGGGCTGATCCAATTCTTCCAGTCATCCCCACTCCCCTGCCTTCTCCCCATACCCTTTGACGTCCTGGTTAATCATGAGCCTATCTATCTTTGCCTTAAATATACCCAATGTTTTGGCTTCCACAGCCACTCGTGGCAATAAATTCCACAGATTTACCACCCTCTGACTAAAGTAATTTCTCTCCATTCTCTGTTCTAAATGGACATTCTTAAATCCTGAAGTTGTGCCCTCTTGTCTTAGACTCCCCTACCATGGGAAATAACTTTGCCATATCTACCATAATCTGATCAGGCCTTTTAACATTTGGAATATTTCTATGAGATCCCCCCTCATTCTCCTGAACTTCAGGGAATACAGCCCAAGAGCTGCCAGACGTTCCTCATACAGTAATCCTTTCATTCCTGGAATCATTCTCGTAAATCTTCTCTGAACCCTCTCCAATGTCAGCACATTCTTTTTAAAATAAGGAGCTGAAAACTGCACACAATACTCGAAGTGTGGTCTCACGAGTGCCTTATAGAGCTTCAACATCACGTCCCTGCTCTTATATTCTATACCTCTAGAAATGAATGCCAACATTGCATTCATCTTCTTCACCACCAACTCAATCTGGAGGTTAACCTTTAGGGTATCTTGCACAAGGACTCCCAAGTCCCTTTGTATCTGCATTTTGAATACTCTCCCCATCTAAATAATAGTCTGCCCATTTATTTCTTCCACCAAAGTGCATGACCATACACTTTCCAACATTGTATCAAGAGCTTTCTTTTAAAGCAAATTGCTTTATCAACATTTACTTTAAAAATAAAAAGAAAATTACCTGTATTCAGATTAGGTTGCACACAAAGATGTAATCTACTTTGCAAAAACTAGGTTATTTATGCCACTAAGATTCAAAAGATATAAAATATTATGGTTATAAAGAACATGATCTGGAAGGTGTTCAGCAAATCTCTCTCTCTCTCTCACACACACACACACACACACACACACACACACACACACACACACACACACACACACACACACACACACACACACACACACACACACACACACACACACACACACACACACACACACACACA
This sequence comes from Hemitrygon akajei, assembly GCF_048418815.1. NCBI lineage: Eukaryota > Metazoa > Chordata > Chondrichthyes > Myliobatiformes > Dasyatidae > Hemitrygon > Hemitrygon akajei. Next base: position 14,692,836 of record NC_133155.1, on the reverse strand, counting down.
TCTCTGCATCTCTGCATCCTCCATCTCTGCATCTCTGGCAGGGTTAAGGGTTTCCTTCATCGTGTTGGTGGCCTCCTCTCAGTTTTCACTAGTGTCAGTCATGCATGTCCTGGGTGGAGTCTCAGGAATACCATCACACACAGATGTTGAAGGTTTCTTCATTGCTGTTTCCATAACAATTTTGTTTTACCAGTCAGGGTTGTTAGCCCTGAGCTGAACCCCCCCCAAGCCAGGAGGACCAGTCGGCTACTCTTAATCTAGCCTTTACCCTTTGACCTGTTTGACATGGGTGACCCTACCAAGAGCCAAAGCATAAAGCCCTGACTCCAGCCAACATAACTTTCCCAGTCATTGAGGCACGCAAGCCTCCAAACCACAACAAGGAATCTGGTCCTCTTGGTAGTTCCCATTCTTGCTCGGGTGTAATATCCAGATGATGGGTATTTACTTACTTACATGTACAATTGAGAAGGAAGCCATGCAGTCCATGCTGGTTCCTAGCAGAGCATCACATCTGATTCATTCCCCCCCTCCCCCCATAACTTATTGTCTCTCACATACCCATCAACTCTCCTTTGATTCCTTTTGTCACAGGTACACCAAGTAGTACTTTAGAAATGAATATTAAACCACCCAAACTGGAGTATTTGGCAGAAACCTAAACAATTATGGTGAGTACATGTAAACGTCACACAGATCCATTGTCAGGACTGAACTCAGTTTCCTAAAGCTGTGAGACATTGATTCTGTCTGGGGCCTTGGAAAGCACAAAATGCCAAATTACAGGCTTATAACCATGGAATGTCACTGCCATCATTACTCCTGTAGAGGAATAACATTACTTCAAATATACATTATAATAAAAAGATTAATGCATGATCCATGAATATGCTTCACATCAGCCAGATTCTTTTGACTCAGGCTTTTTAGGAACTGAAATTTTATATATTTGAATTATGAGAAAACGATCTACTTTAAAATAATTCCAAATATTTAAATAGTCCAAGCATGAAAAGGTTATAGCATTCTATAAGAATTGTAGGAGCCAAGTATCTGTTTTGTATTGCACATTTATTATGGTTACGGTAATTTGTCACATGGGTTGAGGCATGGTAGAAGTAAGTGAGAATCGTTACATATTCACCCTTTGTGCCATTGGTTTCATTAGTTAGAGGCTTTGAGGTTAGGTTGGATATTTTGGTTGACCACTTATTTCGATATTTCCCTTGTTTTGCTAACTTCACTTATTACGCTGATTCTGATCTCGCTAATTTTGATCGCTCATCTTTGCTGGTTTCGTAGTAAAGGATCAAAAGTACTTTTTTTTCAACTTGGAACTCAGTTAAGTGCGTCATACAGTGTCAAGTCCCTCACTTGGTCTCTCAGCAATGTTTTTTCTCAAATAACCACTGCAAGGATGATTTGAATGTAATGAAAACATTGTTATGTAACTGTTATTATATAAGTTTTTGGAAAATGTCTTTAGAATGAAGCCCTTGAGTGTAATCTTCATGATTTTGCTTTTCTTGTTTTCCCTTCTCTACAAATTTTGTTTTTGTGCACACAACTGTGATACAGTTCAGAATTTCCTATGTTATCATCTCAGAAATGATGAAAAGGTATCAACCATCACAATGGAATCTGGACTACATGTTTCCCTTAATAAAAGAATTATGTTTCTGAAAAGCATTCTGTTAATAAAAAAAAGTCAACTGAAATGGCTTTTCCAAGTAGTTTCAATACAGAAACAGCGGTCATGTTTTCAGAGATCAAGAATTTCAATTGAAAGAAACTCAAACACTTAAAAGTACGTCAACACAAGTACTTGAAGTAACAAAACATAATTTTATTAACAACTGTCTTAAATTAAGAAAATAAAAGTACATACAGTAATTAATGTGCACTTTCAGGGTACTCAACAAGTGGAAAGGTAAGATCCTCAGGGGTTCTGATGGGGGAATGTGGAGAGGATATTTAATTCTGTGGGAGAATACAAAATGAGGGATCACTCTCTCAAAATAAGGCTTACCGATTTGAGATGTGCATTTTGTATTTGCTGTTTGTCTGTCTAGGGTTGCTATAGTGTTCATTTACCAGCAGGGGGAAGTAGATGGTTAAAAATAAACACAAAGTACACCGCAGTTGCTGTGGTCAAATCAATACGTACATACAAGCTGAAACGAAGGGTCTTGGCCGGAAACGTTGACTGCTCATTTCAACGGATGCTGCCCGACCTGCTGAGTTCATCCAGCTTGTTTGTGTGTGTTGGTTAAAAATAAAGATGGCTACACTCAGATAGACAATAGGTGCAGAAGTAGACCATTCGGCCCTTCAAGCCTGCACCGCCATTTTGAGATCATGGCTGATCATCTAATATCAATACCCAGTTCCTGCCTTGTCCCCATATCCCTTGATTCCCCATCCATAAGATACCTATCTAGCTCCTTCTTGAAAGCATCCAGAGAATTGGCCTCCACTGCCTTTCGAGGCAGTGCATTCCAGACCCCCACAACTCTCTGGGAGAAGTTTTTCCTTAACTCGATGCCAGTCTTTCTCTCCTTACTACTATGTTGAAGGTTTTCACAATAGTACAATTAAGCCTACACAATTTTTAAAAAAATACTGAGCAAAAAATGCCAACAGTTGGATAGGTAGCATAAATTTGAGATATTGAATCAAGACAGAATATTAATTGAGCATAGTTTAATAGTAGTTGGTAGAAAATAATATTACAGATGAGAAAAAGACAAATATATTCCTTACTATTTTGGTCCCTGCTAATTTGGACTCCCCAAATGTTTGGCCGTGTAAAGAAATTGGTGAAATTGCCTTAGACAAAACTTTTTGAAACTGTCAAAAATTTCAAGTTGAAGCCGATTATCATTGTAGCATGCTTCATATTTCATCATTGGCACCAAGGAGAAGCTCTGGCTGGAGATCATGCAAACTGCTTGGGCTTGTGATGCACCATCAATAACTCACGCTGAGACTTAGGAAGTGAGATATCGGCTTTTATTGACTGGAAGAACAACACTACATCCTGGGAAAATGAGGGAGAGCAGCAGACCACAGTCGCCTTTATACAGGGGTCTGTGGGAGGAGCCACAGGAGCAGTCAGACAGGTATATCTAGTTCAACACAGCTTGCCTTAGTGCTAAGGGATTAGATAGCACACTTAGTGTGTTCAGGAAAGTTTTCTGGAACATTACATATTTATCCTTACTAGAGAAAGGGCTACACCATCTCTTCTTTGGAAATGAGGCTAAGCAAGTGGTTGATCTGTCTGTGCGGAAGCACTTTGGGGTTTACGACCATAGTTCTAGTACTTTCAGAATAGTTATGGATAAAGATAGGACTGATTATGAAATTTGTTTCGTGGCAGCAGTACATAGCAAGACATAAAAATTACCATAAGTTTCAATAATAAATAAATAAATAGTGTGAAAGAGGAATAGTGAGAGAGTATTAATGGGTCTTTCAGAGATCTGAAGGCATAGTAAATTACGGGACCCTGGGGAGTGTTGTTGAATAGAGAGACCTTGGGGTTAGAAGTACCTAGTTCCCTGAAAAATGGGAAGACAGACAAGGTGGTGATGAATGTGTAAAGCATACTAGCCTTCATCAACTGAGACACAGAATATTCTACTACACCCCATCTCCCTACCTCCTGGTTGCACACTGTGGTCATTCCACAGTGGCCAATTAATTAAGGCTCTAGGTAGGTGAATGGGATGTGGGAGGACCAAGTATCCAGAAGAACATCAAGTGCTTACTAATTCCATGCAGACAGCAGCTGAAGTCGGGACTGAAACCGAGAATTGGGCACCACAACTCCTACTGGCTGCGCTACTCTTACTGCAGTGAGCTTTTGGTACTAACTTTTTCAATCGGCCTGTGCCAGCAGAATATTCATTGAGGCAGATCCTTAATGAACAAGGGGTAAGGTTACCACAATCAGGTAGAAATGTGGAGTTGAAGTTGCAACTAGATGAGCCACCAAATCACAGAACAAGCTCAAAGGGGCATGATCTAAACCTGCTCCAGACGGCATGAAAAGCAATTTCTCTAGCTTCCAGTAATTTCCCTCACTTCTCCCTTCTCTCCTTTTCCGTTTCCCTTTCTGGCTCTCCTCATACTCTGTCTCTTCTCTTCACCTGCCCATCATCTCCTTCTGGTGCCCCTCATCCTTCCCTTCCCTCCACAGTGCACTCTCCTCTCATATCATATTCTTCTATCTTCAGCCCTTTACCTCTTCTCCTTCCAGCTTCTCACTTCATTGACCCACCTACTCTCCCCTTGCCTGGTTTAATCTATCTCTTGCCAACTTGTGCTCCTTCCCTTCCTCCCACCTTCTTATTCTGTCTTCTCCCTATCTTTTCAATACTAATGAAGCCCGAAATGCCAACTGTTTATTCTTCTCTATAGATGATGCCTGACTGCTGAGTTCCTCCAGAATTTTGTGTTTATTGTTCCTAATTTACATCTCTGTGCCACATAACAAGCAGTATTGCATATCAAGGTGACAGCGGATGTGAGATAGGGAGTTGTCATGGGTCTCGGCGAATCTGAGCTTGGTGGAGTTTGCAGCATTGATATCAAACTCTTCTGTGCTCCCAATAGCAAAGCAAGGTTTTTTTTATCATGCAGGCATGCCTAATGCTACTCTCCAGTGTTGGCAGCATCACCGCTAAGAAGAGTTCTACCTTCTCAATAAACAAGAACATATTCTCATAGGAGGTTGTTTAGATGGTACTGCTACAATATTGTTGGCTTATTCTGTAACCTCTTTAATATTATTGGCTAGCTTACTCTCATATTCTTTCTTTACCTTCTTAATGACTTTTCTAGTTGTCTTTTATTGGTTTTTAAAAACCTTCCAGTCCTCTAACATCCTACTAATTTTTGCTCTATTATATGCCGTCTCTTTGACTTTTATGTAGGTTTTGGCTTCTCTTGTTAGCCACGATTGTGTCATTTTCCCTTTAGAGTCCTTCTTCCTCTTTGGGATGTATATATCCTATGCCTTCTGAATTGCTTCCAGAAATTCCAGCCATTGCTGCTCTGCCCTGCCAACTCCTCTCTCATGCCTTTGTAATTCCCTTTACTCCACTGCAATACTGATACATCTGACCTTAGTTTCTCCTTCTCAAATCTCAGGGTGAATTTGATCATACTATGATCACCTGCTGTACATGGACATTGTCTGCAAACTTCTAGATACTAACCAGATGTTTTTTCAGATTATGAGTAAAGTTCTGCTGTCCATGTTAATCCTTGTAAAATATTGTTGAATACAGAGTGAGAGAAACAGAGTGATATAATTCTGGACCAACAACTATAATGCAGGATTGACCACCAGAAAACTGGCCTTTGAATATATGGCCCTTTTGTGCCTTGGGTTCTATGAGTGATTGATTCAGAAAAAAATTTAAGCCTGTTTGTCCTAAAGAGTAGGATGATGTTTTACTGCCTGGAAACTTGGAGTGGTTTTCTTATCTTGAGTTGAACTTGCAGAGGATATCCATTACCATGACAGCCCAGACTCATTCACCACAAGTACGGGTACTTGTTCCAGAGAATAGGCACCTCCTTCAGTGATTGGGAGATTGCAGTTGTTTGGGAAATTTTCTGTCATCATGGCAACTGTCTTTGCTTCCTCCCTTTCAAGACTAATATTTTGCAGGTTTCCAAGTCACTTGAACATTTCAGAAGTTTCAGAAGATCTAGGGCCCTTGTCATGTTTTTCTTTCAGGTAACAATCTAACACTTAACTGTTTAGTAAGCTTTCAGAGAGGAAATGCTGTTAATTGTGATGTTCTAACCTCATACTGGATCCATTCTTTCCATTATAACGTTTGTACCCTCTGTAACACTTCCAGGGATAACATTTTATTTGAATTCCTAAGCAATGTTCCCTCAAGCTGCATGGGTGCACAGTTGCACAGTAACGGAAATGCTCCCGTGCACATAGCCTTTGTTGCCATGCAGCTGGAACATAATGTTATTATAATTTTGAAGTTATGTTAATATAATTTTGAAATCTGTGATAATTTAATTGTGAAATACCCTGAAATTAATTATGTGTTAATAAATAGAATCCATAAATTTTCTAAATAATAAATGTTCTACACCTTTACTTTGAAACATCTCAGAGCATCAATATGTCTACATTGTCAATGTTTCAGGTTACAGCACTGTTTTAAGTTGGAACAATAAACATAAAATAGAAGTCAGTAGCTCATTGTTAATAACCTGCCAGCCCACTGAACACAATGTGGAAGATTTTCTTTGTTGTATTTCAGTATACCCTTCACTAAATAAATAACATCAAAAACGTGTGTTTTTTAAATTTTCACTCTAAATATTCATAGTACGCATATTATATGAAAAAACATTTAAAGTGCTGTGCAGTATTCAAGCTGTTTAAAAATTTCCTACTCAGAGCAATGATTGGTCTGCGTAGCTGTATAAAGAAAATTAGAGCGAACGTTATGATAAGGATTGTTTGCACCAACAAGTTCAAGAATGGCTGAAGTTCACAAAATGGTCATTCCATAATCCCCCCCTTTTAATCTCATCCAGATTAACATTGCTGCTTACACCCAGTGACCACGTTATTAGGTACACCTGTACACCTCTTCACTAATACAAATATCTAATCAGCCAATCACTTGACAGCAACTTGATACATAAAAGCATGCAGACACGGTCAGGAGGTTCAGTTGTCGTTCAGACAAAACAGCAAAAGAACTGCGACCTAAATGACCTTGACCATGAAATGTCAGTTGGTGTCAGATGGGGTGGCTTGAGTATCTCAGAAACTGGTGAACTGGGATTTTCATGCACAACAATCTCTAGAGTTTACACAATGGTGTGAAAAACAAAAAAAAATCCAGTGAGTGGCAGTTCTATGGGTGAAAATGCCCTTGTTAATGAGAGAGGTCAAAGGAGAATAGCCAGACTGGTTGAAGCTGACAGGAAGGTGCTAGCAACTTAAGTAACCATGTATTACAACAGTGGTGTGCAGAAGAACATTTCTGAACACACAAGTTGAACCTTGAATTGGATGGGTTACAGCAGCAGAAGACCACACTGAGTCCACTCCTGTACCTGATAAAGTAGGCACTGAGCGTATAGCTTGCCATGATTTCTTAGAAGAGGTGCAACCTTAGAACTGCTGGACAGAATAAAATATGATAAATGAGAGAAAATCTTCAGATGTTGGAAATCATAGCAACACACTCAAAATGCTGGAGGAACTCAGCAGGCCAGGCAGCAAAAGAGTACAGTCAAAAATGTTTCCTTTTCTGTAGATGCTGCCTGGCCTGCTGCGTTCCTCCAGCATTTTGAGTGCATAGCTCTAATATGATAAATCCTGTTAACAAGCGGAGCACTGCAACCTCAACAATGACAAAATGGCATCAGAGCAAGTGTGAATGCATTGTGAGCAGAAGTTAGTGTGTTTTACATTATAGTGCACAAAGTTTCACTAATTGAGGACATGTATCCTGAAGAATCGAAGACATTGTAATGAAATTTCAAATCAAACGATACCTCTATCTTGTTTCATCCATTTAGATTGTCAACAAAACATATCTTAAGAGATTTCTTCAATATGCAAGTTAATTTTATATTCAAATATTTTGGAATGCTGGAAAATTATGTAATATAACTAAAATACCCTTTTCTTTACTTTTCTGGTGGCACAAACTTATTGTGACATTGGGCAATGACGAACATGAGCAAGCCACTTAACCTGAAAATGCCCGGCCTGTTTACAGGAGAACACCATTATAATGGTGTATGTATAACACAATTAGCTACTAAATGATGTTTAACAGCTAGACCTGCATTTGTTACATTGAAGCCCTCAGGCGAGGGTAGAACCAAGTATTGATGGAAAGTCCCTGAAAGTAATTGAGACGGGACTTTTGTGGAGATTTTAAACTCAAGGAGTAGTGGTGGTGAAGATCCATTTCAAGGAAATTGAGGCCTCAGTGTGCAGCAGTGATGGGACAGAGGAAGGACATGTTCTATGTTCTGCTTTAGGAGGGATTTAGGACAGAAGCAGCGTTGTAAATTCACCATCCACACATATCCACCCTTCTGTTGTGAGCAGAGTCCTGTTTAAGGAGATAGGCTCACTCCCTGACTAGTGGAAAGAAACCTTCTGGGACGGGTGTAAATCGAAGTCTGTTCATACGGCCCGCTGGAATATACCCTCTGATCTGATTGAAGGCCTCTGTCAGTCAGAGTTGTCCATGGATATTGTACCTAGATACGCAAGCCTGGGCAGTATGATATGGAGAGCAAGCTGTTGCCCGTGTAGCAAGCTCCCCCTCTCCGTGCATCTGATGAACCCAAAGGAACGGCAGAGACCGACAGTTTGGTACCAGCAGCGTCGCAGGAGTTGCCAGTCAACATTGAACTCAACGTAGGACTGCCTTAGTGACTTCAGCTCCAAATTTTTCCCTCGGTGTTTACCCCCGAAACCTTCCCCATGAGTAGGTATAGCCACAATGCAGCAGAGGTTTGAGATCAGAGTTCTCCTTCTAGAGAAGCTGCCAACCACAGCAGACACACCCCATTTGCCCAAAGCAACTGGTTTTAAGGGGCCAGTAACCTGCCTTTGCCTCTTCTCCTGTCAGTAGAAATGATTCCGCTGGCCACATATGAAGGCCAGGAGCTGGACTTGGTTGTCAGAGGCCATTTGAGGCGCACACCATTGGGAGCATTTAATAGGTAGTGGAAGCTTATCCCTGTGACCATCCCCAGGTACAACAACCTTCAGGAACTGACATATACCTTAGCCACGTTATTAACAACACAAGGCACAGAGAAAAAAGAATCACGTGATTGTAACTGCTCTCATTCATTTGGACTTAGTCAGAATACATTTCCCTTTGTTCTATCCAACCCTCCATCATCTTCTCTCCTGCTAAAACAAAAGTTGTTTTTCTTTTTTCCAGTTCTGAAGAAGGCTCCCAGATCTGAAACATTAACTGTGTTGATGTCTCCACAGACGCCGCTTGACTTTCTGAGTCTTTCTAGCACCTTCTGTTTTTTTTTCATATTTTTACCATCAGCATTTTTAATTTTCATTGTACTTTGTCTATCATTAAGGACAAACTATGTCATGACAAAATTGAGATCTTACTGTCTCAATAAAGGTTATCCTATGGACAGTTTGTGTTTCAGTTATTCCTCAATGCAAAGAGCTGTACATGATATGTTGTTATCATATTAGTGTTGAGTTTGGGGTATGACTGCTTCAACAGAATACAGTAGTGGCCACTGCAAATGCCTAGCTTTGTGGAGATAGGGTGAAGCAGTCTTGAGTGTAGCCAAGGAACATGACACTTCAGCAAATTCCTTTCTGATCAACAACCAGCTGTCATTAGAGAGTAGAAATATTTCCTAATGATGAGAAGCTTTTAGTAGCCTTAGTCTGCACTCCTGGGAAGCCAGTAATGGTGGGAAATCCCGGTGCCCAAAATAACGCTTTCTTTCTTCTAGGGCTTTTCTTTTTGGAGTGAAGGAGGATGAGAGGTGGCTTGTTAGAGGTGTATAAGATGATAAAAGGCATAGACAGTGGACAACTAGTGCCTTTTTTCTCCCCTGAGTGGAAATGGCTAATACGAGAGGGCATAACTTCAAGATGGTTGAAGGAAAATATAGGAGAGGTGTCAGAGGTAGTTTTTTTCTACACAGAGAGCGTTGGCTGTGTGGAACACACTGCCAGGGTTGGTGGTAGAGACAGATATGTTAGAGACATTTAAGAGACTTTTAGGTACATGGACAACAGAAAGTTAGAGGGACATGTGAGAGGGAAGCATCAAGTTGATCTTGGAGTAGTTTAAAAGGTTGGTATAACATCATGCCCTGAAGAGCCTACACTGTGCTGTCCTGCTCAGTGTTTTTCAATAAAATTTTAAATTGGTGAAATAATTCCTTTGAGAACGTACAGCCTTTATTTTCCATCTATTTTTCAGGATCTGGCCATTGCTGGCTAGTCTGGGATTTGTCCTGGATGCTGTTAAGCTTCAGGAGAGTTGTTAGTGCTACACTCTTCCAGGCAAGTAGAATATTTCCAACCCTGCCTGGTATGGTGGCAGAGGTAAATACATTAGAGGCTTATAAAAGACATTTAGATGGGCACATGAATGTGAGGAAGATGGAGGGATATCGACATTATGTAGATAAGAAGGATTAGTTTTTGGGTTTTTTAAATTTACTTTTTAGCTGGTTTGGCTCAACATTGTGGGACGAAGGGCCTGTTCCTGTGCTGTACTGTTCTATGTTGTATTTCAATAAATTCTTGACTTGTCCATTGTAGATGGTGGAATGGCCTTGGGGTTTAGGGGGATGAATCACATGCCACAAGTTACCCAGTCCCTGACTTGCTCTAATAGCAATGGCACTTACGTAGTAAGCAGTTGAATATCAATGTTACGTCAGTGTTATACTGAGCCCTTGCAGTCCAGGCAAAGGGTTTTGGCCTGAAACGTTGACTGTACTCTTTTCCATAGATGCTGCTTGGCCTGCTGAGTTCCTCCAGCATTTTGTGTGTGTACATGAAAACATGGCTGAAAGTCCTCTCACAGGATGTCGTATATCTATGTGATGAAAAACTCAGAGCTTCAGACAAATCCATGCAGGTAGGAAATTGAGTTTCTGAAGACCAAACATGGGCAGCTTTTTGCAGAGAATAGCGTATTTGTCTCCTGCCTAAAGGTCTGTGATGTTCTGTGAGTGGCCTGCCAAACATATCATGAACCTTCTAGTGATACTTGGCGATTAAAGTCTGATTCTGATTCTGATTAGTACAATATTTCTCAGTGGTAAAAGTACTAGTTGTTAGTTGTACAGGTTTCTGTGGACTTTGGAGTAGCTTCATCAATCTGCAGTCAGTCCTGAGGCTGCCTATTCAGGTCACCAAAGTCAACAATCTGTTCCTTTAAATCAGGGGTTCCCAACCTTTTTTATGTCACTAACCGAGGGGTCGGTGGATCCCAGGTTGGGAACCCTTACTTTAAATGATAAAAAAAAGAATACGGCAAAGCATGGTCCTAGCTCTGGGTAGAATTTTCCATTACAGACCTTTGAGTTCTAATTCACGTAGTGGTGTAAACAGCCCTAACATGGTTTGGGTCATGCCTGTCGATCCTGACATGGTTTGGATCTCGCCTGATGGTCCTGACTTGGTTTGGGTCATTCCTATTGATCCTGACATGGTTTGGGTCATGCCTGATAGTCCTTACTTGGTTTGGGTCATTCCTATTGATCCTGACATAGTTTAGGTCATGCCTGTTGATTCTGACATGGTTTGGGTCATGCCTAACACGAAAAGATTGTGTTGCAGGCGAATGTACATCAAATGTGGAAGAGTCCAATATAATTTTGCTCACTGTGCAATTTCCCCTCAATGACACAATTGTTAATTCTAGACTAGAGGCCGGGGTTCATGATATGCTGGGCAGGCCACTCATTTCCTCTCCTTAGCTTACAAAGGAACCCAACCCAATAATTGTTACTATGCAATGTCTACTTTGTCCATAGATACGTGTTCAAATCTTACCATGACAGCTGGGGAACTTAAATTCAATTTATTAAATACATTTGGAGTTACAAGCTAGTCACTGTAATAGCAATCGCGAGGACAGGAGTGTTACAGAAACCCATTTGGTTTACTAATATCCTTCATGGAACGAAATCTGACACATGCAGATGTGATTCCAGACCCAGCGACATGTTTGGCTCTGAATTATCTTCTGAATTTAGGAGAAATTAGGGATAGATAATAAGCACTTGATTACCAGCAACATTCATGACCCATAAACAAATAAGAAGAGACTACTAGTGCAAGCTACATACAAAATCAATTTATGTTGTTCTGGACTTTTTTTCAACATGAAATATGAGTTTATTTCTATGGTTTAATTTACAACTGCAATCATCAGATTCATGTGAGCAAGCACCTTACTCATTTTCTCCTCCATAGTTCACCTAATAATTATAACTGAACTGTGTCTAGTTTTTCCATTTAATCCCAGACAAAAAGTGGCAAGATTACGTCTGGGCGCAGAGGTCAACATAACTGAACTTATCACTTTCTCTAATTCATCGTCTGCAACAGAGAAACTTTCTGGGATCAATTAATATCAAATGGGACCAACATCTGGACACGCTAGCTGCCACAGCTGTGATCAGCCAACTATTCAGCCACATCCTGATCCGATGGCCTTGTTATGTCAGATTTAAGTATTTGCTTGTTCAATCTAAAGTTGCCAACTTGTACTGAAGTATGCAATTCATTACAGAATGCATAAACACAAAAACGTCTACAGATACTGGAAATCCAAAGCAACACACACAAAAATGCTGGAGGAACTCAGCAGGTCGGGCATCACCTGTGGGAATGAATAGACAGTCGACGTTTCAATCAAGACCTTTCTTCAGGACTGAGAAGGAAGGGGAAGACGTCAGAATAAAAAGGTTGGGGGGGGGGAAGGTGAGTAGCTGAAAGGTGATAGGTGAAACCAGGTGGGTGGGAAAAGTCGAGGGCTAGGGAAGGGTAAATCTGATAGGAGAGGAGAGTGGACCACAGGAGAAAGGAAAGGAGGAGGGGGCCCAGGGGGAGGCAGGCGAGAAAAGGTATAAAGACAGAGTGGGGAATGCATATAGTTGAGGTTCTGCTCCATGCCAGCAGAGGTCATAGTGCTTTTGGAAGCGTAGCTTACTGTATGTCACTGTTTTGATCTTAAGTAGATACATTTTGGTTTTCGGGTAGATGGAGCTCGTCAGCCTGGGAAGGCAGTCCATCTAAGAGAGGGAAAACTCTGATTTCAAACCTCCGCTGCCTTGCGGCCATACCCACTCATGGGAAAGGCTTCGGGAGTAAACCCTGAGGACAAATCCGGAGCTGGAGTCCCTAAGGCAGTCCGACGTTGTCTTCAAACTCACTCTGGCAACTCCTGCGACGACACCGGTGCCAAGCTGTATCGGCCCTTACCCTTCCCTTGGACAAAATCAGTGTCGTGGAGAGGGAAGACTCACTGCATGGGCCACTGCCGGTCTTCCATACAACCTTGCCCAGGCCTGCGCCCTGGAGACCTTCCAGGTGCAGATGCATGGTCTCACGAGTCTAACGGATGCCACACACATTTTGGCTGATCTCTGTAAACACTGCGTTTTCAGATATGTACTCTTACCAGGCCTGAAGAAATAAAGCTTACAGAAAGACAAAACTCACCTTCCACTTTTTAAAAAAATGTAAGTTACTTAAGACACCTCTTGTCCATGTGACAGAAGATATGGGCAGGACCTATATCTTCAACCACTCTAAATGTATAATTAGAAAAATACAGCACAGAAAGAGGGCCTTCAGCCCATCTAGTCCATGCTGAACTCTTTAAACTGCTTACTCCCATTGACCTGCACCCAAACCATAGCTATCAAAAATGTGGTTTCATTTTCTCTAACATCAAGGCGGTGTGTAGAGCACTGTTGTCGTAAAATTGCTAAGTGGTGAAAGCTTCCAATTAAATTCATGAAACCCGGCCAAAATGCATTATAGGTGGTTGTACAATACAAATTAAAGTTGGACGCAAATGTATTATTGACACTGACAGATGGTCACCAAAATCCTGGTGTTTTTGGATAATCAATTAACCACTGATACTTTTCTCAAATGGGTGCCAAGAATAAATAGAACCACTTGCCTCCTGTGTTCCCTGCCAGCATCTGCAAAAATGTTTAACCTTGGTTTGTGTTATAGCCAGTGCTGTCAAATTTCTGAGAAGGAAATGCCATGAACAAACCTTCTGCAGCTTTGTAGCATGACTGTGCTCCAAACCAACTGGGCCAATTTTGCAAGAGTTATTGGTATAATTTAAAAATGAATCGATTTCAGATTCAGATCTATTTATCACATTGAAATATACAGTGAAAAGCACCATTTGCGGTAATAACCAACACACCTAAGCATGAGCCGGGGGGCAGCCTGCAAGTGTTGCCTCATATTGAGGCGCCCAACAATATTCAGCAGGACTACACAAAGAACAACGACAGAACAAACATTAGAAATTCTGCAGATGCTGGAAATCCAAAGCAACACACACAAAACGCTGGAGGAACTCAGCAGGCCAGACAGCATCTATGGAAATGAATGAACAGTTGACATTTCGGGCCAAGATCTTACTTCAGAGACTGAGAAGGAAGTTGGGGGGGGGGGTGGGGGGGGAAGATGCCAGAATAACAAGGTGGAGGCAAGGGGTGGAGGCTAGCTGGAAGGTGATAGGTGAATGCATGGGGGGGGGGGGGGGCTGGGAAAGACCAAGGGCTGGAGAATAAGGAATCTGATAGGAGAAGAGAGTGGACTGTGGGAGAAAGAGAAGGAGGAGGGGACTCGGAGAGGTGATAGGCAGGTGAGAAGAAGTGAAAGGTCAGAGTGGAGACTAGAAGAAGGGGGTGGGGGAGTGGGGGCGATTTGTGCACCGGAATGAGAAATGGCCATGGATTGACACATCAGATCGGAAATGGGAACTGGAATTAACAACAGAACAAAACAAGACAACAGCAGCAAAACAAGCCCCTTTACCAACCCGCCACCCTACATAGACAGAGATATAAAAACAGCTGGGTGAATGCTGTTTTTCTTTAAAGTCAGTTCCACAGGAGACAGTTCAAACTAAAATATTATTTTAATAGAATTATAATACAATTATATCCAAGACTGACATTCACCACCAATTAAGCACAGTACCCAAACAGGCTACAGCCTAACAAGAAAACAGATGATGCCCGTGTGCAAAATTGCAACAGGAAAGAACCTCTGGTTTTAATGAACAGAATATCAGATGAGATCAGATGAGTTCACTTGACAAAAACAGTGTGGCAGCTGGAGAAATGGATGATAACTCTAGGTCTAACCACAGTCTGTTTCAAGTCAGTTGATGTTGATTGGTATGTTAGTATGAGTCAACCATAGCCTTGAACTAGCATGGGTAACTTAGAAGGCAGCCCAGCTTCTTGCTCCACAACACCAGCTGTGACTCAGCTAGATGGAATGCTAACTGGCAACCACAGAAACAAATTTTCATAGTGTTACTGCCATTGAGTTTTCAACTATCACTTTTATGGGAATCGCCAGAACTTAATTGGATCTCCTAATAAGGAACAAGTCAAGTGCACAATGGAAGCAACACACACAAAATGTTGGTGG
The DNA here is from genome assembly GCF_048418815.1 of Hemitrygon akajei. Taxonomy (NCBI): domain Eukaryota; kingdom Metazoa; phylum Chordata; class Chondrichthyes; order Myliobatiformes; family Dasyatidae; genus Hemitrygon; species Hemitrygon akajei. The sequence continues at coordinate 14,677,613 of NC_133155.1, read as the reverse complement.
AACGCAGCATTCCCACCAGCAGGCCAGGCAGCATCTATAGGAAGAAGCACTGTCGATGTTTCGGGCCGAGACCCTTCGTCAGGAGTCCTGCATTTTGTGTGTGTTGCTTGAATTTCCAGCATTTGCAGATTGCCTCGTGACATGCACAATAGAACCCACTGGGTGTCCCAGAGCAAAACTAAAGAAGCACAACACTGTACAGCACAACAGTCTGCTTAACCAACAACCGAACTAATTGCTGCCTCTACCACCAGCTTACTGTGTCTCAAAGGACAGTGCAGCAACTCCCCTTGGACTACTTTATAGCAGCTCTCAGAATGGTTAACTCCTGCACCCTGAAGGTTAAGGGAGGCTGAAGCACAAGAACTTAACTTCACCTCGGGCTTGCGTACATTTCTGTCAATATCTCTTCACTGTTTAAACATAGAAAAATACAGCCAAGGAGCAGACTATCTGTAGAACACAATGTTTGTACTGAACACGATGGAAAATTATTTTGCCACGATCCAGATCTATTAGCCTCTTAAACACCACTATCATATCTCCCTCTGTTATAATCCTTTGGCAGCCCTTTCCAGGCATCTTTCATTCTATGTGTAAAAAATTGCCCCTTATATCACCCATGAACCTTCCTCCTTCTCTTCATTGTATATCCTCCAGTATTTGACTTATCTACCCCAGCTGAAATATTCCGCTGTCTATCTTATTAATGCCTCTGATGCTTCAGAGAAAACAGCTTATTTGTCCAACCCCTCCTTATAGCTCACACCCTCTGATCAAGGCAGCATCCTGGTAATCTTCTGTACTCTTTCCAAAGCTTCCACATTCTTCCTGTAATGTAAAGACCAAAATTGCATTCAATACCTTAGGTGCAGCCTTTATGACTTGCTTACACTTACACTGAGTGCCTTAACCAGTGAAGGCCAGCCTGGAATATGCCTTCTCTACCATCCTATTTACTTGGATGGCTACTTTCAGGGAACTATGGAAATGTACCTCAAGATTCCTCTGTATATCAATGTTTTTATGAGTCCTGCCATTAACTGTATATTTGACCTCATAAAGTGAAACACACCCCTTAGGCCCAGATTAAACTCTATCTGTCATTTCTACACCCATTTATGTTCTATATTCCGTTACATCCTTTGACAATCTTCTCCCCTTTATTATATACCCCCTAGTATTTAGCTCCTTAAGGTGGTGCAGATAAGTGGCGATGCTTTGCGTAAAGCTCCAATGGGAATAATTAAGTATTCCCAGTTAGGACCACCACAGCCAAAATCCACAGTCACAGTCACTGGGAACTGCAGTAAGCAACATTGTTGTAAGACATTTAAAAAGACCTATCAATCTTCAAAATCAGCAGTCCCTGGACAGCAGACTTGGGTCGTGAGTGTAATTCACCTTTAAGAGAAAGGAAACCTGGAAAGGGGGCCAGTCTGCAGGTACGATTGAAATGCAGAGGTCTTAGAATCACCCCCCCCCCACCACTCCCAACTATCCTAATGGTGAATGTACAATCTTTGTGATGCACCATCAATAACTCTGAGACGTGGGTTAAGGTAGGCTTTTATTGGCTGGAAGAAAGCACAAGCAGCAAGCGACCACCACACAACATCCTGGAGACTGAGGAAGGGGCTGTGGCTCCAATCGCCTTTATACAGGGGTCTGTGGGAGGAGCCACAGGGGCAGTCAGCAGGGGTCTGTGGGAGGAGCCACAGGAGCTGTCAGCAGGGGTCTGTGGGAGGAGCCACAGGAGCTGTCAGCAGGGGTCTGTGGGAGGAGTCACAGGAGCTGTCAGCAGGGGTCTGTGGGAGGAGCCACAGGAGCTGTCAGCGGGGGTCTGTGGGAGGAGCCACAGGAGCTGTCAGCAGGGGTCTGTGGGAGGAGCCACAGGAGCAGTCAGTGGGGGGGGGGGGGCGTGTCCAGACAGGTATATGTAGTTCACCACACTTTGAAAAATAAACACCCTAGTTTCACTGCTCTTACAGTGATAAAATTTGACAGTACTGAACATGGAATTTGAAGAACTCATACAAACTCTCAGCTTCCTTATGCAAGAAAGAGGTCATGTTTAATTTCAGTAGAAAACATCAAACACATCTGTACCTTCCCACTCTCCATTTTCCACAGGGATTGCTTCCTCCATGAGTCCCTTTACCAGTCGTCCCGCCCCATTAACCTCCCTCCCAGCACTTACCCCGGCAAGCAGCCGAAGTACTACACCTGCCCCTTCACCTCCATTCAGGGCCCCAAACAGTCCTTCCAGGTGAGGCAACACTTCACCTGCGAATCTGCTGGGTCATCTGTTGTGTACAGTGCTCCCGATGCAGCCTCCTCTACACTGGTGAGACCCATCATAAATTGGAAGACTGCTTTGTTAAGCGCCTCCACTCAACCTGCCAAAAGTGGAACTTCCCAGTGGCCCAACGTTTTAATTCCCCATCCCATTCCCATCTCGCCATGTCGGTTCATGGCCTCCTCTTGTGCCATGTTGAGTCCACCCTGAAGGTGGAGGGGCAACACCTTATATTTTGTCTGAGCAGCCTCCAACCTGATGGCATGAATATCAATTTCTCCTTCTGGTCATTTTCCCCTCCTCCTCCCCTCTTCTCCTATCCCCCACCCTGGCCTCTTCTCACCTGCCTATCACCTTCCCCTGGTGCCCCTCCTCCTTCCTTTTCTCCTATGGTCCACTCTCCTCTCCTGTCAGATTCCTTCCTCTCCAACCCCTTTACCTTTCCCATCCACCAGGCCTCACCTATCACCTTCTAGCTATCCTTCTTCTCCTTCCCCCCACCTTTTTATTCTGGCATCTTCCCCCTTCCGTCGTGAAGAAGGGTCTCGTCCTGAAACATCGACTGTTCACTTCCACAGATGCTGCCTGCCCTGCTGAGTTCCTGCAGCATTCTGTGTGCATTGCTTTTGATTTCCAGTATCTGCAGAAATTCTTGTGTTTAAAATTCTTCTCTTTCCTTTCCCACCCTTTGCTTAACTAGCTAGCTGTAACTTGTTAATGTGGATGATGACATTTTGGTATACTAAATCGTCTGTGAGCAGCACCTCAGCCAAATATGTGGGATGACTCAGAATTTGGCAGAGAGCTTAAGAAGTCTGAACTCTTGTCTATTTCCTGCTCCTGGCTTCATACCGGAAACCAGCTGAGATCCTTGAATATCCACAGGGCATCCAACTGATACAGCTGGCATTTGTTTAATACCTTGCTTTGAGGAGCTAACCTTTAAGCTTTTTAATAGAGTGTAAATGGTAGAAACAATGAGAAGGGGGTGTGATTGGAACGCAATAACACAGAGTTCAACGAACGGCTGGACAGAAGAAAGAAGTGAAGAAATTCCATAAATGTAAAGAAAATTCCAGGTTCAACATTTTCACACACTGCAGGTGGAAGAAGTGTTGGGTAGTGGAATCAACTGAAATTGCAGATTCCAACTCTGGGCTGTCACGTGTCCATCGTTTTCTGCTTAGAATCCGAATCAGGTTTATTGTCACCAGCATGTGTCATGAAATTCATTCACTTAGCAGTTCAATGCAATACATAGTATAGAATGAATGAATGAATAAGTAAATAAACACACAAATAAATAAATAAATTGTAGTATATGTATATTGAATAGATTAAAAATTGTGCAAAAACAGAGGTTTAAAAAGTGAGGTAGTATTCATGGGTTCAATGTCCAGTTAGAAATCAGATGTCAGAGGGGAAGAAGCTGTTCCTGAATCGCTGAGTGTGTACCTTCAGGCTCCTGTTCCTCCTACCTGATGGTTACAATGAGAAAAGGGCATGCCCTGGGTGCTGGGGGTCCTTAATAATAGACATTGCCTTTCTGAGACATTGCTCCCTGAAGGTGTCCTGGGTACTTTGTAGACTAGTACCCAAGATGGAGCTGACTAAATTTACAACCCTCTGCAGCTTCTTTCGGTCCTGTGCAGTAGTCCCCACCCCCACATCAGACAGTCAGACAGACTGATGCACCATCAATAACTCTCTGAGACGTGAGGCGAGATATAGGCTTTTATTGACTGGAAGAAATAACAAGCAGCGGTTGACCACCACACTACATCCTGGAGACTGAGGGCAGGGCTCAGGCCCCAATCGCCTTTATACCGGGGTCTGTGGGAGGAGCCACAGGAGCAGTCAGCAGGGGTCTGTGGGAGGAGCCACAGGAGCAGTCAGCGGTGGGGGGGGGGGGGCTTGTCCAGACAGGTATATGTAGTTCACCACATTCACCCCCCGCCTTTGTTTTAAAAGAGAGTCCCCATGGGGCGAAGTTTCTTACAAGTATATTTACAGGTTAAGTCTATCAGGTGGTCGAATCCGTCGCTGCGATCTACGTAGCACCGGCTGTGATTGCACAGGTGCCGGTGGTGATTGCACCGGAGACGGAGGTTGTGCTGGTTCCGGCCTAACTGGAGGTGTCAGCCCACTAGGCGTCAGTGATCCCTCATGTGCGTGCGAGACGCCCGGTATAGGAGTGTCGTGAGGAGTCTGTGTAGGGCTCAGTGTGTGCAGTGTCACGTTGGGTACGGGGTTCATAGTCACCGTGGAGTGTTCGGGGTAGTGGTCTGCTGCTCCTGCGGGCGCTAGGTTGCGGACGGAGACCGTGTCCTCCCGCCCATCAGGTAAGACTACGTAGGCATACTAGGGGTTCGCATGTAGCAGGTGAACCCTCTCGACCAGCGGGGAGTATTTATTGCTCCTCACATGTTTCCGGAGCAGCACTGGCCCTGGGGATGTCAGCCAAGCTGGTAGGGTGGTCCCAGTGGCAGACTTCCTGGGAAAAGAGAATAGGTGCTCGTGAGGGGTGGCAATGGTGGACGTACATAACAGAGAGCGGATGGAGTGGAGTGCCTCGGGGAGGACCTCCTGCCATCGAGAGACCGGCAACCCTTTTGACTTAAGGGCTAAAAGTGTGGCCTTCCACACTGTGGCATTCTCCCTCTCCACCTGTCCATTTCCCCGGAGATTATAGCTCTTGGTCCTACTAGTAGCAATGCCCCTAGCCAGCAGGTACTGGCGCAGCTCGTCACTCATAAAGGAGGACCCTCTATCACTGTGGATATAGCAGGGATATCCGAACAGAGTGAAGAGCTGGCGCAGGGCTTTTATGACGGACGTGGCAGTGGTGTTGGGGCAGGGGATGGCAAAGAGGAACCGCGAGTACTCGTCGATAATGTTGAGAAAGTAGACATTGCGGTCGGTGGAGGGAAGGGGGCCCTTAAAGTCAACACTCAGTCGCTCAAAGGGGCGGGTGGCCTTGATAAGTTGCGCCTTTTCAGGATGGTAGAAGTGCGGTTTGCACTCAGCGCAGATTTGGCAGTCCCTGGTCATCGTCCTGATGTCCTCAAGGGAGTACGGCAGGTTCCGGGCTTTCACGAAATGGTAAAATCGGGTGACCCCCAGGTGGCAAAGATGTGCATGGAGGGCGTATAGCTGGTCGAGCTGTGCGCTGGCACACGCTCCCCGGGATAGGGCATCAGGGGGCTCATTGAGCCTTCCAGGCCGGTACAGGATATCATAGTTGTAGGTGGAGAGTTCTATTCTCCACCGCAAAATTTTATCATTTTTGATTTTGCCCTGCTGTTGGTTGCTAAACATGAACGCAACTGAGCGCTGGTCGGTCAGCAAGGTGAACTTGTTACCGGCAAGATAGTGCCTCCAGTGCCTAATAGCTTCCACTATGGCCTGGGCTTCTTTCTCCACCGCGGAGTGCCGAATTTCAGGGCCTTGAAGGGTACGAGAAAAGAATGCTACTGGCCTGCCTGCCTGATTGAGGGTAGCAGCCAGCGCGAAGTCGGAGGTGTCACATTCTGCTTGGAAGGGAATGGTCTTGTCCACCGCATGCATCGTTGCTTTGGCAATGTCCCCTTTAATGCAGCTGAAGGCCGCGTAGGCCTCGGCAGAGAGGGGAAATGTGGTAGACTTGACCAGGGGGCGGGCCTTGTCTGCGTAATGGGGGACCCATTGGGCGTAATAGGAAAAGAAGCCCAGGCACCGTCTGATGGCTTTGAGAGTGGTGGGAAGAGGGAGTTCTAACAGGGGGCGCATACGGTCGGGATCAGGGCCAATGACCCCGTTCTCCACGACATACCCAAGAATAGCGAGTCGGGTGGTTCTGAACACACACTTGTCCCTATTATAAGTAAGGTTCAGGGCTTTGGCCACTTGGAAAAATCATTGGAGGTTGGCGTTGTGATCCAGCCAGTCGTGACCACAGATGGTGATATTATCCAGATAGGGAAATTTGGCCTTCAGTTGGCACTGGTCCACCATCCGGTCCATTTCCCTCTGGAAGACAGAGACACCATTTGTGACACCGAAGGGGACGCGCAGGAAGTGATAGAGCCTGCCGCCCGCCTCGAAGGCGGTGTAGGGACAGCCCTCCGGGCGGATGGGGAGCTGGTGATAAGTGGATTTCAGGTCTATGGTCGAGTACACCTTGTACTGAGCTATCTGGTTGACCATATCCGCGATGCGGGGTAGGGGGTACGCGTCAAGCTGCATGAACCTATTGATGGTTTGACTATAGTCCACGACCATCCTATTTCTCTGCCCGGTCCGAACAACAACCACCTGGGCCCTCCAAGGGCTTGTGCTTGGCTCAATGATCCCCTCCCTGATCAGCCGCTGCACCTCTGACTGAATGAAGGCCCTGTCCCCCACGCTGTACCTCCTGCTTTTAGTTGCCACCAGTTTACAGTCGGGGGTCAGGTTGGCGAACAGCGATGGGGGAGGGATCTTGAGGGTGGAGAGGCTGCAAGTGGTGTCAGTAGCGCAGCTGTTGGCATGGTGCTGGGTGGGATGTGTGGGTCGGTGTGTGTGTGTGGTCAGTAGTGGGGTATATGACGAAGTCCCACAAAACTGAGGATTCCTGACAGTGAGTGGTGGGAGGGGCCCGTCATATGCCATAGTCACACTTTCGAGGTGGCTCTGGAAGTCCAGCCCCAATAGCACAGGCGCGCACAGTTGAGGCATGACCAGTAGCGCAAAGTTCTGATATTGTGTGCCCTGCACCATCGATGTCGCTACACAACCCACCTGGATGTCTGTGGAATGCGATCCAGAAGCCATGGTGACCCTCTGGCTTACCGGCCATGTCACGAGTCCGCAGCATTGCACCATGTCCGGGTCAATAAAACTCTCAGTGCTGCCTGTGTCAAACAGGCAGCTAGTCCTGTGCCCCTCCACCAGGATGTCCATCATTGACCTTGCAAGCTGGTGTGGGGGGCTTTGGTCGAGGGTTACGGTGGCCAGAGTTGAATTGCCATCTTGGTGTCTGGTAAGCACCGATGGGTCGGGGGCGGGGCATGTTGGCGCCGACAAAGATGGCCGCCCCCATCCGGGCAGGCAAGATGGCGGCCCCCATGCCTCGCACGAGGCGGGCAGGCAAGATGGTGGTGACCAAGATGGCGGCCCCCATGCCTCACACACAGCGCTGCCCGACCCTGCTCGTGGTTCAGACTTACAGACCTTGGCGAAATGGCCCTTCTTCCCACAGCTGGAGCAGGTCACTTCTCAGGCCGGGCAGTGTTTTCGGGGGTGCTTTTCGAGTCCGTAGAAGTAACACTGCGCGGGCTTGCGACTGGCCGCAGCTGTGGTCGGTTTCGGGGAGTTCGTGGATTCGCGACTGGCAGCGGTGGCGGTGAATTTGCTCGCGGGTGGCGGGGTCTGAGGTGTCCACGGGACCGACAGGGGATCACGTGGCTGGACAGTGTCAGCGTTGTGCAGAGCAGCCTCCAGCCTGTCGGCCGTCTCGATTGCCGAGCGTAAGGTAAGATCGGCATTTTCCAGCAGCCGCTGGTGCACGTACACTGACCTGATCCCCGTAATGAAGGCGTCTCGTACTAGCAGCTCCGCATGTTGTTCCGCCGTCAGACCTTTGCAGTCGCAAGTTCACACGAGTGTCTGTAGGGCTCGGAGAAACTTGGCGCTTGACTCATCGGGTCGCTGTCGCCGCGTCGCTAAGCGATGTCTTGCGTAGACGGTGTTCACTGGCCACAGGTACTGTCTTTTGAGGGCGTCCAGTGCCCCTTCGTAGGTCAGCAGGTCCCTGATAAGTGAGTAAACTTTCGGGGTGACCCTCGAGAGGAGAATTCTGTGCATAATAGCGGGCTCAGTCACACGAACCTCCTCCATTGGAAGCATGCAAGCCAGAGTTCAAAGGCAAGAGCTGCTTCTGAGTTTTGAGGGTCCAAGTCTAATTTTTCCGGACATAAAATACTTTCCATGTTTTAAAACTTCCAGTCAATAAAATTGATGCACCATCAATAACTCTCTGAGACGTGAGGCGAGATATAGGCTTTTATTGACTGGAAGAAAGTACAAGCAGCAATTGACCACCATGCTACATCCTGGAGACTGAGGGCAGGGCTCAGGCCCCAATCGCCTTTATACCGGGGTCTGTGGGAGGAGCCACGGGAGCAGTCAGCAGGCGGGGGGGTGGTGGGGGCGTGTCCAGACAGGTATATGTAGTTCACCACACAGACAGACAGGACAGACAGACATACTTTATTGATCCCGAGGGAAACTGGGTTTTGTTACAGTTGCACCAACCAAGAATAGTGTAGAAATATAGAAATATATTGATGCAGCCTGTCAGAGTGCTCTCCATGGTACATCTATAGAAGTTTTTGAGTGTATTCTACAAAGCTCAGGAAACGTAGATCATTCCTTACTGCACTTGAATAAATCTTCGTTCATGAGATTTCGGCAGCAGTTTTAATTTGACATCTGCTTTGTGAACCTTTCACACTTTAGTTATCTTCAAAAAACAGGAGGGAAGATTAACAGTATTTAATGTGATACAAACACCAAAATATCTGCAGATGCTGGAAATCCAAAGCAACACACACAAAATGCCTGGAGGAACTCAGCAGGCCAGGCAGTGGGTATGGAAAAGAGTAAACAGTCGACGTTTTGCACCGAGACCTTTCTCTTCATTACTTAATATGTATGGTTGAAAGTGAAAAGTTTCAAATGAATAAAGACTCAATGCTTCCTCTAAGATGAGTGCGTGCATGCGTGCGCCTCACACACCTCTAGCTACTCGCGCACAAGGGAACTTAAACTGCACGCAAAAAGTTTGTCACCCTCTACCTCGTTGGCATGTAAAGTTCTGCAAGACAAAATTTAAAGAGTTAGGAGGGAAGCTTAGGGACAGAACTGACAAGGTGGTCTTCTCGGAAGTTCTGCCTGTGCCACGCGCCAGTCCAGATAAAATGGAGGAGATTAGAAGATTTAATGTGTGGCTCAAGTCATGGTGTAAGTCAGAGAAGCATAGGTTTATGGGACACTGGGGCACCTTTCGGGGCAGATGGAACCTGTACCACTGGGACAGGTTGCATTTGAACCGGGGGGGGGGCACTAATTTACTGGGCAGGCTAATGCTTCAGTTAGTTGAAGACCGTTTAAACTAGGGAATGAGGGGTGTGGGGGGCAGGGAACTTAGAAACGGCCAGGCTCAACCGTTTGGAGAATAACATATTAGGACATAAACTGATTACAAGCTTCAAAAATATGGAAATGGGTCAGAATAGGATGAAAAACATCAGTAACAGACTAAGGATGGCCTGTATAAATGCATGAGGTATTAAGAATAAAATGAACGAGCTGGAATTTTATGCAAGTGTGTACAAGTGTGATATAATAGCAATAATTGAAACCTGGTCGACTTCAAAGGATGGTGATGAATATAGTATTAAAGGATTTTCTTTAATTAGGAAAGACAAGCAAGATCTTAAAGACAGAGGAGTAGCCATATACATAAGAGAGAATTTAGACATCTTTCCCTCCCCCCTCTTTCTGTTTTCCGCAGGGATCGCTCCTTACGTGACTCCCTTGTCCATTCATCCCCCTCATCCCTTCCCACCGATCTCCCTCCTGGCATTTATCCTTGCAAGCGGAACAAGTGCTACACCTGCCCTTACACTTCCTCCCTCACCACCATTCAGGGCCCCAGACAGTCTTTCCAGGTGAGGTGACACTTCACCTGTGAGTCGGCTGGTGTGGTATACTGCGTCCGGTGCTCCCGGTGTGGCCTTTTATATATTGGTGAGACCTGACGCAGACTGTTTTGCTGAACACCTACGCTTTGTCCGCCAGAGAAAGCAGGATCTCCCAGTGGCCACACATTTTAATTCCACGTCCCATTCCATTTCTGATGTGTCTATCCATGGCCTCCTCTACTGTCAAGATGAAGCCACACTCAGGTTGGAGGAACAACACCTTATATACCGGCTGGGTAGCCTCCAACCTGATGGCATAAACATTGACTTCTTTAACTTCCATTAATGCCCCTCCCCTTCTTACCCCATCCCTGATATATTTAGTTTTTTTTCTTTCTCTGCTTGTTCTCCATCTCCCTCCAGTTCTCCCCTCCCCCTTTCTTTCTCCCTAGGCCTCCCGTCCCATGATCCTTTCCCTTCTCCAGCTCTGTATTACTTTCGCCAATCACCTTTCCGGCTCTCAGCGTCACCCCACCCCCTCCGGTCTTCTCCTATCATTTCGCATTTGCCCCTCCCCCTCCTACTTTCAAATCTCTTACTATCTTTCCTTTCAGTTAGTCCTGACGAAGGGTCTCGGCCCGAAACGTCGACAGTGCTTCTCCCTATAGATGCTGCCTGGCCTGCTGCATTCCACCAGCATTTTGTGTGTGTTATTTAAACATGAGGCTGCTTATGATAGGAGATAATCAATACTTAGTGAAGATATCTGGGTGAGAATTGAAAGCAATAAGGATAAAGGAATAACATTGGGTGTATGTTATTGACCCCCCTAATGCTGATAGTGACGTTAATAAACAACTCTATCAGAATATTAAAAAAGCAAGTTCTGAGGGTGATGCTGTAGCTATGGGAGACTTTAATTTCCCAAAAATCGAGTGGGAGAACCCAGTGACTAATGGATTACAGGAAAGTGAATTAATTGAGTTATTGAGTGTTTGTTTTTAGTCCCAGCATGTTGATGCACCACAAGAGGGGAGGCCTGTCTAGATTAGATTAGATATTCTGCAACAATCAGGATAGAATTGTGAGTGCGGAAATTGGTGAGCCTTTAGGAACAAGTGATCGTAACATTGTTAGTTGTGACGATTTTTTTGGGAGAGCGTATCAGTAAAAACCAAAGCCATTAAATTGAATTCCAGAAAGGCAAAGTTTGTGCAGATGTGGCAAAAACTTCAGAAGGTAAACTGGAAGAAAGTGTTTGATGTCGAGTCAGTTGAGGAACAATGGGGTTGATTTAAAGAGGTAATACACACAGTGCAGGAAATGTTCCTGCCCAAGGCTGCGAGAAGCAATAAAAACAATAGCTCAACTACATGGATGAATAAAGATATACATTAAAAATAATTGAAGAGAAGACAGCTATATAATACAGGAATAAAGAAAAAATAATAATGATATTAACAGTAGGGCATATGAAAATATGAGATCTATAGTCAAGAAGGAAATTCAGATTGCCAAAAGGCAGGTTGAGAAGGGTATTGCTGATAATGCTAGGATTGACCCCAGGGAATTTTTTCAGTATTTTAGTAGTAAAAGAAAAATCAAAGAGGAAGTTAAGTGTATTAGGAATAATAGTGGGATGCTAAATTATGCAGAGGACATAATGGATACTCTTAACTTATGTTTTGCTGAAGTGTTCACCTGCAAAGATGTTAGCAACAAGCCAGTAAATGTAGAGAAAAATAAGGTTGTCTTAAGTGACTTAGAGATCTTAGAAAGTGATGTCCTGCTTCAGTTGAACAGGTTGAAAGTCAATAAATTTCCAGGTTCAGACAACATACATCCAAGGGTACTTAAAGAGGTCTGTGATTATTTATACAAATCCCTTACAAGTATTTTTCAAAAGTCGGTGAAAACTGGTGAAATCCCTAACGACTGGAAAAAGGGTAACAGTTAGATTTAAAGAAAATCCAGATGGGGGCAGATAAATGGCAGATGAAATTTAATGTAAGTAAATGTAAGTAAGTAAGTATTACATATAGGAAGTAGAAATATTAGATATAAATATACAGTGGGGGTGGTCTTGAGTTAGAAAGTGCACTGTATGAAAAGGATTGGGGTGTCCTGGAAGGCTCATCACTATCAACATCTAGACATTGCACAGAAGTGATTAGGAAGCCTAATAGAATGTTGGGCTATATAGTACGCTCAGTGGAGTTCAATTCAAGAAACGTTCTCCTTAAGTTGTATAATGCACTTGTGAGGCCTCACATTGAGTACTGTGTATAATTTTGGTCTCCATGTTTTGTGACGGATGTGAAGGCACTGGAGAGAGTTCAGAGAAAGGTGACGAGACTCATTTCAGATCTGCAGGGTATGAGCTATTCAGAAAGATTGAAATAATTAAATCTTTTTAGCCTAAGTGGACTTAGAATGAGAGGAGACACAATAGAAGTGTTCAAAATCATTAAGGGTATAATTAAGCTGAATGCCAGCTACTACTTCAAAATTAATCCATCAGTGAGGACACAGGGCCATAGGAGGAGACTGGTTAAAGGGAGATTTCAGACTAACATCAGGAAGTATTTCTTTATACAGTTGTGGACTCATGGAATAACCTACCTAGTTGTGTAGTTGAGAGCAGTACCTTAGAGACTTCCAAAGCTAAACTTAATAGTTATTTCAACACCCTATGTGAGTAGGAATTTGGCAAGTTTTGTTGGGCTGAATGGCCCATTCTTGTCAACGACTTTCTAATGTTCTAATATTTCATGATTGTACACAATTACATTCCCTTTTCCGGTTTCAGATACAGACGGTGTTGACAATGTGGAGTTTGCAATGATTTGCCTGCAGATTTTAGAACTGTCTTATTTATACTGTATTTATAAAGAAATTATTCAGTGCACACACATTGTTGTCACTGGGCAAAATCTGGGGGACCCAACCTGTCATGAAATTTGTTAACTTAGTGACAGTACAATGTAATACATGATATATATAGGAAAAATTAATTAATTACAGTAGATAATATATATGTATAGTAAATAGTTAAATTAAAAATAGTGCAAAAACAGAAATAATTTAAAAAGTGTGGTAGTGTTCATGGGTTCAACGTCCATTCAGAAAAGAGGAAGAAGCTGTTCCTGGATCACTGAGTGTGTGCCTTCAGGCTTCTGTACCTCCTTCCTGATGGTAACAATGAGAAGAGGGCATGTCCTGATTTATGGGGGTCCTTAATAATGGATGTCACCTTTCTGCGGTATCGCTCCTTGAAGACGTCAAGAGTCCTGGTTATGCAACCTCTGACGCCAGGCAGATAATCTCAGAAGAGTACTGATAGTGGCTGAGATCACCCATCTGGTAAGGCACTTCCCAGAAGAAGGCAATGGTAAGCCACTTCTGTTGAAAAATTTGCCAAGAACATTCATGGTCATGGAAAGACCACCATCGCCTATTTCATACGACACAGCACATAATGAAAGAGCAAAAGAAACATTAAAGTCATACATTTCCAAACTAGCAATTTACTTCGTTGTTCATACTATATAAACAAAATGTCTGTAACCTTCCTTCAGTCATTCAAGAATGGGTTTTAGTGAGAATTGCTCTGTTATCTCATAGCCTAATGGAGCTTTGGTAATGTATAACTCGAAAAAGTAACCTTAAGATTGGCTTCCACATAACTTTTTTATTACAGCTGCTTGCCTGCTGTGTGTTCTCAGAGTTTATTCACCCAATACTCCCCTCATGATATGTTTAAAAATAGTTTCAAATCACATTCTGTGTTAAATCATCTACATAAAGGTTCTACACCTCAAGGTCATTAAAACTCGCAAGGAGAGAAACTGGTCCTTTGCCAGTAAAAAAAATCTCCTAGAGCTCTCTTACTAGTACTCATGGCAAAATACTTTCTAAGGAGGTGAAGAAGCAATGGGAAACATTGAATCTTACAATGTTCCCTCTAATTTGTACTGACCAGTGTGCACAGAAATCTTGTACTGTGCAATTTTTTGCTCAGTGACAACAACATGTGCGTATTGAATTTTTAAGTGGATGTAAACCTGAAGCTATTCTAAGGATAATAAGTCATTTTGCTTTAAATGAATTAGCATTTCTTCTGCAGCTTCACGCCCTTTGCTTCTTTGGAATTCAACACAGTGAATCAATAATTTCTTCAATAAAAACAGGTTCCTTTCTTTTTATATTATTTCTGTTTTTGCACTATTATTGATATACTATAACTATTTAATATACATATATTATCTTACTATAATTAAATAATTTATTTATCATGTATTACGTTGTACTGCCATGGCAAACCTGAATGTGAATGTTGTGCTATCCTGTTTCATGGCGCACCTATGGAAGAACCCAGGGATACATTCTTCTTTTTGAATACAGTCACAGAATACTTGCCCTGAATCTCCAGATATGATGAATTTTATATTAATGTTTTTAGAAGTTGGTATTTTTAAGATATTCAGCATTCATAATGTATAAGAATGTTATATCAGAATCAGTTAATGGTATGGGTCAAAGGTATAAAAAAAGTTGGGAACTCCTGATCTAGATCCACATCTTTATCACAGTAATTCTTCTCCTCACCGCATAAGAACATAAGAACATAAGAAATAGGAGCAGGAGTCGGCCATCTGGCCCATCGAGCCCGCTCCACCATTCAATAAGATCATGGCTGATCTGACCATGGACTCATCTCCATATACCTGCCTTTTCCCCATAACCTTTAATTCCCCAACGATGCAAAATTCTATCCAACCTTGTCTTAAATATGTTTACTGAGGTAGCTTCCAATGCTTCATCGGGCAGAGAATTCCACTGATTCACCACTCACTGGGAAAAGCAGTTCCTCCTCATCTCCATCCTAAATTTATTCCCCCGAATCTTGAGGCTACGTCCCCCTAGTTCTAGTCTCCCCTACAAGTGGAAAGCACTTTCCTGCCTCTATCTTATCTATCCCTTTCATAATATTATATGTTTCTATAAGAAATCCTCTCATCCTTCTGAATTCCAGTGAGTACAGTCCCAGGCAATTCAATCTCTCCTCACTGTCCAACCCCCTCATCTCTGGAATCAACCTGGTGAACTTCCTCTGCACCACCTCCAAAGCCAGTATATCCTCCCTCAAGCAAGGAGGCCAGAACTGCTCCAAAATAAGGCTCTTCCTTGCATGTCTTATGAGGTTAGGTTGAGAGAAAGAGGATGAGAGGTGACTTGATAGCGAGTATCAGGGCAAGGGGCGTAAGTAGAATGGACAGCCAGAGACCTTCTTCTCCCAGGGTGGAAATGGCTCTCACAAGGGAGCATAACATAATGAATTTTGGAGAAAAGTATAGAGGAGATGTCGGAGGTAATTTTTTTCTACCCAGAGAGTGGTAGTTGTGGAATGCACTGCCGGGGACAATGGTGGAGGCAGGTACATCAGGAACGTTTAAGAAACTCATAGATAGGTACACGGATGAAAGAAAAATAGAGGCCCGTGCGGGAGGGAAGCACTAGATTGATCTTAGAGCAGGTTAAACAACCAGCAGAACGTTGTGGGCCAAAGGGTCTGCTCTGTTTTATGTTCTTTATTCAGAATGTGCTTTCTTGCCGCTATGAACCAACAGTTGATCAAGATTTGCCTCATTAAATCTGGAAGCAACTTTTTCTATATTTCTATTCCCTATTGTCAGACACAATTCCTCCACTTCCTCAAAATTCTGTCTGTGCATTGGCTTGCTAGATGATAGAAGTGATATTGCTCTGCGGTCTCTCTGGGCAAGTTGAAAATGCAAAACAATGAAGTAAGATTAACCTGTCACGTTGAAAGCAGATATTGTCCTATGTTCCATGACCTACATGTACTTTCACATCCCTGTTCAGATCCCAACAATACATTAACTTCAACCTTCCTTATTGGAATTAATTACAACTTAGATCAAAAAGAAATTTTTATTTTTTATTTTAAAAAAAAAAAAAATTTTATTAGTTTTTTCAAAACATTTTACAAATTAAAAACCCCAAATCCCAATGAGGAACATTAATACAGTGCAAAATTAAGCATACAATAACAATATGCTACAAAGGAAGAGAATTTAACAAAAAAGCACCTAAATTAAAGACAAGTAAGCTTAGTATCCTCCCCAAGCCCCACAACACAAGAAAAAAACAACAACAACTCCAGACCGACCACAACACAATATAGAGAGTATAAGTCAGGACAGTCAAACTCCCAGACTGTGAATACACTTAGCAACAAAGGATAATAATGCCTACTACCAGAAAAAAAAGGGAGCTGAAAGCAAGGGACTGAAAAGAAGAAGAAAAAAAACCAAAAAAACCCTAGTCAAGAGGAAGGTTATGAAAGTACTCGATAAAAGGTCCCCAGACCTTATGGAACTTTAGATCCGAATTAAGAACTGAATAATGAATTTTTTCGAGGTCCAAGCAGGCCATGATGTCGTTAAGCCATTGTGCATGGGTGGGCGGGGCAACATCTCTCCATCTAAGGAGGATCAAGTGTCTAGCCAGGAGAGAGGCAAAGGATAGTATTCGGCATTTGGTCAGACCCAGACATAAATCTGTCTCGCCCCAGAAACTGAACAGAGCAATTAAGGGGTTTGGTTCTAGGTGCTGATTCAGAATACACGATAACGTAGTGAAGACATCTTTCCAGAACTTCTCCAAGCTAGGACAGAACCAGTACATATGGATGAGAGAGGCCACGCCCCCTTGCATTTATCACAGAGCGGACTAATGCCAGGGTAGAATCGAGATAGTTTAGATTTAGACATATGGGCTCTATGAACAATCTTAAACTGTAAAAGGCAATGGCGAGCACAAAGAGAGGTTGAGTTAACCGATTTGAGAACTGAGTCCCAGCTCTCCTCGGATAAGGAGATATTTAAATCCTGCTCCCAGGCCATTTTAATTTTATCCACAGGGGCCCGTCGTAAGGCTGCTAGTTTATCTCGGATAATTGATATTAAACCTTTACCTAGTGGATTAATGGAAAGAAATAGGTCCATAGCATTTTTCGCAGGCATTTCAGGAAAGTTAGGAATTAAAGGAGCAATAAAGTGTCGGATTTGGAGATATCTGAAAAAATGAGCGTTAGGCAGATTGAACTTAACAGAGAGCTGCTGAAAAGAAGCGAAGCGATTATCAATGAAAAGATCTTCAAAATGTCTAATGTCCTTCCTATACCAAACATGGAATGCTGAATCGTATGTAGTAGGTAAAAAAAGGTGATTATGTGCGACAGGGCTGGAAACGGAAAACCCCTGGAAACCATAGCATTTCCTGAACTGAGCCCATATACGCAAAGTGTGTCTAACAAGAGGATTAGCTATTGATCTGGGCAGACTACTAGGGAGAAAAGAAATATTGATGCAAGTAAGTTTTCTATTGGACCCATGCATACATCTACTTGTGCATATGACAATAAACAGGTGGATATTAAATGGCTTATTGCCCGAAGAGATTAATCCATTAAAAAGCAAAAAGAGCTTTAGTAAATAAACTCGTTAAGCTCAAAGAGGATAAAATCCTGGTGTAGTGGTTCAAAAGACCGAACCAAAATCAAACAGGACAATTGCCACCTGCTTGCAAGCATACGGGTTGTTATACTTGCGTGACATGCTCACAGCTCCAAAGAGTCAAATTCCTGATTTTGATCCCTTATTAGCAATTAGCAAACATACAATTAAGCATTATTGAGCATTATCTCAGCGGTCACCAAACTACAAATTGCTACGAAATAAGCAAGAATACGAAACTTATTCCCCTCGCTTTTACCACGCTCCCACTAACGTGACTGGTTACCGTAATAAACACAGAATACATGGCTCCTACACCTGGGCTTAGATGGGCTGTATCCACCCATTCAGAAAGAATCTGCAGAACAGATTGGCAGATGCATTACTATATACATTTAATAATCCGTTGGGAGAAGGTATTATGCCAAAAGATGAGCAAATATCTAACTCAATACCTGTATTCCAGAGGTGGGTAGAACAGGTCCAGGGAAGTCTTTCAAGTCCAGGGTAGTCAGCTTAACATCAGTGGTGGAGATACAATGGTCTAGAAACAAAATTTGATGAAAAGTTGAGATCATAACATTTCTGGTGACATAACGTGCATATTTATTAGATTTTCAAAAGTCATTTGATACAAGGTCCCCCAAACTACTAATTCTGAAAAAAAGTTAGGAAATGCAAAGTGTTGGGACAAACAATAAAGGAAGCAGAACTTCGTGAACAAAGTTTCACACAGACAACTGAGAAATGGCCCAAATTGGTTAAGAAGAATAGGCTGTTATTGGCAGATATGAATCTAATTGATCTATGAGCCCTCAAGGAAAGAAGATCTATAAAATTATAGCGTAAGTTAGCAAAGTCATAAAAACAGCAATCCAAGTACTGGAGTTTGACTGGAAACTTCCCAAATAATATCATAAGTTGCTAAAAGCATCTGTGATAGCTAGGAATCATCTACAGCAGAGTTTGCAATGTTTGGTCTGTAAATCACATCAGCAACTGGAGAAATCATCAATCTAGCCGACTGCGGCTACTCCATGTGGATGTGTAGGGACAGAGGAGAGTGATGCCCATTTCACTCATTTTATGTCATTCACAGATGGCATGTTACTCGAGAGGAATTCCAGTACTGGCCATTAACTCCACCAGAGTTTATTTGGATAATGACCATTCTCTTTGCTGAGGTGAGGGGTGAGAGGAGCTCAGATTGTGATCGTGCTGATACATCTTGTGATGGAAGAGTGACCGAGTCATGATCAGCACTTCAATATCAGAGGCAATCATCTTGTAATTCTCTAAAACTCCATTATTAAGCTACTTTTATTGTTATTTTTTTGCAATCTAAGAGTCAGTGGTTAGTTTACCTCTGTCAAGGAAGTTTCTCTTCTTTACTGCCCAAAATGGCCAGGCTGGCCATCTACAGTAACCTTTTGGAGATCCAAGAGAGACTACAGGCACTGGAATTTGGAGTGACAAACAGACAAAACGTTGGAGGAAGTGTGTGTGTGTGTGTGTGTGTGTGTGTGTGTGTGTGTGTGTGTGTGTGTGTGTGTGTGTGTGTGTGTGTGTGTGTGTGTGTGTGTGTGTGTGTGTGTGTGTGTGTGTGTGTGTGTGTGTGTGTGTGTGTGTGTGCGCGCGCGCAATTCAGAAACAGCTTCTTCCCCTCTGCCATCCGATTCCTAAATGGACATTGGACACTACCTCACTTTTTTTAATAGACAGTATTTCTGTCTTTTGCCCAGTTTTTTGTGTTCAATGTACAGAATTGATTTACTTGTTTATTTATTTTTATGTTTTATTTTATTCATTATTATTATTTTTTTCTCTCTCTGCTAGATTATGTATTGCATTGAACTGCTGCTGCTAAGTTAACAAATTTCACGTCACATGCCGGTGATAATAAACCTGATTCTGATTCTGTGGACCTGCTGACACCATGGGTTGCCTGCACCTTCTGCTGAAAAATTATCTTGCAGGTTGGAACTGAATCACTGTAGATAGGGACTGTAGATTATCTTTTGCCTCCTCAAAATATTTTGAAATGCCCTGGAGCAAATAATTAGTATGTCTGCTAAAGCTGTTTTATAATACACTATTTCTCAATTCCCTTAGGTTAATTTCAATTCTGCTTCATCTAATCCATGTACTTTACATATCTGCCCCCCGTCTCCTCTCATTCTTACTCAAAGTTTATTTCCGTAATATTTCACCCAGTCTAAATCCAGTTCCTCCACTCGTTACCTTTAGTATTTCACCAGTCTAATTACACAACCCTCAAAGTATCCCAAACAACGTAATCCCACATTATTAAGAATTTGCTTGATCTGTCAGATGTACATAGAAACGTACAGTGAAATGTGTCGTTTGCGTTGAGAATTGTGCTGGGGGCAGCCTGCAAATGTTGCCACACTTCCAATGCCAACGTAGCACGCTCACAATTTACCAACCCTAATTTGTGCATCTTTTGGGAATGGTGGGGGGGGGGGGAGGGGGAACCCTTGCGGTCATGGAGAGAACAGACAAGCTCCTAGCAGACAGCAGCGGGAATTGAACCCTGATCTTACCGCTGGCGCTAGACTAACCACTACCGTTGACCCCCACCCCATCCTGACTAGGTTATGGCTCCCCACTCCCTCTGCTGCTGCCTCTTTGGCTCCAGGGAGACCGCTTGCAGCGTGGATAAAAAAACTGATTGGTAATTTTACAATTAAAAAAAGATGTAAACTGTTAAAGTTGCTGTTCGGAAAGATCTGATTGTCCTTACACAAGAGATACAGAAAGTTAACAAATCTGTCTTTTAAAGCAAATACTGTATATGGTTATAAATTAAGGAAAACGTTTTTACTCTTTGTACTCTAACTCCTGTGCAATAGACATTTAAAAAAACATGTTTTCTTTTTTATACCTGCAATACTAACTTTCTGTATTTCTTACGCAAGGTCAGTCAGACCCTTTCAATCAGCAACTTTAAGTTTTCAACATTTTTATCGTAAAATAACAATTTTGCTATTCTTTCCATCAAAGCAGATGTGTTCAGGTCCCAATGATGTAGCCCATCTGACACGACCTAGGCTATTGTCATACCCCTTACATGCTTTTCACAGTGCCCCAGCATATTTCATCACAAAACTACTGCTTTTGAAGGGCTTATCATATTAGTACATGAAATTGTTTACTCCCTCCCCCAATGTTCCCTAGTTAAATCAAAGTATTTGGCTGTATCACTGAAATCATTTAAAAACCGTTCAGATGCCTTGTGCAGGAAGGCACAGAGTCGACTGTACTTCCTAAGAAGGTTGGCGTCATTCAATGTCTGTAGTGAGATGCTGAAAATGTTCTATAGGTCAGTTGTGGAGAGCGCCGTCTTCTTTGTGGTGGCGTGTTGGGGAGGAAGCATTAAGAAGAGGGACGCCTTACGTCTTAATAAGCTGGTAAGGAAGGCGGGCTCTGTCGTGGGCAAAGTACTGGAGAGTTTAACATCGGTAGCTGAGCGAAGGGCGCTGAGTAGGCTACGGTCAATTATGGATAACTCTGAACATCCTCTACATAGCACCATCCAGAGACAGAGAAGCAGTTTCAGCGACAGGTTACTATCGATGCAATGCTCCTCAGACAGGATGAAGAGGTCAATACTCCCCAATGCCATTAGGCTTTACAATTCTACCGCCAGGACTTAAGAACTTTTTAAAAGCTATTATTAATGCTTTTTGAGATAGTGATTTAGATGCATATCATATTTTTTACTGAGTTAAGTATTGTATGTAATTAGTTTTGCTACAACAAGTGTATGGGACATTGGAAAAAAGTTGAATTTCCCCATGGGGATGAATAAAGTATCTATCTATCTATCTATCTATCAATCAACCATTCGGCCGAGGAGCGATCACGTGATTTGGATCATGTGTCTTTTATAAAAAATGGCTGCGCAGGGAGTGAGTTGTTGCCTCCTGATCTTCTGGCTCGTTTTGGGGGCGTCATCGTGGAAAACTGTCTGGAACAGCACGCAGTCTCCACCTGTGGTCATTTGGCACGGCTTGGGTGAGAAGAGGGAGATTAAAAAGTCAAATATATTGTCATGTGCAACTCGCAAATCGTGAATTCGGGATACTTCACCCATTAAACTGGAACGATTCAGTGTTTGCTTTAGAAGTTCCTTCTTATTGTACGATAGTCTAATTTCTGTTTTATTTTATTAGAAACATAAACTCATGCTTTTAAAGTCTCGTAAAACGAAAACCATACTTTAACTGTCCTGGGATCAAAGTTCGAATCCCACGGAACAACATTCAAGCTTTGAGACCACGGGGAAAAAGTGCAAGTGCATTTTGTTTGAGGTGCGAGAGGGAAAGTTAGCACAAGTATTACTTACGTAAAAACATGCAAAATATTTTATGTTGTAATTTGAAACTATATGCAAATGATATTTAACAATTAGTGTGTAACTCTTGATTTTTATATTCTGATTGTAGCTAGTAAAATATAACTTAAAACAATTCAACTTTATGAAACAATTATTATACTACAGGTGTCATCGAGATTGTCATAACATTTTGGCAATATCTGTCATTCTCTGATCTTGTACACTTCATTCATTTTAGGTGACAGCTGTTGTGCGGGTCTCACCTTGCACTTCATTAGACTGGTGAAAGAAGCAATCCCAGGAATTTATGTCTTGCCTCTGGAAATTGGAAACACTGTTGAGGAGGTTTGTCTGTAATGAGAATCAATTGTTGTCAGCGATTACAATTGATTCAAACTTTTAAATGCAGTTATATATATATATATATTTTTTTTTTTTTATTTTAATAGTTGTGCAGCTGCTCTGTTCAGTTGCTTAAAACAAAGTTTTCCAAGAAAAATGATAATGAGCAATCAACACGGATTTATGAAAATGAAATCCTGTTTGACTAATCTATTGAAGTTCCCTGAGGATCCATTTGAAGAACAGCTGAATGGCTCCAAGTACAGCCTAATTAATATTTTTTTATTCAGTACTGTGCAAAAGTCCTGTGTGTGTGTGTGTGTACACGCACACACACACATATATAATAAACCAATTGATTGGAATCAAATTACCTTGCTTGGGGTCTCAGGGCTGGGTGTGTCTGCATCTGTGCCACACCCTGGCGCTCCTGCTCTGCTACCCACACCCCTCCCGCGGTGCTCCACCCTCACCGTTCCCAACACCCTTTGCTCCTGCCAGATTTACAAACTTGCTCTTCACTTCACGTTGACAAATACAGTACTGTGCAAAAGTCTTGGGCATCTGAGATATATATATCAAATTTTTGCACAGTACTGTAGCTACAACATGACTTCCTTAATCTTAGACATGATGCCCTGATCAATGGAGGCAAGCATGTAATATGCCTTCTTCACACTTGTATGGCCACTTTTAGGGAGCTGTGGACTTGGATCCAAAACTCCTGCTGTATAGTGTCCTAACATTAACTGTATACTTCTGCATTTGATCTGTCAAAAATGCAGCACCTCACACCTTCCCAGATTAAACCCCATCTGCCATTTTTCTGCCCATATCAGTAAGTGATCTGTATTCTGTTCTTTGACATCCCCTCCACACTGTGCCATAACTCCACCAGTCTTTGTGTCATCCGGAAACTTACCCACACAGCTACATTTTCATCCGAGTTTTACATATCACAAACAACAGGGGTCCCAGCACTGACTGCTCCAAACATCACTGGCCATAGACTTCCAGCCAGAATAACACCCTTGTACCTCTACCTTCTGTCTACTGTAGGCAAACCAATCCTGAATCCAAACTGCCAAGTCACCGTGAATCCCACATATCTTAATCTACTGGATCAGCCCTTGATAATGGACTTTGACAAATGCTTTACTAAAATCCATGTAGACTTTTAAAATGATTAATTATACAATCCCTCAAAGTTCTTGTGAATTAGGACATTTTCTTTTTAGGACATTAAGAACGGTTACTTCATGAATGTAAATGACCAAGTAGAGTTGGTGTGTAATATATTATCCAAGGACAAGAAGCTGCAGAATGGATACAATGCGATGGGCTTTTCTCAAGGAGGACAATTTATGTAAGTGTGATCAGTAGGGCTACAATATTGGGGAAAATCTCATTCGTAGAGAACTTTCATGTCCTAAGATCGTCCCGAAGTATTTCACAGCCAGTAAAAGACACATTTAAAAAATGTATCCAGATAAAGGGCACTTGATGATCTGACTGCTTACTTGGCAAAAATAACTTTCTAATGGATGATTCTATATCCATTACAGAAGAGCTGTAGCACAGAGGTGTCCTTCTCCTGCTATGATTAATCTAATCACATTTGGAAGTCAGCATCAAGGTAATATTCACTTGTCTGTTCTCTTTTAAGAGCTTATCTGTTGAAATATATTAACTATTAAAAGCAAAAAACCTTTGTACTGTTATGAAATGAAACTTGTATGAATAAGTGCAACCGGTGTTTGTTCAAAGGTCATTATTGATAAGATCATGTCTGAAATACAGTGAATTGTGCAGCTGCTCGCTGTAATTACACAGATTTCCTTCATCCTACAAGGGCAACCTTGTCCTGCTTCCCACATTTCAATCGAAGCTGAATTTTTCATTATTATTCCACAAAGATTGGAAATGGGAAACAAATAAAGCAGCTTTGGTGTGACTAAAAGATATTGATAAGGGTCCAATTTTGGCAAATCCATCCAGCGATAAACTAGGGGAAGCAATCCTCCATGATGTTGGATAGACTAAATTTGCCTCAGTCATGATTAGTGGCTGCACCGGAATGATATTTATTTATTATCAAAGTATACAACTCTGAAATTCTTCTTCACCAGATTGCCACAAAACCAAGAAAAAAAAGAATGGCAACACAATCATCAACCCCAAATCCCCCTCCCCTGCACAAAAAAATGGCAAAAATGAACAAAAAAAAACAGAACAGGACCTTCAACACCCCCAACCCCCCTCCCCCACACAATTTTTTTGGCAAATACGAACGTAAAGAACAGAACAGGACCATCGACTCCTAAATCCCCCTCCCTTGCACACCAGAAAGTGAGAAAGTTTGGGCAAAAAACACAGAATTTAAAAAAACTGTAAGGCCTGGGGGGAACACCATATCCAAAACGGTAAAACCTGGATAATGTTCTCCGGGCACAGCAACAGGCCACATAGGCTTCCCTCTCTGGCAGCAGAGTGATCAAAGGGCAGTCTCCTCTCTCCGGTAGTAGAGCAATCCCACCAGTGATCAGAAGATGGTCTCGCCTCTCCGGTAGCAGAACGATCTCATTCGAGATCAAAAGAGAGGCAGCCGGTGCTCACCTTCTGCGTTCACCTCAATGTTTCAGTCTTCCTCGTCGCTTTAATAGGGGAGCAATGGAACCTTTAATCGGCACAATAGAGTTGATCTTTGCCTCACAGTTTTCACGCCACCGGGTTCATACTCGCTGCCTCTGCCTCCCAGGATCCTCTCGGAGATAGCAAAGCACTGGATCGCCCGAATGATCTCCAAACTACAAATCACAGGCTTCAGTGGTCTTAGCAAGCATGCTCCCATTTACATTTATCGTATCTCTCTATGGTTGCTGTGGTTTTTGCGAGAGGACTGTAAAATATTTTAAATGAAACTCAAAATTTTTATCTAAGATCGTAAGAGTCATAGATGCGTACAGCATGGTAAACAGTGCACTCAGTCCCATGGATGCCTGCAAATCAGAGGGAACTCTTCCATATTAATCCCATCACTCTGCACTTTGTCCATAAAGTTCCATAACCAAGTGGTGAGTGCATGGAATGCACTACCAGCGAAGGTGATGGAGGCAGATACAATAGGGTCTTTTAAGACTTTCTGAGATACATGGAGCTTAGAAAAATAGAGGGCTATGTGGTGGGGAAATTCTAGTCAGTTTCTAGAGTAGGTTACGTGGTTGGCTCAACATTGTGAGCTGAACGGCCTGTATGTGCTGTAAGCTTCTATACTTCTAAGTGATTCAAGTGCTCATCTAGACAGTTTTAAATGCTGTCAGTCACCCAGCTTCAACCATTCAATCAAGCTAAGTAATTTAAAATGGACCTGGAGCCAAATAGAACTGAAAAGCAAGTCACACTGAACGTACCAACAGCTTGTGCCTGCACGTTCCGCTTTGTATCAAGGATTTTTATTAAAAGGGAAATGATTCAAATCTTCCACTCAGCTTAAACTCTCCTTCTGTGTTTTCCACCTGTCTGCCCACACCCTCACTAGGAGTGTATGGTGTCCCCCACTGTCCTGGAGAGAGTTCTGAATTCTGTGACTGGATAAGGAAACTGTTGAACCATGGTGCTTATAGAAGCCCAATTCAAAAGCAGTAAGTACTAACGTTGAGATTTTAAGAAACCTCCACCTTGCACCAATGAGATAATTTGTGGAATAAGTACAAACTGAGCCAAGAAACAATAATAAGGGTATCTTGTATGCAGAAGTGCACTTGGCAGTGGTTTGCTGCAGATTCCTCTGCTGGAATGGGCCAGTAGCCACACTAGAAGGTAGTTGAGATGGAATGTGGAGTAAATTGGTGAGGATGAAAGGAAACGGTATCTGCCGGATAGAACTTGGAGTCAGTAATGTAGTAATTATAGCAGAAGTTGGAGAAAGGTGAAATGGAGATTGTGGATGTTTAGAATCATTATGAAACTAAATGAAAGCTCAAAGTATTGGATTTTATGGCATAAATGGGATTATTTATGTGAAAATGTTGAAGCTTTATAATAATCAAATTGAAAATTAACTCCTTGAATCATAACTTGTAATCTGCCACTTTTTATGATGTAAAACAGGAATTTAGGATGAATTCTTAAGTTTAATATTTCAAGATATTGTAATTATTTTTGCCTTTAGATGAACTGCGTAGTGTGAGTGGAAAATTGGATTGTACTTTGTTTTATTTTTTAGGGGTGTTACAAAATATTCTGGTAATTGAATGGGGGGAATCTTTTTCCACAGGGTTATGCGCGGACTTGAGTTCACTTGAGCCAATTTTTGAATATCTTTTGTTTACTTTCAAACCTAAACTGAGCAGCGAATCAGCCAGGGTAGTCGTGCACAGCTACTAATATGGTACTTATCTCAGCTTGCCCTTTCTTTTGAACTGGCTGTATGCTTTTTAATATTTTATGCCGTGTTTATTGTTGGTGAGATTTGTGTTTATCGCTTGTTCTCCAATGGCCTGTAAATAGCTAACCTGAACTGCTGCACCCTGTGTCATCAAGATACTTCCTGCTAGGTAGGAATTTCAACAAGTGATACACTTGTAATACACAATGGATTCCAGTTAATTGGGACACATCAGGACCAGTACATTTTTACCCAATTAAGTAGCTGTCCCAATTAGCTGAAATTTCATGGAAATGTTAGAAAGAGATACACAGGTTTCCACCGCTATTCGAAGGTAGAGCGTTCCGATGAAACAGTTTGTAAGCCGAAATGTCATAAAGTGAAGAAGCAATTACCATTTATTTATATGGGAAAAATTTGTGCGTGTTCACAGACCCAAAAAATAACCTACCAAATAACACATGAAACCTAAAATAACAGTAACATATAGTAAAAGCAGGAATGATCCGGTAAATACACATCCTATATAATGTAGGAATACTTCTCTACAATTATTTCAGCACTGTCCACCATAGCGAAAATTTCACGCAAGCGCTCTCGGCAGCACTTGCTGCAGAAACACACGGTGCAAGCGCTCCCGGCAGAAGCACTTTTTCCAGTAACCTTTAAGCTATGAAGCTACTGAATAACACATAAAAATACACAGCCTTTTTAAAGTAGAAATAATGTATGCCCAGTGTAATTTCACTTACCGGAATCGGGAAGACAGTGAGGACACTGATGAAGTGTGTTAGGCTGAGTCGTCGGAGGTTGGGGTGGTGGGACACTGGGGTGACATCTCATTGTCGTCTGTTTCCATCAGAGCAGGCAGGTCACCTTCTTCTATGTCTGCCTGCCTCAGTGTCGAAGGTCCAGTTTCGTTGTCTGCTGTGGCTGATGTGGAAGGCTTGAAAAACGACAGTATGCTTGACTGCTTAGCCTCGCGCATTTTTATATCATACGGTTCTTTGCAAGCACTCAAACCATCCTGCAAACCTGCCCTAAACCTACGTACCCTTTCAAAATTAAAGTCATACTTCTTTGCAATCATTGCAGCGTTGTCAATCGCAGCGAGAATCTCACGCAATTGCTTCACGTTCAGTTCCTGGACGTCTTCACTTTTGGGCCGTTCACTACTGCGTTCGGCTTCAATTGTTAAACTCTTCATCAGCTCTTCATCTGTCAGTTCTTGGTCATGGGATGCCAAAACCTCTTCAACATCATCTTCGTCAACTTCCACAAACCCTTAGCCAAACTCACTTTGTCCTTGCTTCATTTACCACGATCGAAATGCTTTATTATGTCTAGTTTTACACTAAGTGTAACACCCTTACGCGCTCTTTTAGGCTTTTCCGATACCTTAGAACTCATCTTGCTAACGGATGCACAAAATAAATCGACATAAAGCACAGATGCTCACAGGCACGTGTTTAAGCAATGCCGGCTAGAATGCAGTTCCAGGGGAGGAACCTGGCTGCTCAGCGCGCTGCCTTTTTCCGTAACAATGAAAACACCTTCTGTTAGCAAAAACAGGTAACTAATGTAGGTTTTTCGTAACAGCAAGTTGATGTAAAGCGAATGTTCAAAAAACGGGGGACACCTGTATATAAAAAAAGACAAACTTCCCTGGAGCATAAAAGAATGAGGGGAGATTTGACAGAGGTATATAAAATTATGATGGGTATAGATAGAGTGAATGCAAGCAGGCTTTTTCCACTGAAGCTAGGGGAGAAAAAAACCAGAGGACATGGGTTAAGGGTGAAGGGGGTAAAGTTTAAAGGGAACATTAGTGGGGGGGGGGCCTTCTTCACACAGAGAGTGGTGCGAGTGTGGAATGAGCTGCCAGATAAAATGGTAAATTCAGGCTCACTTTTAACATTTAAGAAAAACTTGGACAGGTACATGGATGAGAGGTGTATGGAAGGATATGGTCCAGGTGCAGGTCAGTGGGACTAGGCAGAAAAATGGTTCGGCACAGCCAAGAAGGGCCAAAAGGCCTGTTTCTGTGCTGTAATGTTCTATGGTTCTATGTTTAACTGAGTAACAAATTATTATTTAAATGAAATACAGAACAAATTAAAACTAGCATGGAGTCCCCAATAAACAAAAGGAAACCCGGCGATTTTCTCAGTTAGTCTTTGTTCTCTAACAGTTGTCCCAAACAAGCGGCTACCCCAATAGCTGAATGAACTGGAATCCACAAGATTGTGTGTAGCTTGTAGGAAATCGTGGAGTGTCTGATGAGAATTTATTCTGCACAAAATCAGTTTTCACAGGGCTGACCCTGTGATTTCACCTTATCCACATGACATTGTAACTGGATAGTATATGTGAAAATAGTAATGTAATTGTACAAAACTACTAATTAATGCCTTTCAATTTGCAATCTCTCTTGCATCTTTAAATTGCTTTCCTACTAGTTTGGTGCAGGCGGAGTACTGGCATGATCCCTTGAATGAAGAGCTTTACAGAAACAAAAGTATTTTCTTGGCAGACATCAATCAAGAAAGGGTATGTAATCAATGTTATTTAGCTGTTCTGCTTTGTATTGGAAAATTCCCCTACTCACCATCAACTGCTCTCATCTGCCTAGCTGAACTTGTTCCTGCCCTAAGCAACTTCTCTTTTGAGTCCTCTTACTTCCTGTGAATTAAAGGCTAAACTTTGTTTGCCCTTCAGACGGGGCGATCTTCCTCTTTGTGGCCTATGTGAAGCAGTTCCTGTTCCAAACCTTCCCTGGCACCACTCTCTAACTCTTTCTCCATTATATTGACAATTTAATTGTGCCTCTCCTGCAGAGTAAGTGTGTGTGTGTGTGTTTTGTAACTCCTAAACGTAAGCTAATTAAAATGCAGAGCTAGGAATATGTGTCTTTGTTTTTTACTTTAAGTGAAATTACATATGACGTGATGGCATGATGTATGCCATTTACGTACTTTTACATATAACCCATAATTAATTCGTTAAATGAACGCTTAACCAAAATGTATTTACAAAATTACTTAAATATTACTGAAATTTTAAGTAACATTCCACCCTGCTTAACTATAAACTCCAGCTCAATATAGAATGCCACTCAGCTCAAATAGGTAATGTATTACACCCCAATCAATCTATATATGTATATGCAACTACTATGTACACATCTACAACGTAGTAAATTTTAAATTGTCCCATTCAGGCCTAAAGATTTAATCACTGTGGTTTCTTTTGTGGAATAACATCTCTCCTGACTGGGGGGGTGAGTACTCTGCAGGTGAGACTTGTGGCTGTGAAGCAGTCTCACGTTCTGGGGCCTCCTCCATGGTGCTTGTAAGTGTTGACTCTGGGACTGCAGGACGTGGTTCTGACAGCTCTGGGCACCTTTCTTCTTGAACATGTTGGTATCCTGAACCGTGAACGTCAAGCTTCTCAATCTGTTGATCTATCCCAGGCCACCCGACAAAACCTCTAGCCAACACTTTCATTTTGACCCCGCCTAGATGATATTAGTTAATTTGCCATTAACTTCTGGTTTGGTTGTCTTTTGTTTGTTTTCACATTGTAAATCTCAAGGCTACTCAGTCCTGTGTCACTCATCATTATCAGATTTTTCACTGAAAGCATGCAGATTGGTGCTCTTTTTGAAACTGCAACTTGACATTTTATCCTTTTCTCTTTCCTGTGAAATCCACTTACTTTTGTCTGTCTAACATGTTATTTTTGTCTGTCCTACTTTGTATTTTCTGTTAGTTTCACCTTTAAATTTGTATTGGTCACCAATCACTACCAGCTTGTCCTACACCCACCCCCCATCTTTTTCTAGCTTCTGCCCCCTTCCCTTCTAGCTCTGATAAATGCTCTCGGCCCAAAATGTGTTACTGCCTGACTTGCTGAGATCCTCCCGCATTTTTATTCTGCTGATTTCCAGCATCTGCCGAGTCTCTTGAGTTTATAAACCAACTACTTGCTTTACAGGGCATCAATGAACGCTATAAAGAAAATCTGATGAAGCTGAAAAAGTTTGTAATGATAAAATTCTTGAAGGATTCTGTGGTTGACCCTATTGATTCAGAGGTGAGGACGAAGTTTTGATTCTGCAAAACTTACTGTAATATTTTGCCATGAAAATGGTTCCAAGTAACTTAAAGTTTTGGTGATTATCAGGACAATATTGTATAAATGCAGCATATATTTTTATTTACAATTACACTAATATTTACTATATTACACATCTGGAGAAGAAGGATGCTTATGTGAGAATGCTGTTCTTAGACTACAGTTCAGAATTCAACACCGTAATTCCATCCAAGCTCGACAAGAAGCTCAGAGACCTCAGCCTTGACCCTGCCTTGTGCAGCTGGATCCTGGACTTCCTGTCGGATCGCCTGCAGGTGTTAAGAGTGGGCTCCCTCACCTCCACCCCTCTGCCTTTCAATACAGGAGCCCCTCAGGGCTGCGTACTGAGTCCCCTCCTTTACTCCCTGTGCACCCATGACTGTATCGCCACCCACAGCTCCAATCTGCTAATTAACTATGCGGACAACACTATAATGAGGTGGCCTACATGGAAAAAGTTATCTCTCTGACACAGGAGTGTCAAGAAAACAACCTTTCCCTCAATGTCACAGAAACAAAGGAACTGGTTGTGGATTACAGGAGGAATGGAGACGGGCTAACCCCTATGGACATCAATGGATCTAGGGTTGAGAGAGTAAACAGCTTCAAGTTCCTCAGCATCCACATCACTGAGGACCTCACGTGGTCTGTACACACCAGCTGTGTGGTGAAAAAAGCACAACAGCGCCTCTTTCACCTCAGACGGTTGAAGAAGTTTGGTGTGGGCCTCCAAATGCTAAGAACTCTCTACAGGGGCACAACTGAGAGCATCCTGACTGGCTGCATCACTGCCTGATATGGGAACTGTACCTCCCTTAATCGCAGGACCCTGCAGAGAGTTGAAATTGGTCCAAATCCCTGGCCAGCGCATCTGTAGTTGTGAACTTCCCATGATTCAGGACATTTACAAGGACAGTTGTTTAAAAAGGGCCCATAAGATCACTGGGGACCCGAGTCACCCCAACCACAAACTGTTCCAGCTGCTACCATCGGGAAATGGTACTGCAGCATAAAAGCCAGGACCAACAGGCTCCGGGACAGTCTCTTCCACCAGGCCATTAGACTGATGAACTCACGCTGATTTGAGTGTACTCTATATTACATTGACTGTTCTATTTATTATAAATTACTAGATTGCACACACCACATTTAGATGGAGACATAACAAAAGATTTTTACTCCTCGTGTATGTGAAGGATGTAAGAGATAGTCAGTTCAATTATCCCCTTTCCCTGTTTGAGTAAAAAAAAATTTCTTCTTTTCATCTGTCAGCATTGTACCTTGTGTGGATTAAATGGGTCAGCAACAGAAGGAGACTATAGACTGCAACAGGACTCTTAGAAAATGTCATCATAGATTCTGAAAGGGAAATAGTGGTTGACAAAACTAAAGGTTTTTTTTCCTGAGGGTGTAACTGGCAGAATAGATGAGACAGAGTCAGTGGATGTGGAGTATTTGGACTTCTTTTAAAGTCATTTGATAAAGTCCCAGATAAGAACTTAATTTGTAAAACTGCCTTCTGTGAAAAGTGGAACCACCCGGTGGCCAAACATTTAAATTCCCATTCCAACATGACGGTCCGTGGCCTCCTCTTGTGCCACAATGAGGCCACCCATCGTGTATCCCATCTGGGTAGCCTCCAATCTGATGACATGAATATCGATTTCTCTTTCCGGTTTTAAAAAAACATTCCTTTCCCCTCCCTCCTTCTATTCCCCTCTCT
Source organism: Hemitrygon akajei (assembly GCF_048418815.1). Lineage (NCBI taxonomy): Eukaryota > Metazoa > Chordata > Chondrichthyes > Myliobatiformes > Dasyatidae > Hemitrygon > Hemitrygon akajei. Next base: position 14,645,160 of record NC_133155.1, on the reverse strand, counting down.
TACCTCTTCTCATCTGCCCATCACCTCCCCCCTGGTGTCTCTATGCTTTCCCTTTCTACTGTGGTCCACTCTCCTATCAGGTTCCTTCCTCTCTAGCCCTTTACCTTTCCTACTCACCTGGCCTCACCTACCACCTTCTCGCTATCTTCCTTCCCCTCTCCCACCTTTTTATTCTGGCACCTTCCCCCTTTGGTTCCAGTCCTGAGGAAGGGTCTCGGCTCAAAACGTCGACTGCTTATTCATTTCCAAAGCTGCTGCTTGGTCTGAATCCCTACAGCATTTTGTGTGTGTGTGTGTGTGTTGCTATGTAAAACTGAAACGTGGGATTGGGAGGAATACATTGATTGGTAGGTTAATAGGACATGGAGAGAAAGAGTAAATAGCTCAGAATTTGGGATGGCAGACGGGGTACCACAGGGATCAGTGCCAGGCCCCAGACAATTCATTTCAGTGATTTGGATGAGGAAACTGTGTATGAAATATCTCTGAGTTCATGACATAAAAATGATTGGGTTGAGTTTAGGAGAGGTTGAAAAGAAGTTTCAAGGCAATTTGGACAAGTGAGTGGACTATTACATAGCAGTTACAGTATAATGGACACGTGAAGGTATTCACTCAGCAAAAATCAGGAAGGTACAATGTTACTTAAAAGGTTGAAAATGAGGAAATGTTGGTTGTACAAAGGGATATGGTTTTATGCTTACTGAAAGCAAATGTGCTGGTGCATCAAGCAGTCAGGGCAAAAACTGGCATGTTGGCCTTCACTGCAGGAGGTTGTCTGACCAGTAAACAAGGTCCTGGTGAGTTCTCCCCTGAGTTTTGTGCAGTTTCGGTCCGGTTATACTCCCCATTGAAGTAGTGAAATGGAACAAGCTGATGGCAGCTGATTCTAGGGCTCTCAAGATGAAAGATGGGGTGAACTTAGCCAGTGTTAACTCGAGTTTAGAAGATTGATAGGGGATCTCATTGAAATGTATAAAATTCTGACTGGGTTCGAGAGGCTGGTTACAGAAAGGATGTTCCCCTTGGCTGGGATGAAGTTTCTTCCTTTGGTGAATTTCTACAACCCATAGTGACCAAGTTGCTGAAATAATTTTGAGATGAATGCATTTCTAGACACAAGGCATGGAGGGAGAAGGGCAGAAAGCTGGAATGTGGCATTGAGAGAGAGGATCAGCTACGATTGTATTGAGTAGTGGTGCCTAATTCTGTGTTTCTGTCCACTAGCCTCTTAGAAGTCCTCAGTTCTCAGAGTAAGACTGACCAATTTTAAAATCACGGTTTTAAAATTCAAGCCATGTCACAAGCTGTGCAGGGGCTTCCATTTATAAATGCTATATTTATCCCTCTCTTGAATTTTGTTCCAGTGGTTTGGTTTCTATAAAGCTGGCCAGGCCAAAGATACGTACACACTGCAAGAGAGTATTCTTTATAAAGAGGTAAGATTTATCCCACTGCTGTTTGTAAGTAGTTTGTATGTTCTCCCCGTGGCCGTGTGGGTTTCCCTTGGGTGAATTGGTTTCCTCCCACGGTCCAAAGACGTACCAGTTGGTAGGTTAACTAATTGGTCATTATAAATTGTCCTGTGATTAGATGAGGGTTAAGGTCAGGGGATTACTGGGCGGTGTGGCTCAGAGGGCCAGAAAGACTATTCTGTGCTGGCTGTTTCAATAAATAAATAATAATTTTAAACTTCTAGCAAATAGACTGATATTCCACCATTTTTATTGCCATGACATGGTTTGCTGCTAAAGTCACAAATTAATTCCCTTAGAGCTGTGGCAGGGTGGATATACGACTTACCAAAGGACGTGTAGGGCGCTCCTTCCCTCCACAGGTCACCCTTCAGGGTATAGTACCTGCTTAGCCCCCCTTGATTAGGGTCAGGTTAACCATGGGAGCAGGTGGTGGAGGGGGCAGGTATGAACAACTGGTGCAGATCACAAGTCCTGGTTATGCGACCACTGACACCAGGCAGACAGTCTCTGAAGAGTACTGATAATGGCTGGGGTCACCCGTCTTGTAAAGGCACTGCCCAGAAGAAGGTAATGGCCAACCACTGCTGTGGAAAGATTTGCAAGAATAATCACGGCCAATGACATGGCACGGAATGACGATGAGAGCTGCTGGATCGACAGTTTTATCGATTCTTTTTGTGTTAAAAAATACTTACACAGTTAGATTTGGAGCTCTATGATTTTTGATCCAGCAGTGATGAAGGAACAATAAGACATCTCAAAATGTGTGATGTGTGAATTTGCAGGTGTGATGTGAATTCCCATGAGTCTGCTATCTTTGTTACTGAAGTCCAGCTTTAGGATTTGATGCATTTTGCTGTTGATTCACATGTCAGAAACGATGTGTTGGAGATGGGGAGAGTAAGTGTTTGGATTTGAGTCTGGAGTTAAGCAGGGTGCTTTCATGTGGATGATGGTGTTTGAGACTGGCAGATCGGGACAAGTGGAGTGTATTTCAATACATGCTGTCGCTTTGGTGGAAAGGTCAATCAGAATACCCAGCTTCTGACTTGAAGTGGCCAGAGTCCGGTGAGGATTCTATCCAGTGGTGATTGCGGAGTGAGATGATTCAAATATTCAGACTGAAACACTGCCGCTTTTCTGGGACAGCACGGTAGCGTAGTGGTTAGCACAACGCTTTACAGTACCGGCGAACCGCGTTCAATTGCCGGCGCTGCCTGACCGTGACCGCTTGGGTTTCCTCCGGGTGCTCCAGTTTCCTCCCACAGTCCAAAGACGTACTGGTTGGTGGGTTAATTGGTCATTATAAGTTGTCCCGTGATTGGCCTAGGATTAAATTGGGGGGTTGCTGGGTGGTGTGGCTTGTAAGGCCGGAAGTCCTATTCTGCACTGTATCTCAATAAATAAATTCTTCAGATGCCGGAAATCTATAGTAACACACAAAATGCTGGAGGAGCTCAGCAGGTCAGGCAGCAACTATGGAGGGAAATGAATAGTCAATGTTTTGGGTCGTGCTCCTTCTTCAGTCATTCCCCTTCATAGATGACGCCTGAGAGGATTAAGTGATGAAGGGTCTCAGCCTTTTATTCCCCTCCATAAATGCTGCCTGACCTGCTGAGTTCCTTCAACATTTTTTTGTGTGTGTCTTGCTTTTCTGCAACCTTTGTTTCAACTACCGGTGACTACAAAATTACTTCAAACGAGTTCCACTGGACAGATAGTGGCCAGATTCAGTTGTTAATTTGCGCCACGTTTACTGAGGCAATGTGGCAGTGGTCAGGCCTTTTAGAAACCACCAGCAAAATGGCAGATACGCAAGAACAAGATGTGGCTTGTACAGAATATCCTTGCTGATAGAAATAGTGATCCCAAGCTCCCAAAACGAGAAGCTAAATTAGAAAGTTCGGTGAAAATCTTTCTTTTTCTTTCCAGGATCGATTGGGGTTGAAGGCAATGGACAAACTGAACAAACTAGAATTTCTAAGTGTGGATGGGGACCATCTTCAGTTCTCACAGGAATGGTTCAACACCAATATTGTTCCTTATCTAAACTGATGCTGTTTTTGCACTAACGGCTTGCCTGATTGATTAATCCTCAATCAGTGCATCTAATTTATACTTGCAATATAAACTAATTCACCTCAAATATAATTGAGTTCAAACGTAACTCACGCCAGTGACCACTCAGTGGAGGCTGTACCTTTCTGGGGATCGATCCTGTACACAGTTTCTTTACAAGTTATCAAGAGGTTTACTAGGAACTCTAATATATAATGCAAAGATTGCACCTGAGACAATTTCCTCCCCTCACCCCACCCCACTTAAACCATTTATGTCTGTCTGTGCATTGTTCATGAAATGCTTCCTCCTCACTTCTGTGTCAGTAAATTGGTCCACTTCAGGGTGGGTTAGCCTGTTTAAGGATTTAACCATTAATACACTTAAGATACTTTGTTGTGAAATATTCTGCTTTTCTTAGCATTTTAAAAACACTGAATTAATTAATTGCAATTCAGCAACGACTTGAATATTAATATTTTTTAAAGCTTTTCAGGATAAATCGAGAGTTGTGGAGATATGCACTCGGTGGCCACTTTATTAGGTACAGGAGTAGAACCCGGTGTTGTCTTCTGCTGCTGTAATTTCACAATTCCATGTGTTGTGCGTTCAGAGGCATTTTCTGCACATCACTGTTGTAACGTGTGGTTATTTGAGTTGGTCATCTTCCTGTCAGCCCGATCCAGTCCGCCCATTCTCCTCTGACCTCTCTCATTAACAATTCATTTTCGGCCACAGAACTGCCACTCACTGGGCGTTTTTTTTTGTTTTTCGCACTGTTCTCTGTAAACTCTAGAGATGGTGTGTGAAAATGTCAGGAGATGTAGCAGTTTCTGAGATCCTCAATTCATCCCTTCTGGCAGTTGTGGAGACCAAGTCTTTGAGTGTATTTAAAGTGAAGATCTATAGGATCTTAGTAAGGATCTCAAAGGTTACAGGAGGAAGGCAGGAGAATGGTGGAATGACAGAATAGACTAAATGGGCCAAATGGCTTAATTGTGCTCTTGTGTCTTATAGTCTCAAGCCATGTCAAAGCATTGAAATAGTGCTATGGTTACTCAGCATGCTGACTTATGAAGCTTGGTCAATTTGTGTGTACGAAGATCAGCTACTGGGCCTCTAGTGCTGGGGTTTATCTGGAATTTTACCTCCTTTGAGTGGCGGTGTTACATTCAAATTTGCTGTAAATTGCCAGTCATTAGTTATGTCGAATGCAAGTTTCTCAACTAGAAAGTTATAAGTATTATGCAATTTGAATTAAAGTGCATTAAAAAAATTACTTAAAATAGACACAATTTCCTCAGTTAAGTTGTGGAATGTTAAGTAATTTCTGAAATTCTGTTATTCCCTTGGCTCATCTTTAAACTTGCTATCTTCAGAAACTTAATTCCAAAATGATTCTTTCTCTTATGGTCCACTCTCCTCTCCTATAGAGATTCCTTCCTCTCCAGCCTTTATCTTTCCCACCAGCTGGCTTCACCTGTGACCTGGCTATCCTAACTCTCAGTCAGCCACTCATCTCTCCTTTCTTTCCAGTCCTGATGAAGGGTCTTGGCCTGAAATGCCGACTGTTTATTTATTTCCATAGATGCTGCCTGACCTGCTGAGTTCCTCCAGCATTCCATTTTGCTCTGGATTTCCAGCATCTGTAGAGTTTCTTGTGTTCCAAAATAATTAATTTTGCATATTACACATGTCAATTTTCCCTATTAATTTTTTTTAAAATTATGGTAATAAAGTTCCACTTTCATTTTGAAACTCGTCTGCTTTTGTGTGTGTTTTTGGAACACAATGTGGAGTTTTATTGGTATTACCCACATTTTCACTACCTCAGAATCTAAAAGGTTGCAAGAGGAGTGGTGGGACTAAGAAATGGAAAAAAAAATGCACCCTTTAGTGCTGAGGATTGTGAAATGTTGCATTCTTGTAGCAGGAATGAGAAGATGAAATGTAAGGGGGATACAAGAACACATGGGATGGGGATGTATTTGGAAAGTTTCACCTGGAATATTGTTTCTTGTCTGGGTGCCATATTGTAGTAAAGATGTGAGGGATTGGCAATATATATGCACTTTGTAATCCATCTGTAGATTTCATCCTTACTTTCATAAGTTATTGTGTGTAATGTACATGACAATGCTTTATACCTGGTTTGGAGAAACATTGTCTCATTTGATGGTATATGTGTATATTGTTAAATGACGATAAACTTGACATTTTTTGTAAAATGAGCACATTTTTGGGAACATTCAACAGGTCAGGTAGTAACCATGGAACGAGAAACAGTAAATGTTTAAGGTCTGAGCTCCTTCATCACAGGCGGGAAAGAGGAAGACAAGTTTTCAGTTAGTGAGATGAGAGAGGCATGAATAGTTCAAAATAAATTTATTATCAAAGTAAATATATATGTTACCATATACCGTCCTGAGATCCATTTTCACTGAAGAACAAAATACAATAGAATCGATGAAAAACTAAGCACAAGGACTGACAGGCAATGTGCGAAAGACTAACAGTGCAAATACAATAAATAAGTAATTCTGAGATCTTGAGTTGTAGAGTAGTTGAAAGCAAGTCCATGGGTTGTGTTCAGTACTTGGGTGAGTGAGGTAGTCCATGCTGTTTTAGGAGCCTGATGGTTGAAGGATAATGACTGTTTCTGAACCCGGTGGTGTGAGACCCTAATGTGCCTGTACTTCCTCCTTGATGGTAACAGTGAGATGAGAGCATGGCCTGGATGGTGAGGGCTGTTGGTGATGGATGCTGCTATCTTGTTTCAGCATTCCTTGTAAATGTTCTCGACGGAATAGAATGTAAATTTGAAGAACAGCACTCCATCTACTGTCTGGGCATATTGATGGCCAGCCACACTTGATGTTAAATTCTCCAACTTTAGATAATGTGCCTTTTATTTCTGATACCCGTGTATAAGGGAGTATCTCTGATAGGGAAGTAATAAAGCGTGTTAAGTGCAGTTGGAAGGACACTGCAACAGGCACAGTGTGCTGGAGAAACAATTGGCATCTTGGTCCAAAACTTTTTTATTCCCCTCTACACATGCTCATACGGTTCCTTGGACACAAGCTCCCACTACCTATTAAATTCTCCCAATGGTGTGCACCTCAAATAGTCTCTGACAACCAAGTCCGGCTCCTGGCCTTCACATGTGGCTTAGCTACTAAGCCCGGCGGGACCATTTCTACTGACAGGAGACTGGGCAAAGGCAGGTAATCGGCACCTTAAAACCAGTCACTTCGGGCAGATGGGGCTCGTCAGCTGTGGTTGGCGGCTCACCTAGGAGAAGAGGAAAACTGATCTGAAACCTCTGCTCCCTTGCAGCTATACCAGCTCATGAGGAAGGCTTCAGAAGTAAACCCCAAGGGGAAAAATCCTGAGCTGGAGTCCCTAGGACAGTCCTACATTGAGTTCAATGCTGACTGGCAACTCCTGTGACACTTCTGGTGCCGAACTGTATCGGTCTGTGCCGTTCCTTTGGGTTCATCAGATGCATGGAGAGAGGGAGCTTGCTACGTGGGCAACAGCTTGCTCTCCATATCGTACTGCCCAGGCTTGTGTATCTAGACAGCTAGGACTCAATATCCATGGTCAACTCTGACTGACGGAGGCCCTCACCTCACACATGCTCAAAGTTCAAGATAGATAGATACTTTATTGATCCCAAAGGAAATTATGGTGTCACAGTAGCATGGATATACAAATGTACAAATATTAGAAGAGAAGTAAGAAAGAATAAAAAAATAAGTTATCTCAAACAGTCTAACAGGAGGGAGTTATCACTTCCCCGGCTATAGGTTGACTCATTATAGAGCCTAATGGCCAGGGGTAAGAATGACCTCATATAGCGCTCTTTGGAGCAGCGCAGTTGTCTATTACAAAAAGTGCCCCTTTGTTCAGCCAAGGTGGCATGCAGAGGGTGAGAAACATTGTCCAGAATTGCCAGGGTTTTCCGTTGGGTTCTTTGTTCTACCACAGCCTCCAGTGTGTCCAGTTTGACTCCCATAACAGAGCCAGACCTTCTAATCGGTTTATTGAGCCTTTTGGCATCGCCTGTGTTGGTGCCATTGCCCCAGAAATGCACCAAATAGAAGATTGTACTGGCAACAACAGAGTGGTAGAACATGTGAAGGAGAGGCCTGCATACTCCAAAGGACCTCAGTCTCCTCAAAGTATATTCATGATCAAAGTATGTATACATTATACAACTTTGAGATTCGGCTCCTTACAGGCAGCCACAAAACAAAGAAACCGAAAAGAACACATGGAAAATAAGACTTGTCAGACACCCAGTCTGCAGAGAGAGAAAAAAATATATCACGCACCGATCAATAAAAGCAAGCAAACAGCATCCAGAACAAAAGTGAGTCCATGGACACGAAGCCAGGAGCAGCTGGAGCAGACCACATTCTCAGCCTCAGTTCAGCGCAGAGCCGAGTAAACATCATGGAGTAGTGAGAAGAACTGGCCTGATTTACTGAGCTCCTCCTGCATTTTCTGTGTGTTTCTCAAGATCCCTGGCATCTGCAGAATCTCTTGTGTTCTGAAGGAATACTGTGCTGCACTCCTAATAGTCACACTGCCCAGATTGCCAGGTTTACTAAGGGAGAGAGAAATAGCCAAATTCTCAGAGGGATGACCAACATAAGTGGCCGATACTGATATGGACCAAGAAAAATGACAAGTTACCTTAAGTTGGAGAATTCAATATTGGGTTTGAAAAGCTCCAGCATTCCCAGAGGAAAGATAAATTGTTTCTCAAGCTTGCATTGGGCCCTACTGTAACAGTGTGGGTGGCCACAAATTGGAGTGGGATGGTGGATCAAGATGGCACACTAAACACTATTTCCTGTGAAGCAAATCTTTTGGAGTTTGGTCTCTCCACTGAGAACGTTTCTGGTCTTTGCCTTCCTTCATTTCAGGTGATTGTCATGGAAACCTTTGTGACATTTTTCCTTTGGAGTGGCTGTGTTGCCACCAGTCATGTCACTCAGCTCCTGGGCAATAAAATACATAAAAAGCAGCCTAAAGGTCACCTTAAATCATCATCAGGAAAGGGTCATTTATACAGAAATATATATATATATATATATATATATATATATATATATAGACCCAACTATTTCATAAGGCATTAAGAATGAAATCTGGTCATCACAAATGTCTGTCTCTTTAGTGATTAGAAAGAAACAGTCATAAAGTTGGGAAAAACACTTGCAAATTTCTACAGGTGTACCATGGAGAGTATCCTTACTGGCTGCAACACCAGGAGGGTGGTGCACAAGATTGAAGTAAACTGCAAGAAGTTGTAATATTAGTCAGCTCCATCATGGATACTAGCATCCAGGACATCTTCAAGGAGTGGTGCCTCAGAAAGGTAGCACCCATTGTTAAGGATCCCCACCACCTAGAACGTGCCCTCTTCTCATTGTTCCAATCAGGAAGGCGGTACAGGAGCCTGAAGGCACACACTCAGCGATTCAGGAACAGCTTCTTCCCCTCTGCCATCTGATTTCTGAATGGACATTGAACCCATGAACACTACCTCACTACTTTTTATTTCTGTTCTTTGCTCTACTTATTTAACACTTACTGTAATTCACAGACTTTTTTCTCTTTGATATTATGTACTGCAGCCACAAAGACAACAGATTTCATGACATATGGGGGTGACATTAAACCTGATTCTGATTGTGATCTCTGTATCACATTAGAAATTGGAGTAGAGGTAAGCAATTTACCCTTAATTACTATTAATCAACATTCTTCTACTTCAGCTTTATATTCCTGTATTGTCCCCGTATCTCTTGATTCTTTGAAATCCATTGATGTCCATACTGAATAGACTCGATGACCGAGCCTCCACTCCAGTGGGGTAGAGGATTCCCAAAGTTTACTCCCTACTACATGAAAGGATTTATCCTCACCTGTGTTCCAAATGGTGCATTGCAAAATCTGAGACTGGTTCTTCAGCGAGGGAAAATATACAATTTACTGAGCTCTGTGAGAATATTGCAAGTTTCAATGAGCTTACTTCTCGGTTCTTCAAACTCGAGAGAATACAGACCTGGCCTACCCTGGAGAGGGTTCAAAGCGGGTTCATGAAGATGATTCCAGGATTGAGAGCCTTATCATATGAGGAGCATTTGCTGGCTCTGGGCCTCCACTCATCCGGAATTCAGAAGAATGAGGGGTGTCCTCATTGAAACCTCTTGAGTGTTGAAAGGCCTTGATAGAATGTGGAGAGGATGTGGAGAGGATGTTTCCTGTGGCAGGGGAGTCTAAGACCAGAGGACACAGCCTCAGAATAGAAGGATGTCCTTTTAGAATGGAGACGAGGAGGAATTTCTTTAGCTAAGGAGTGGTGAATCTGTGGAATTTGTTGAGGCCAAGTCATTGGATATATTTAGGGCAAAGGTTGATAGATTCGTGATTGGTCAGGACATTAAGGGATACGGGGAGAAGGCAGGAGACTGGGGCTGAGAGGGAAAATGGATCAGTCATGATGAAGTAGCAGAACAGACTCAATGGGCCAAATGGCCCAATTCTGCTCATATATCTTATGGTCTTATCTCCTTCATATACCAAACCCACTAACCTTGGACTAGTGAATCTTCATGCACATCCCTATCACAAGTATATCATTTGTTTTGGGTAAGCAGAACAAGATTGTACACAGTGCTCCAGGTGTAGATTCACCTTGCTGTAAGATATCGTTACTCATGTACTCAAATGAGCCTTCAGTCACTTGTTTACTGGATATCTAAATTGTTTTTGTTTTTGGCATTGCCCAATCTCCCATTATTTTAAAAATGTTCCGATAGACCATAAGACATAGGAACAGAATTAGGCCATTCAGCCCATCGAGTCTGCTCCACCATTCCATCCTGGATCCCACTCAACCCCATACATCTGCCTTCTTGCCATATACTTTGATGCCCTGACCGATCAGGAAACCGTCAACTTTCGCCTGATGGGACTTGGCCTGAAATGTTGACTTTTTATTCTCCTCCATAGATACTGCCTGACTTACAGAGTTCCGCCAACATGTGTTGCTCTGGACTTCCGGCATCTGCAGAATCTCTTGTGATTAAAAAAATAGTTTTCTGTTTTTGTACCAAAGAGGTAAATAAATATTTTTCTACCTTATTTTGCACCGGCCAGTGTTACCAGTCCTATACACAGGTATTGTCGGCTACAAAGGGCATTACCATTCACGTGGCCTCCCAGAATGATACAACCGTCGAGGGTCTGAGGAGTTTCCGCACCAGACCCAGCCTCTCAATGTGTAGAGGCACAACCTCAAAAAGCATTCCTTCCCTGCAGGAAGTTTGCATTGGCTGCACCAGGCTTCAGTGAGACCCTCAGCATCCTCCCCTTTGCCATCAGATTTCTCAATGAGACTATGAGAGATAGGAACATAATCAGGCCATTCAGCCCATCGAGTCTGTTCTGTCCATGCTCCATTCTCTGGAGTGTTCCATGAACACTACCTCACTTTTGTGCTATTTATTCATTTATTGTAGTAGTTTTACGTCATGCACTGTACCACTGCCAGAAAACAACAAATTTCACAACATCGTCAGTGATAATAATCCTGATTCTGAAAACAAGCAAATTCCAGAAACGTTAACCGTTTCTCCTTGGGTTTTGTTCGTCCCACGAGGAATATTCATCCTTCACAAACACAAGAGATTCTGAAGATGCTGGGAATCCTGAGTAATACAAACAAAACGCTGGAGGAAAGCAGGTCAGGCAGCATCTACACAGAGGAATAATTAATTAGTCGACTCTTCATCAGGACTGGAAAGGAAAGAGAAGGAAAGTGTGGAAGGTATTTAGCTATTCATCTACTTCTGTTTTAATTATGTCCTGAAGAAGGGTCTCGGCCCGAAACGTCCACTGTTTACTCTTTTCCATAGATGCTGTCTGACTTGCTGTTCCTCCAGCATTTTGTGTGTGTTGCTCTAGATCTCCAGAATCTCCTGTGTTTCTGTTTTAATTTTATACTTTGCTTCTACCAGACTGACGACATGTGAATAAACATGAAGTTACCTATTAAATACTGGAGACGGATGGAGAGAACTTTATGAATGACATCGCTCGGTACGTCAACGCCTCCGCTCACCGTAATGGACCAAGTCTCATTCATTCCCAACCCCTCGAGAGATCACGTGACGGTCCGTGTCACATGATCTGGTAAGATGGCTGTGCTGGGAGCGGGCTGCTTTGTGTTCCTCTGCTGCTTCTCCTCCGCCTTGGGAACCGTAGCATGGAAGACGGACGAAAACAGCACAGAGCCAACACCCCTGGTTATATGGCACGGCATGGGTAAGAGGAATGAGACTATCTGTAAATTGCGCGCGTTCATGAAGCGTTATCTGGGATCTTTCCCACTCCGGAAAAACACTGCCTGTTTCTTTCTGTCTTGAATAGCACTGATCCGAATTCCAACATATTAAAGATTTTTATGCTTCTCGATATTTACATTATTAGTATCAGTCGATGATAAATATTATGACTGTTTATTTCAATGTAAGCGGGAAGCCTTTTTCTATAAAGCATTTTGTTACTCTAATCCTTCTCAGGATCTAGTCAGGCAAATCCTATTAACTACTTGAGAAGTATGAGTGGGGAGGGGACAAAACGCAAGTCAAGGCAGGCTTTAAGAGGGGACAAGGAAGCAGTCTTAATCTGATTTTGTCTTTGTTAGGAAGTATGCAAAACATGTTATTGACACTTTCCTCTGCAGAGAGTAGTTTTTGAGTAGGAATGGCTTCTGCTGCGTGTAAAATGAATAAAGAGTTGTGAGAAATGGGGTGTTATGGGCAGGGGGACTAGGGTTGGTCTGAAGTTTAAGCCTGACTGAGTTCTTTGAGGAAGTGACTAAACATATTGATAAAGGTAGAATGGTGGATGTGATGTATATGGATTTTAGTCAGGCATTTGACAAGATTCCCCATGTTCAGTCTCATTCAGAAAGTCAGGAGGCATGGATTCTGGGCTGCGTGGATTCTGAATTGGGTTGCCCACAGAGGGCAGAGGGTGGTAGAGGATGGAACATATCTTGCCTGGAGGTCTGTGACTAGTGCAGTCCTATGGGGATCTGAACTGGGACCCTTACCCATTGTGATTTTTATAAATGCCTTGGATGAGGAAGTGAAGGGTGGGTTAGTAAGTTAGCAGGCGATACAAAATTTGTGTCGTGGATAGTGTAGAGACTTGTCATGGGTTTGAAAGGGACATTGACAGGATGCAGAGCTGACCTGAGAAGTGGCAGATGGAATTCAGTCTGGAAACGTGCGAAGCATTTCATTTTGGAAGATCAAACTTGAAGACAGAGTACAGAGTTAACTGCGGTGTGGATGGACAGATGGATCTTGGGGTCCACGCCCATAGATCCCTTAAAGTTAACCTGCAAGTTGATATGTTGTCTAAAAAGATGGCTGTCATTTTTGGCCAAGATCGTCTGCTCAGTCCTAATACAGAGTCTGAACCCATACACTTTGCCTCCGCATCTGAGTTCATCCAGTAATTTATTTAATTTTAATTTTAATTTTTATTTTAATTTATTTTAGTATGGTGTCTGCAGTCTCTTGTGTCACTTTTTTGATATTATATAATGGTAGAACATTATATTTCTGTGCGAAAGGGAACCAGGTCCTGTTGAGCAAGCTGCTGAACCGCTGGGATTTCTGAATGGTTGGGGTTTTGCTGTATTTGATTTTAATGCATTTATGTAACTAGTCAAATTGTTGCTTTAGAATGTGTATGATTGTACTTCAAACAATAGATACACGTCAAACAACTAACCCCACTTAAAGTCTGTTTTATTCCGAAGCTGCTTGAGTATAGAATATGTGATTGTGCTTATCATTGCCAAGTGAAAGGGGAAGTGAGGAAAGGTTTGGAAAATGGTTACACTGCAAGATTGGAGAACATAAGCGAACCCTAAAGCGGGTGGTATTAACCATTTCAAATGGCTGTACTTTATATTTTAAAAATGCATCCAGTGGTTGGAATGGAAATACTTCAGTACTGAACTGTTTTATATAAATTAACTAGGTGACAGCTGCTGTAATCCTCTCAGCATGGGATTTATGAAGAAATTGGTAGAAGAAAAAATTCCCGGAATTTATGTTTTGTCATTGGAAATTGGGAACAGTGTTACGGAGGTATGTTTGAATAAAAGAATGAACTGCAATTTAAATCTTGTCACAGCAAATACTTATTTTAAATTCAATTACTGTAAGTGTTTTGGAAATTATCCACCCCCACATAGAAATCTACAGCACGTTACAGGCCCTTCGGCCCACAATGTTGTGCCGACCGTGTAACCTACTCTAGAAGCTGTCTAGAATTTCTCTACCGCATAACTCCATTAAGAGTCTCTTAAAAGACCCTATTGTATCCGCTTCCACCACTGTCACCAGCAGTGCATTCCACGCACTCACCACTCTGTGTGGAAAAGTTTACCCCGACATCCCCCTTATACCTACTTCCAAGCATCTTAAAACTATGCCCCCTCATTTTAGCCATTTCAGCACTGGGAAAAAAGCCTCTGGCTATCCACATGATTAATGCCTCTCATCATCTTATACATCTCTATCAGGTCAACTCTCATCCTCCATTGCTCCAAGGAGAAAAGGCCAAGTTCACTCAGCCTATTCTCATAAGGCCTGCTCTCCAGATGCCCTCTTCATTACAATATTTGTGTCAGTAATTCAAACTGCTGTCCTTGTAATTGTATGCAGATCAGCCTGTAGCCACACGCATAATTCCAAATCCTGATCAAGGCATACAGAACAAAGACAATTCGGGAATTTTATTGAATTATTTAATAAAAACAATTAGACTCAAAGTCAGTACAATAGTACCACAGCTTACAAAGTTGAAAGGAAGCCAGTAATTTAAGCTTCCTAATTGGAAATGAGGAACTGTTCTATTTTAGCATCTTTTTGTGTAATGGTTTCTGTTTCCGATACCAGTGTAAATTTGTAGATAGGATGTCTGTCAGTGTAGGAGAGGTGGGGCTCAGCCGATTTTCCTTATTTAATAGTTTCATCTCTAATCTTATCCAATTATGATTAAAGTTAAGTTCTTCATTAAGGCCACAGAATTTAGCTACTGGAGTGTTCACTGAGAGCTTTGCTCAAGATGCTTTTTTGGAGTGAAAATATTGACATCTTTGATTTTAAATGCTCCTTACCCAAGACTGGATGCAAGTTCAATGGTTCCAGTTAATATCAGAGAACGTATACGGTGTACCACCTGAAATTCTTACTCTTAGCAGACATGCACGAAAACAGAAGCAAACCCCCCAAAGAATGAATGACAGAATAAACGATAGAACCCCAAAGCCCCTGCACCCCCACGCACAAGCAGCAGCAAAGCATCGACCCCCCCCACTTATTTCAGCAGAAAGCATCAGCTCCCACTGAGCAAGCAATAGCAAAGCCCCCAAAGAGAGACCGTGATCTTCAGTGCAAGAAAAAATGTTGCTCACCCAACAATTCAACATGCCGCGCGCTCGCGCTCTCTCTCTCTCATTTCTACAAATCAAGTGGGAATTGATTGTGGAAGATTTAAAAGCAAATTCTTAGCAAGAATATTAGACTTGCCTATCGTTAACAATTTAACCCTTCTTTAACTTTGGAACCTTTATTTAAAAAGGACATAGAGAACAGTTTCTTCATGAATGTAAATGAGCAGGTGGAACTGGTGTGCCATGTATTATCCAAGGACAAGAAGCTGCAGAATGGATACAATGCGATGGGCTTCTCTCAAGGAGGTCAGTTCCTGTAAGTATCGCCACAAACCAAATGTGAAAATGCAGCTTCTTGTGGGATCACGTACTGGAGTCTGGAACTTATGGTTTTTATCCATTGCAGGAGAGCAGTGGCCCAGAGATGCCCTTCTCCTGCCATGAAAAATCTCATCTCAATTGGAGGCCAACATCAAGGTAAATTAAAAAACACTAATACCTTCATTTAAGTGAATAATTATTCACTTGCATAACTGTAAGATGAGGCTATTAGACTGAGTAGTTCCAAAATCCCATGAGTATTATGTCTACAGACGATACTAGGTAGGTAATTGAGTAGAACTCTGGTCAATCCATCCAGAATATTGCGTAGTGACCTGGTCTCCCCAAATAAAAGAGGTCACACTTTAGAGCAAGTGTTCCCATCTGCCGTGGAGCCTTACCGCATCTGATTGTGGACTTCAGAAAGGGTAAGACGAGGGACCACGCACACCAATCCTCATAGAAGTGGAGAGAGTGAGCAATTTCAAGCTCCTACTGGTTAGTACCTCTGAGGACCTAACCTGAACCCAACATATTGATGCAGCTATAAAGAAGGCAAGACAGCGGCTATATTTCATTAGGGGTTTGTGGGCATTTGGGTTTGTGATCATAAACAGTCACAAATCTACAGATGTTCCTTGGAGAGCTTTCTAACTGTCTGCATCACCATCTGGTATGGGGGGGGGGGGGGGCTACTGCACAAGATCAAAGTGAGCTGCAGAGGGTGGTAAAATTAGTTAGCTCTATCATGGGCACTAGCCTCATTAAGGACCCCTACCACACAGGACATGTCCTCTTCTCATTGCTACCATCAGCAAGGGGGTACAGAAGCCTGAAGGCACACACTTAATGATCCAGGAACAGCTTCTTCCCCTCTACCATCTGATTTCTCAATGGATATTGAACCCATGAATACTACTTCATTACTTATTAATTTTGTTTTTTTTGCACTACTTATTTAATTTAACTATTTTATATATATATATATTTCTGTAATTTACAGTTTTTCTCTATTATCATTGTAGTGCTGCTGCAAAGTTAACAAATGTAGTCACATATGCCGGTGATATTAAGTCTGATCCTGTTTCGTTAACCAAGGGGTCCCTGGACCCCAGGTTGGGAGCCCCTGCTCTGGAGGAAGTACAGTGGAGATTCACCAGGTTGATTTCTGGAAGTGTGGTGGGGAGGTGCCCTTAGGGGATAATAAGCACGATTGAGCTTGTGCCATCTTGAGTTCAAAAGAATTGGAGGTGACTTCAATTGTCACCTGCAAAGTTCTTGCAGAACTTGACAGAATAAATATTAGAATGTGCTTTGCTCCCTCCTCCTGGTTAGGGAAGGATGCAAAAAGGGTACAGGTAGTCCCCGAGTTACGGACATCCGACTTACGGACAACTCGTACTTACGAACCGAGGAAGGAGAACGCTGTCTGTCTGCCATTTTAAGTCATTGCCATTGACACTGTGTTGAGTGTTTAACTTTGTATCTGGCTTAAATTTTTCTTAGTAAGGTTCACCCTGACCGCAACCCCCCCGGTCAGCTGGTGGCGCAGTCAGATCAGCGCCGGGCTAGAGAACGGAGGGTCCCGAGTTTGATTTAGTGACAGGCCGCTCCCGTGCCGGGTTGATGTCGATCCAGTGAACTCCCGTACCATCCGTGCCGGGTTGATGTTGAGCTCGCAACTCGACCTCGTAAAAAAAAAACACTGCCACCTCCAGTTTAAATTCCCACGCGGAATATTGTGGAGGATCAAATACCCAAACCCAGTACAGCCCCCACTTGTCCCATTTAACCTGTCTCAGTGCGGTGCAGTTTAGGACCCGGGGAAATCAGTGCGGGGGTCCTTAGGACCCAGCGGACCTCGGGAGCCGGCGCAGGTCGGGACCCACCGCCGCAGTGTTTCTGTTCCATTGACGGTAAGCGATCACGATTGAAAATAAAGTGGAAATAATAGTGTTTGGAAAGAGGTGAAACACCATCAGTCATTGGAAAAGCGTTAGACTACAGTCGGTCAACGATCGGAACAATTTTAAAGGATAACGGATAAAGTGAGAATAATGGAGCATGTGAAAGGCCCTGCCCCGATGAAAGCTACAATTATTACTAAGCAACGCAGTGGTTTAATTATTGGAATACATACGCTTCTTAAGTATTTTATATGCATAGAAAGGTAAAATATATACTATATACTAAGACAAATGTTTGACTAACTGACGCTAAATAATACTGGATGTACTTGTTCCGTCTTACGTACAAATCCAACTTAAAGACGGACTCAGGAACGGAACTCGTATGTAACCTGGGGACTGCCTGGGTATAGCTAATCTGACTGTAACCTAAATTCCACAAAAATAAGGGTCAGCCCTTCAGGAATAAAATGAGTTTTTCTTCACCTGACGGAAGTCAACCTTTGGGGAGGCTGAGTAAGTTGCACACAGAGGTCAGTAGACTTGGATATTAGAATTGCCGCAGGAGAGTAGTGCTGAGATAAAGATCGGTATTCATCTCGGATGCACAAGGCTCTGTGGCCAATTCCTCTTTCCTTCTCCCTTTGTTTCGCTGCAAAGTCAAACGTGTTTGGGTACCGTGCGGAATGCAACGGGCTCAATGGAAGACTAACCCTCTGCACCTGAGAGGCAATCAGTGTGTCAAAATGGGGTTCGGGAAGTAGGCAGGGCCTGTGGTTCTGCTTCCAACACCATGCCCTGGAATGCCATCGGTCTGCCACAGGAGACTAGCTTGGTTTTTAAATGCAGAAACTAAAATAACTTCAAATTCCCTTGCTAGTGAGAAAGAGCCCCAAGTGATGCCGGAATTTTGGAATGAACAGTTAGTTTTTGATGGTCTCTCTTTGGGGGCTTTGATGGCGGGTGGAGGGGATGCTGATGCTTTTTGCTAGAGTAAAGGGGGGGGGAAGATTGATGCTGGCTTCTGCTGCACGCGCGTGGGAGGGGGACAGGTGGCCTTTGGATTTTTTTGTTATTCATTCTTTGGGGTTTTTCTTCTGTTTCAAGGATGTTGGCAGAGAGCAAGAACATCAGGCTGTATAGTGTATACATTCTCTGGTATTAAATGGAACCACTGAATTTTCCCTGCAATCGCTGTTAATTCTGTTTCCCCACAACCATCCTTTTTAGGTGTGTATGGTTTGCCTCACTGTCCTGGAGAAAGTTCCCACATCTGCAATTGGATAAGAGAAATGCTGAACTTCGGTGCTTATAAAAGTCCAATTCAAGACCAGTAAGTAACAAGAATGTAGATGAGGGTTTTACAGCTGTGAAATGGGTGAGGAGTTATTAATTTGGCAGCAGTTAACCGATCATCGTAAAACAATACAAATACTGTTGAAGAATACGGGGTTAGGAATACTCAGTCATCTTGCGTGCAATTTCAATGCAAATTCTAAAACCTAAAGGAGGATAAATGACTGAACCAGTGACTGGACCAATTGTTCTTCTTTAATTTCTAGAAGCTGCTTAGAAATTGCGTGCACTCTTAACATTTAATAAAACTCATGAAATAAAATTTGAACATTCAGATTTCATTAACAAGCAGACCCTTGGTCTGCTTACTTTAATTTAAATTTTTGCCTGGAGCTCAAGACCCCGGTCAACCACAATGACTGAGCACATGAGCACGTTGAATAAAAAGGAGCAATTATTTAGATCAGCAAATATGGGCCCAGTCACTCAGTGTCTCCATCAAAATCGAGAATAACTTTCAGACTATAATGAAATTCTTCATAAAATCATTCAGTCCTCTTGATAGTTTCCATTTCCTGGCCCTACCAGTTCAACGTCATATTGGATGCCCAAGCCCCCTCTACCTCAGTCCCACACCGACATGGCCAGCACATCCTTCGTTTCCTCTAGCGGGTGCGGGGGAAGGTGGTGTGGGAGGTTCGAATTGCCCTTCAGTGCCGTCCTTATTCAGCTGGCTAAACTCATTTTTTACGTTGAATAATTTCTCCTTTAACGTACTCACCCTCTAAGTCGAAGGCCTAAGGTAAGGTCATTGGCATGGGTGCAAAAAGCTAAGCCCAATACAATACCACTACAGGTTCACAACATCCCACAGCCATCCTGATTACAATCCCTTCCTCCCTTCTCTAAGCCCTTCTGCTGCATTGCATCGGTTCTGATGGGACCTCCCATACTAATGCCTTAGAAGTCTTTCCATTTCCTTAACCACGGCTGTCCTTCTGCCGTGGTTGACAGGGCACTAGAGTGGATCTGCTTTATTTCCCATGTTACTTCCTGTGCCCCCATCCCAGCAAAAAGATGGCTTTCACGTGCTCTTGCCCTCCACCCTTCACGTTCAATGGGTTACCCCTATTATTTCTGCCACCCGATGCCAGCTTTCCCTCCCACATTCCAGAGGGAAGGGATTCCCAATATTTTTTATGCCATGGACCCAAGGGGTGCGTGACCTCAGGTCAGAAACCCCTGCCAAACCTGTTCACTGTCACTCTGGGTTCACACTTCCAACTTCGTTAACCACGCTCCTTTTCACAAGCTCTCCCATGCAATTGTAGGGTGGCCAAACCCACCCCTTGTCTCTTCCCAACATGCAGAAAGCCAGAGTCCTCTTTCAGGTGAGGCAACACCATGCCTCCTTTTGTAATATGGTCACCACCTGATCTGCAGAACTTCCCAGCGGATCTTTTTGCTGCAGATTTTCACTGGTTAGGCTCCGCATCTCTCGGTTCTAATGCGTTGCTTTGTTCTGTTTGCCTCGACACCCTCTGTTTGCAGCCCAGACAGATCAGCTTCATTTATCCTGTTCTGACCGCAGCAGCTGTGCTTGTTATTCCTGCCGCTGCCTGTAAGGAGTTTGTACACTCTCCCCGTGACCGCGTGGATTTCCTCTGGATTCTCCTGTTTCGCCCCACAGGCCAAAGACTTACCAAAGGCTAGGATTAAATTGGGAGATAGCTGGGCTCGGAGGGCTAGTCTGTGCAGTAGATTAAAAAAAATACAAGATACAAAAAAAAACACAAAAAAAGAAACAAAAATTCTAAAAAATATATATAATCTGGACAAACTTTGCTGTCTTCTTTAACATACAAAATCCCTTCCTCTTCTGATTGCCTACTCTGATTTAAACAAAACTCCATCAATAATAATGACAAATCATTGTCCTGAAATAATTGTTTCTCTCCCAATACGTACATCCTGACCTCTGGAATATTTCCAACCTTTGATACTATTTCAGATCCCAGGCATCTGTAATTATTCTGATTCTGAAATAACATTTGAACATTTTTGACAAGAATAGACTATTTGACCCAACGAAGTTTGCCAAATTCCTATTCACATAGTATTGAATTAACTATCGAGTTTAGATTTGAAAGTCTCCAAGGTACTACTCTCAACTACACAGGTAGTTTGTTCCACGTGTCCGCAACTCACTGTGTAAAGAAATGCTTCCTGATGTTAGTTTGAAATCTCCCTTTAACCAGTCTCCACCTATGGCCCTGTATCTTCGTTGATGGATTAATTCTGAAGTAGCAGCTGACATCTGCTTATACCCCGAATGATCTTGAACACTTCTATCGTGTCTCCTCTCATTCTATGTCTACAAAGATTTAATTCTTTCAATCTTTCTTAATAGCTCATACCCTGCAGACCTGGAATGAGTCTCGTCACCCTTCTCCAGTGCCTTCACATCCCTCACAAAATATGGAGACCAAAATTGTTCTCAGTGCTCAATGTGAGGCCTCACAAGACATTATGCAACTTAAGGAGAATGTCTCTAAACTTGAACTCCACTGAGCACATTATATAGCCTTTCTGAAATCTAATTTAATGTCTTTGGCTTTTACTGATATACTGTCCCAAAAAACTTCCAGACTAACAATGTTATGATCACTTGTTCCTAAAGGCTCAACAATTTCCATACTCAAAATTCTATCCCGGTTGTCACAGAATATCAAATCTAGACCAGCCTCCCCTCTTGTTGGTGCATTAACATGCTGGGTCAAAAAAAACAATCATTCAATAACTTGATTAATTAACTTTCCTGTAATCCTGTAACTGGGTTCTCCCACTCCATATTTGGGAAATTAAAGTCTTCCATAACTGGAACATCACCATCTGAATTTGATTTTCTAATATTCTGATAGAGTTGTGTGTTAAAATCACTTTCAGACTAATAGTTGCTTTCTTGGTAGCCTAGTGCAGGCAGAGTACTGGCATGATCCCTTGAATGAAGAACTCTACAGGAACAAAAGTGTTTTCTTGGCAGACATCAATCAAGAAAGGGTATGTTCTTAGTTTTTATTGAAATAAACTTTACCAGTAACTTATCTGTGCAATGTGGTTAGTGTGTGACAGGGTGGAGATGCACCCTTCCCTCCGCGAGCCTGCAGGTCACCCTTGGGCAAAGTGTCGCACCTGCTTAGCCCCCCGATCGGGGTCACGTGAAGCCATGGGAGCAGGTGGTCGTATGAGTAGCTGGTGCACGTCACCAGTCCCGGTTATGCGGCCACCGACACCAGGCAATCTCTGAAGAGTATTGATAATGGCTGGGGTCACCCATCTTGTAAAGACACTGTCCAGAAGGCGGCAATGGCCAACCACTTCTGTGGAAAATTTGCCAAGAACAATCATGGTCATGAGACCATGATTGCCTCCATCATATGACATGCGCATAATGAATGAACAATGCGGTTAGACTTTTTAGATATTGAATAGATCCTTCAAATGTTAGCAGAAACTTGGCAATTATTGTGTAGTGCTGCTACTAGATGCTATTCTAACTGTATCGCAGGTTGTCCTTTTGTTATCAGAGTGTATTTTTTTAAAGTCTTAATATTCAATACAGTGAGATCAGACCATAAGATATAGGAGCAGAATTAAGTCATTCCACCCATTGAGTCTGCTCTGCCATTCCATCATGGCTGATCCTCGATCCCACTCAACCCCACACACCTGCCTCCTCTCTATATCCTTCAATATAGGAAACTGTCAACTTCTGCCTTAAATGTACTTGGCCTCCACCACAGTCTGTGCCAGAGCATTCTACAGATTCACCATTCTGACTAAAAAAAATTCTTATTACCTCTGTTCCAAAAGGTCACCCCTCAATTTTGAGGCTTTACCCTCTAGTTCTAGATACCCCCACCATAGGGGGTAACTATACTGTTATTAAGTAGTAGAGTGAATCGTTATCGAGGATGTGGAGTTTAGGCTACAGTCAGATTAGCCATACTATTAGTAAATAGCTCAGTAGATTTGAAAGGCCGGTGTTTTTGATTGTAGTTTGTTGTCACCATCATCATTATCTACTGTGTTGTATGATGGGGGTGATTGTGGTCTTTGACCATGATTGTTCTTGGCAAATTTTTCCACAGACATGGTTTGCCTATGCCTTCTGGGCAGTGTCTTTACAAGAAAGGTGACCCCAGCCATTATCAATAATCTTCAGAGATTAACTCAGCAGGTCGGGCAGCATCTGTTGAAAAAAGCAGTCAACGTTTCGGTCAAGACCCTTCGTCAGGACTAAGGGTATTGACCCGAAACGTTGACTGCTTTTTTCAACGGATGCTGCCCGACCTGCTGAGTTCATCCAGCTTTTTTGTACGTCTTGATCTGCAGTGTACTTTGTGTTTATCTTCAGATTGCCTGGCATCAGTGGTCCCATAACCAGAATTTGTTATATGCACCAGCTGCTCACCTGACCATCCACCACCTGCTCCCAAAGGCTTCACGTGGCCCTTATCGGGGTGGGGTCTAAGCGGGTGCTACACCTTGCCCAAGGGTGACCTGTAGGCTAGCGGAGGGAAGGAGTGCCTTGTGCCTCCTTTGAACACATCCCCACCCCTTTGTATGCAGCTGTTAAGTGTCAATGTTTGCAGGGGTAGGGTGCACTTGCTTATCTAGATCTGAGTTTCAGATATCTTTGGAGTTCAGTGACGACTGCTCCTGTTTACAGGGCATCAATGGAAGCTACAAGGAGAATCTGATGAAACTGCGCAAGTTTGTAATGGTGAAATTCCTGAGGGATTCCATGGTTCTCCCAAATGATTCCGAGGTGAGGACAGAGTCTTCCTATCGTGGTTAAAGATAAATTTTACAATTTACTTTTACATTCACAAGGCACTAAGTTCTCAACACACGCAAAATGCTGGTGGAACGCAGACTGGGAGACTGTTTTGCTGAACACCTACGCTCTGTCCACCAGAGAAAGCAGGATCTCCCAGTGGCCACACATTTTAATTCCACGTCCCATTCCCATTCTGATTTGTCTATCCATGGCCTTCTCTATCGTCAAGATGAAACCACACTCAGGTTGGAGGAACAACACCTTAACCGGCTGGGTAGCCTCCAACCTGATAGTATGAACATTGACTTCTCTAACTTCCATTAATGTCCCTCTTCCCCTCCTTACCCCATCCCTGATATATTTAGTTTTTTTCCCCCCTCCTTTTTTTTCTTCTGGTTCTGCCCATCACTCTGCCTGTTCTCCATCTCCCTCTGGTGCTCTCCTCCCCCTTTCTTTCTCCCTAGGCCTCCCGTCCCATGATCCTTTCCCTTCTCCAGCTCTGTATCCCTTTTGCTAATCACCTTTCCGGCTCTCAGTTCCACCCCACCCCCTCCGGTCTTTTCCTATCATTTGGCATTTTCCCCTCCCCCTCCTACTTTCAAATCTCTTACATTTCCTTTCAGTTAGTCCTGACGAAGGGTCTCGGCCCAAAACGTCGACAGTGCTTCTCCCTATAGATGCTGCCTGGCCTGCTGTGTTCCACCAGCATTTTGTGTGTGTTGCTTGAATTTCCAGCATCTGCAGATTTCCTCGTGTTTGCTTACTAAGTTTTCGATGTTTGATAGTTTTATCCTATTAGTTGCAGGAAGTTACCAAAGGAAAACCTAGTAGTCTTTATAGTATATATTCATTCTGTCCTCCCCTGTCCTCTTCCACCATAAACATTCCAGTAGACATACAGCACCCTGTCCAAAAGTCTTGTGCACTTGTATATATCTAGAGTGCCTAAGACTTTTGCACAGTACTGCAGTGTTTTTATGTATTGTACTGTACTACCGCTGATAAAGAAAGTAACAAATTTCATGATGGATGTGAGTGATGATAAACCTGATTCTAATGTGGGTGTCTATTGTGGACTGAGAGGGAGCAGGGAGAGAGGAATCAGGGTTGGGATGGTGGGGAGGGAGTGGGAAACACCCGAGAGATATTCTGTTAATGATCAATAAACCAATTGTTCGGAATCAAATGACCTTGCCTTGTGTCTACACCCATGCCACGCCCCCCCCCCCCCCCCCCCAATTCCAGACAATCCTTTTCTGCCACCAGTCCCACGCCCTTCCCACGGCGCTCTATCCTCGCCATTTCCAACTCCCTTTGCTCCTGCCAGATTTACAAACTCGCTCTCTGCTCCACGTTGAAAAATACAGTAATGTGCAAAAGTCTTTAGCACCCTAGCTACATAACTGTGCCTAAGACTTTTGCACGGTTTTGTAAATTGGGTCTAGCAATCCAGCCACATAAGCCTGTGCTGTGATATTTACTGTAGAACCAGTAGTTCCTTTAGTACAATTTTCCTGCTTCTCCTGCCTGGACTTCAACAAAGATAGGCTTACATACCTTTGTTACTTCCTCTGCTGCTGTACATTTGGTCCCAAATGCTGTTTGCCCTCATACTCTTCATATACTTTTCAATAAACTTCAGTAGGCCCCACATCAGGCACCGTTTTCTATAAGGTGGTCACACTTCCGTTTGGTGTTTCAACCATAAATGGTCCTCTTACCCTTTGTGATGTCTCTCTTCCTCAACACACTTACTGGTTTCTCCTTTCTTGTTCAAAGTTTCATTCATCATCAAATCATGTATGCAGTATACAACTCTGAGATTCGCCTTTTCCAGATAGCCACGAAACCTGGTGCCGCAGGCTATCAAGAAGGCAAATGGAACGTTGGCCTTCATCGCTAGAAGGATTGAATTCAAGAGCAGGGAGGTTTTGCTGCAACTGTACAGGGTACCGGTGAGGCCGCACCTGGAGTACTGTGTGCAGTTCTGGTCTCCATACTTGAGGAAGGATATACTGGCTTTGGAGGCGGTGCAGAGGAGGTTCACCAGATTGATTCCAGAGATGAAGGGGTTAGACTATGAGGAGAGATTGAGTCACTGGGACTGTAAAACTCAAAAGGAATAGAGGAGATCTTATAGAAACATGTAAAATTATCAAAGATATAGATAAGATAGTCAGGAAACTTGTTTCCACTGGTAGATGAGACTAGAACTAGGAGACTGGGCCTCAAGGTTGGGGGGGGGGGGGCTAAATTTAGGGAGTGAATGAAGAGGAACTGCTTTTCCCAGAGAGGGTGAGTCTGTGGAATTCTCTGCCCAATGAAGCAGTGGAGGCTACCTCAGTAAATATATTTAAGACAAGGTTGGATAGACCTTTGCATCGTAGGGGAATTAAGGGTTATGGGGAAAAGGCAGGTAGCTGAAGATGAGTCCATGGCCAGATCAGCCATGATCTTATTGAATGGCGGAGCAGGCTTGATGGGCCAGATGGCCGACTCCTGCTCCTATTTCTTCTGTTCTTATGAAACAAAGCCATGGAAGTCATTCAGAGAATAACATCAACCTTCCACCCCCGTACAAAAAAAAAACAAATATCGTAAGTGGTTTTTTAAGAGACTCCTGGATAGGTACATGGAGCTTAGAAAAGTAGAGGGCTATTGGTAGAGCCTAGGTAATTTCTGAGGCAAGGGCATGTTCGGCACAGCTTTGTGGGCCGAAGGGCCTGTATTGTGTTATTGGTTTTCTATGTTTCTGCAATCATCCCGCCATGCGAAAAAAGTCTAGCAAACGGCCACACGATCATCAGTCCCCCCATGTGAAAGGAAGGAGAGTATCCCCGCTCTTCATCCATCCATCCTTGACTTCTGATTTGAAACTGTTCAGACCTTCTGCACTGACAAGTTCTAACAACAATGTTCAAAGTGAAATCTATTATCAGAGTACCCATTTGCCACCCCATTCAACCCTGCGATTCTTTTTCTCTGGGCATATTTAGCAAGTCTGTAGAAGAGTAACTGAACATCAGGAGCTGTAAACTGTGAACAAGCTGCATATTTTGTATGCCTTCTCTTCCTTTATCCTCATTGACTCCTGTTTAGTAAGAGATTCTGCTTAAAGGAGTGGGGGAAATGTGTAAGGAACTTTTTTTTTTGGTTGAAGTACCCGTAAAGCAGTGTGGCTCTAAATGAAAAGTTGGTTGGTTAATTCCCAGGTGTGGTGGTATGTAAGCCAGATCTCCTCTGTCTCAGGGTTAATTATAGAGTCGAGCTAACATGTAGCAGTTGTGTGTTTGGAATTGACGTGCTACCTTCCCCCACCCACTTCCACGTACAGCTAATGAGTCGCGGTTGCCCAAATAGGGATCAATAAGGAGTGGCTTTCTTAAAATATGAAGGTTTCCCATGTTAAACATATAAGATTAAATATTGGGAGTCGTTTGGAAGATCTGTAAATCTACTTTCAAAATATTGGTAGTTTTAAAATTATTGCAGTACTTTAAAGCTGAAAGGTGGCATCCATCATTAAGGACCCCCCAAACCCGGGACTCGTCAGGAAGGAGGTACAGAATCCTGAAGGCACTCACTCAGCAACTCAGGAACAGCTTCTTCCCCTTTGCCAGCCAATTCCTGAATGGACATTGAACCCATGAACACTACCTCACTTTTTTACTATTTCTGTTTTTCCAGTATTTAATATACATATACTTACTGTAATTGATATTTTTCTATATTTATCTTGTATTGCATTGTACTGCAATGTTAACAAATATCACGACATATGCTGGTGATATCAGATCTGATTCTGAGTCCAATAATATTGTATTTTTAACTAAAATGGTTCAATTTAATTTTAATTTTAAAAAGCACTAAATTATTACTCTCTTGTAGTGGTTCGGTTTCTATAAAGCAGGCCAGGCCAAGGACACCTACACCTTACAGGAGAGCAACCTTTATCATGAGGTAAGATTTGTGATGTTACCTGTGTTATTTGCTGAAGAGGCATTTAGAAAGGTGCCCTCAATATAGACAGAATGATGCCGTGGAGTAAGAGACTTTCTGCCTTCAACCTTTGTTTTAATCTGACTGCGAAACTGTGAGGTCAGACTGGGCAGTAGCAAGTCTGATTCAGAAACCGAGTCCAGTGCAAGTCGCAGCCAAGTGGGAAAGTTGAAGATGCACTGGGGCGAGTGATCGAAAGTGGGCTTGGAATTACAAAAATGAACTTTACATGTGGAAGGAAATATAGTAAAACTGGGTTCCAGAAGTAAATGGAAGATTAGGTCAGTATTGAAACCTTACATTTTTTTGTACGTTTTACTGCTTTGTAGGATGACTCCCTCAAAAAAAAGCAAAGATTGACCAAAAAAAAACTAAGATAAAGTTAGCAAAAAAAAAACAGATTTTGTAAGACTGAGTATTTGGTGGATTTCTAGCAAAAGGCCAGAATTGCTTTCAACCAATAAGCGGCGTTGCCAGTTGATGAGTGGGGGGCAGCAGGACCTGGAGAAATCTGAAACCGCATGCAGTTCTCTGCCTGAATGGAGAAGGATGGGTAATTTCCCCACATCAGTCCTGAGATCCGAAAGGAAACCAGGGAAGTGATTGTGGACGTCATGTACGGAGCGTCAGGCCCTTCAGCCCACAATGTTGTGCCAGCCATTTAATCTACTCTTAAGATCAATCTAACCCTACATAGCCCTTCATTTATTTTCTACCTTCCATGTGCCTTAAATGCTCCTGTTGTATCTGCCTCTACCACCAGCCCTGTCAGGATATTACACTCTGTTTTATTTTTTTTAAAAACCTCTACTTGCCTCTGACATTCCCTCATGCACTCCCCTCCATTCACCTCAAAATTATGCCCCCTCATATTAGCTATGTAACACAATAATAAATACTGATCCCGAGTGGGAAATTCTTTTGTTACAACAGCAACATTTAAAAACACACTTAGCAGTGTGCAGACTTAATTAATAATAAAGTACAGAATAATCATTTACTAGTCTGCAATAATAATGTTTGAAATAATAAAACAGACTATTGCACTATGATGTGTGTTCTCCTGTCGCACAGAGATGAACTGTTGTACATGCTTATTGCATTTGGTAGGAAAGATTTTCTGTAACGATTATTGTGACAGCGGAGCTGAATGATATCCGCCCTGGGAAAAAGCCTCTGGCCAGCCACTTGATTCACGCTTGTCACCACCCTGCAGCTCTCCACCCTCCTCCTTCCCCACTCCAAAGGGAAAAGTCCCAGCTTGGGCTCTACTGTATATACTTTCTGTAAAAATGCCCGGTCTGTAAAAATGAAGATAACGTTTGTATTAGAATGGCATGTTTAGAGGGATGATTATGCTGCGGGGAACTTTTCTAAGTTGAAAAATGGTGTGCCTTTAAGAGCAACGCACACAAAATGCTGGAGGGACTCAGCAGGCCAGGCAGCATCTAGGAAACATTTTGGGCCGAGGCCCTTCGGCAGGGCTGGAGGGAAAAAACTAGGGAGTTGATTTAAAAGGTGGGGGGGGAGGGGAGGGAGAAGCACAAGGTGATGGGTGAAACCTGGAGAGGGAGGGATGAAGTGAAGAGCTGGGAAGTTGATTGGTGAAAGAGACAGAAGACCACGGAAGAGAGCAAAGGGGGAGGAGCAGCAGGGGGAGGTGTTGGGGGGCAGGGAGATAAGGTGAGAGAGGGAGAAGGGGATGGATAGAAACCTATTCGGTGTTTACTTTCAATAAACATTATGATTTGGACCATTTCATTCTGGGAACATCATGTAATCTAACCTAGAATTGAAGAACAATGACTAAAACCAACATTTTCAGAGCCGTACTCGTTCTGAACACTTACATTTGATTTATTGTAACAAGTAACCCCTACCCCATCTGAAATCCTGCTAGATATAAACAAGTTTTACAGAATATTCAGGTTAAATGTATTTTTGTTGTGCATGTAGGATCGATTGGGGTTGAAGGCTATGGACAAAGCAAAGAAACTGGAATTCCTATCAGTGGATGGGGATCATCTTCAGTTCTCAGAGACATGGTTCAATGACAACATAATTCCTTACCTCAAATGATCCTTGTAACAAGCTAGTAGTTGTCTACTAATTGCTTCATCGTTTGCCTAATATCAAATTGTAAATCACTGGGTCTCAACTATAATTGAATTACAACGCTTTGCTAAACCAAGATGCTGCAGAGTTTGAAAGAAGCATGCAGGCACTTAGGAACTCAAGAATTCCATTCTGCTTGGCAGGACTGAATTTTCAGGCTTATATTTTTACAAGTTGAGAAGTAAATTGTGATGAGTGCAAGAACAATGGGGATGAGGAAAGTAGTTAATTTTTTTTCTGATGCAGGGATTGGTGTCCTTTCATATAGGATCTAAATGAACAGTTTGATTAAAATAAAAGAGAAAACTGTTCACGAGCACTTGACAAATCTTTAATTGTAAGAATGCCAAGAATGTTATACCAGTAACTTAGTTCTAATTATCGAAGTTTAGGTCAGCAATTTTGTTCTTGGCCTGTGATTAGAGCTAGTCTCAGCTTTGTCCATGGGACATAGACCAGTATATTATTATCAGAATGACAGCCAGACATTATGCACATAACGTCAGGCCCCCCCCCCCCACCTCTGCTTGTAATTAAAACTAATGAAGCAGGTTGTACTAAAATCTGAACATAAGTGAAATAAGACTTGATTTGCAATGCCTTTCATGGTCAGGATGTTTTGTAAGCTGATATGTAATACTTTTTTAAACAGTGGTACCAATAACCAGAGAATAAGATTTCAGATTGGATCTAATCACTGAACAATGCAAGTTGAAAGAGAAGCTGTTGGAGGAACGCAGAGGGTTAGGCAGTATATGTAAAGGGGGTGGAGAAGAGAGGAAATTGTGACATTAACATTTTTTGGGTCAAGATCCTGCCTCACAACCGAATGATTCTTGACGGAGTTCCTCCAGTGTTTTTTTTCCCGCTCTTACATGCAACATCTGCAGTCTGCCGCCAATGAATGAAAATTTTTATTTCATTTTAGTAGCATTCCCCTACCTTCTGTTTCGTTGTTAGGATTGTGCTGTTGTCTAAAATTGTAACGTGCGGACTTCAGGGAGCGTGTAAAGCTGAATGTTATTGTTGTGGTACAGATTAAAAGATGATTATTGATTTAATAAGTACCTTCTCGCCGATTAAAGCACCAAGGAAGATTAAAATCATCAAGCTGAGTGCGGAAGACAAGCGAGTGTTCAGCGCTGTCTACCAGCCTCTCGCTCATTGCTGTCGGAGAAGGTGTTTGCGTATGTCAGAATCTCACTCTCTCTTGCTTGCTCTTGAGGGAAGTCCTTATGCTTGGGTGATTTCTCTCTCCCTCGATGCTGTTGGCAGATGGTGCCGAAGCAAGATTTGCAGAATTGGACTCTAATTCAGGTTTACGATGTTGTCTAGTTCTGGTCACTCATTTTTTTGTTACTACTTTTGGGCAATTTTTGAATCGGGTTGGCCTGCCTGCAGATAATGAAGACTGAGCTGGATTGTACTGAAAAACGCCTTTTGATTTTGTGTTTTATTTTCTGTATTTTTGCTCTTTTTATTGCGGTTTGTGTGACTTTTTTGCGCGCCTGTGGACGGGGATTTGATGTTCGATCATTTTTTCTCTAAAACGGGTTGAATCCGTGGTTCTTTGTTTCGTGACTGTCCGTTGGGAAGACATATTTCAGGGTTGTATACTGCATACGTACTTTGATAATAAATGTTCTTGGAATCAAATCCCTTAAGGACTTGTTAAGGGTAATTTCATTATTCATATTGTAAAATTGTATTTGAAACAATGATTGTGGTCTGCTTTCATTTTTGCTTCAGAAGGATTAACTCTGAGTCTTCAACCCTATTGAAAAATTACCAATATATGCTTTCCTTTCTTGACTTGCATGAAGACCTCATGGAATTTAGCAGATGAATATTTTTTTGGGGTGTGCTTTTGATTTGGAGTGAAAATCACTGCAAAGTGGAGGATGAGGGAATTCAGTTTCTTTAGAATAATTCTTTACGAATTAATTTTCGCCCAGTGCTCCAAACAGGAGCACCTTGGGAAAAATTCCTAGTGGTTTGTGTTCTGAATTGTTTGAGAGAAGTTAGGATAATGCATGGGTTTGAGATGCTACTGGCCAACTTGCCAGCTCGTAACACTCAGATAAATGGCCATTTGAGTAGCTGTTTATTTTATTTAGTGACGGCAGCACGCGGTAGACCCTTCCAGTCCAGCAACGCTGACAAACCCAATGAACTCTGGCCTAATCACAGGACTATTTACAATGAGCTGAATTAGCCCATTCAGCCTGTTGAGTCTGCTCTGTCCATTCTCCTGCTTTCTTCTCCCTAACCCCTCTGACGGCCTGACTAATCAAGAACCCATCAACCTCTACTTTAGAAGCACAAGGGGTGCTGGAATAGGTTTGTTCTACTGAGGCAGGGAAAGGTTGGTAGGGTGATGAGGAACATTTAATCAAATGGAAGAAGCAAGCATACTTGGGAAGCGAGGGCTAGAGAGGTCTCTAAGGAGTTACAACATTGCCAGGAAGGAGCTTAATGGACTTGGAAGAGTTAGAAGGGGACGTGAGAAGGCCACGGCAAGTAGGATTTAAAAAGAAACAAGAGTTCTTCACATATGTGAAAAACAGAAGGATGACCAGAGTGAGGATAGGATTGATCTATCCATTACATCTTTGGACTATGGGAGGAGACCAAGCACCTGGGGAAGACCTACAGATCATATGAAGACTCCTTATGGACGGCCTCTGATTTGATCGTTGAAGTCCAGAATGCTTTAAGCTCTAATAACGTCGTGCTACCATGGGTACCGACTTTGGGAAATGTTATTTCCACTTCTCCCCAATTTTGGGCTTGAATTGATAGATGAATCCTTATTCATACAGCTATATTCTTAAAACTAGAGCTGGCTAGTATAGGAAGATGCAGCACGGTAGATACACGTGTTTTCGGTGATTGCACCTCATCCAGGATGTAAATGTGTTTGATTTACATAGATGTGCTGGAAAGGATGTCTTTGCTCATGGAAATGGCTATTGGGAATCGTGCTGTGTGTAAAATGTATTTTATACGTAAGCAAATGTGTACCTTCGGAAAATGAAGTTGGATTGGGAGTATATCTGGAGCTGCAGGGGGGTGGCCCGGTGGTAATTGGGAGCGGGCGACCCTGTCAGTGTTGCCCAGATCCTGAAGGCAGTGAGTTACATCAGTTCCACATGAAAGTCTGCAGCAGAATTCAGAGGACAGTTCTGCACTCTGTAGAACTGAGACATTGCAAGGATGTGTTCCTGACTCTAAGCTTTCCTTTAATGACATTGCTTCAGATTTGTGGATGATTGGGATCTCTTCTGGGATGTACGAAAGGGATGGGTTACACTCGAACTCGGGGTGGGGGGGGGGGTGGGATTGGCGTCCTTGTGGGTAGTAGGTTTATTAGAGCTGTTGAGGTTTTAAACTAGTTTGGCAGGGACATGACAAGCAGAGTAATAGATCAGAGGACAGAAGAGTTGGTGTAAAGGTATTTGCAACATGTAGAGAGACTGGGGAAGGATGAGTGGTAGATAGGGCATAACAGCAGTCAGGTGGATGGGTTGAAATGCATTTATTTTAATACAAGAAGTGTCAGGCATGAGAGTAATGAACTTGGAACACGGAACTACAACATTGTGGCTGTCACAAAGGCAGGAAGGGCTTTGGATGATTCAAAAGGGTATGGAGGGAGGTGAGGGAGTGGCATTGCTAATCAGGGCTAGTGTCACAGCTGCAGAAAGCGAGGACATTGTGGAGGGATTGCCTACCAAGTTAAGTGTCGGTGGAAGTCAGAAACAGGAAGGGAACAGCCACTCTGTTGGGAGTATCCATAGCAACAGGCACTGAGGAGCAGATCGGGAGGAAGATTTGGAAAGGTGCCAAAATAACAGGGTTGTTGTCATAGGTGACTTCAACTTCCCTAGTGTTTGTTGGCACTTCCTTGGTGCAAAATGTTTAGATGCTGCAGACTTTGTTAGGGGTATCCAGGAATGATTCATGTATATAGGCCAACGAGAAAAGGGGCCATAGGGGATCTAGTACTAGGCAATGAATCTAGTACCTAGGTCTCTCGGTAGGTGAACATTTCAGAGACAGTGACCACAACTCCCTAGCCTTTACCATAGCCTTGGACAAGGATAGATGCAGACGGTATGGGAAAATACTTAATTGGGGGAGAGTGAATAATGATGCTATTAGGCAGGAACATGGGAGCAGATGTACAATAGAAATGTGGAGGTTGTTTCCACAGAACCACAAGACAGGAGCTGAATTAGACTTCCAATATAACTCGGAGTCCTGCCATGTGCAGAAGTTCGTTGATGACACGACCATAGTGGGGTGTGTCAGGAATGGACAGGAGGAAGAGTATAGGAAACTGATACAGGACTTTGTGATATGGTGCAACTCAAACTACCTGCGTCTCAATATCACCAAGACCAAGGAGATGGTGGTGGACTTTAGGAGATCTAGGCCTCATATGGAGCCAGTGATCATTAATGGAGAATGTGTGGAGCAGGTTAAGACCTACAAGTATCTGGGAGTGCAGTTAGACGAGAAGCTAGACTGGACTGCCAACACAGATGCCTTGTGCAGGAAGGCACAGAGTCGACTGTACTTCCTTAGAAGGTTGGCGTCATTCAATGTCTGTAGTGAGATGCTGAAGATGTTCTATAGGTCAGTTGTGGAGAGCGCCCTCTTCTTTGTGGTGGTGTGTTGGGGAGGCAGCATTAAGAAGAGGGACGCCTCACGTCTTAATAAGCTGGTAAGGAAGGCGGGCTCTGTTCTGGGCACAGAACTGGAGAGTATGACATCGGTAGCAGAGCGAATCATGGAAATCATGGTCAATCATGGAAAACCCTGAACATCCTCTACATAGCACCATCCAGAGACAGAGAAGCAGTTTCAGCGACAGGTTACTATCGATGCAATGCTCCTCAGACAGGATGAAGAGATCATTACTCCCCAATGCCATTCGGCTTTACAATTCAACTGCCAGGGGTAAGATATGTTAAAGTGCCAGGGTTAGGACTGAGCTTAAGTTACCATTCAATGTATTTTAGTAAACTATTTAAGAACTTTTTAAAAGCTATTTATTAATGCTTTTGAGAGGGTGATTTAGATGCATATCATATTATACTGAGTTAAGTATTGTATGTAATTAGTTTTGCTACAATAAGTGTATGGGACATTGGAAAAAATGTTGAATTTCCCCATGGGGATGAATAAAGTATCTATCTATCTATCTATCTATCAGCCTGTTGAGTCTGCTCTGTCCATTCTCCTGCTTTCTTCTCCCTAACCCCTCTGATGGCCTGACTAATCAAGAACCCATCAACCTCTACTTTAGAAGCACAAGGGGTGCTGGAATAGGTTTGTTCTACTGAGGCAGGGAAAGGTTGGTAGGGTGATGAGGAACGTTTAATCAAATGGAAGAAGCAAGCATACTTGGGAAGCGAGGGCTAGAGAGGTCTCTAAGGAGTTACAACATTGCCAGGAAGGAGCTTAATGGACTTGGAAGAGTTAGAAGGGGACGTGAGAAGGCCACGGCAAGTAGGATTTAAAAAGAAACGAGTTCTTCACACATGTGAAAAACAGAAGGATGACCAGAGTGAGGATAGGATCGATCAGGGTGAAAGAGAATCTCTGCAGTGGCTTGGTTGGGGTTATTGAGACACTCCTCTTTACTACAGGGAAATGATCCAGCTTATGTTTGTGATTGGTATTAATTTACTTTTACTGCATATGGGTGCGTGAAATAGTACAAAGGGAATGCAATAACAGAATGCAGAATAATGTTACAGTTACAGAGAAATTGCAGTGCAGGCAAAAACAAGGTACAAGGCCAAAACAAGTTAGATTGTGAGTCCACTTTAACTTGCAAGTGATTGATTCTTAAATGGAGGGTGGAGCCAGGGTCTTGGGGCTTGGACAAAGTCTAATCGACTTGGTTTGACGATTGGACCCTGGCGTTTATGTTATGTGTTTCCGGTTATTCCTTTTTTTTAATTGCTATTTTGTGAGGGTTTTAATTGGGGCAAACTGACTCTGTGGCCTGCAGTCAACGACTGACACAGATTGAACTGAACCAGACTGTTCGATGACGCTGTGGTTTGATGTTTTGTATTGTGTTTCTCGCTCTTTTTTTTGCTGTTTGTGTGGTTTGTTCTTTTTTTGTGTGTAGGTGTTTGGTGTTTCTTTGTTTTGTGGCTGTCAATGGCAAAATGAGTCTCAGGTTATCTCACTTTGATGATAAATGGACCTTTTATGCCTAAATCTTAAAATGTAAGTACATTCGGACTGCTGGGGATACTGGATTGGGACGGGAGGATTTGAAAGATTTAGTGGAGGCAGCATTAGTGGTGCCTGTCTAGAGCTTTAAGTTACCTAGTGTAGATAGTTCATGTCTCTGATGTTGATAGGAAGGTAGGGGTGACTGCTGTCGGTAGATCATAAGCTTTGAAGCAAGGCTGACATTCTGATTACTGAACTCTCTTTCCCCAAATGGATGGCACACTGAGGCCAACGCTAAATTTCATTTCTGACGGCTGCCTTTGTTGAGGGACAACCCCCCTGGGATATGACCCAAGAGTGCTGATGCTCCCGGCAGTGGGTATTGTTGTGCAATAGCAGTAGGTTGGCCTTTAGGTCCTCCTGTTGGTCAATTCAGCCCAATTATTGGACAGGAAACTACTGCAGATGCTGCAACCTGCAATAAAAATAGAAGATTAGCCAGTATCTGTGGAGAACAGGAAGTTATCAGTTCATGCAGTTGGCCTTCATTCGAAGTGGAGAAATAAAGTAAATATGCTTGGATTCATGGTGAGGGAGAATGAGTGAAAGGAAAGTCCACAGTAGGGTGCAGGCTATTGTCTAAGTAACAGAACTGGACGTGAATGCTTGTTAACTAGCAGTGATTCTTCGGGAAGAATAGAGATGAACTGGGACAGTTAGATACAAGATAAAAACATTGCCAGGTTCAGAGTCGGATTTATTTACCATAGGGCCAAGGAAACGTGTGAAATGCCTCGTTTGTGTTAGCAGCCAACACATCTAAGGATGCGCCATCAATAACTCTCTCTTTATACCGGGGTCTGTGGGAGGAGCCACGGTCAGTGGGAGGGGCCACAGGAGCAGTCAGCAGGGAGCGTGTCCTGACAGGTATATGTAGTTCATCACAACATCTAAGGATGCGCTGTAGGACGCTCGCAAGAGCCACCACACATTCCAGTGTCAGCATAATATTCCCACAATGCTCTGCAGAACGGCACAGACCACAACAAGCAACAATAGCAAATCAAGCAACACACACAAAATGCTGGTGGAACGCAGCAGGCCAGGCAGCATCTATAGGAAGAAGCACCATCGACGTTTCAGGCTGAGACCCTTCGTCACCCTTGATGGAGATGAAAGATGGCAGGTGGAGTTTAATGCTGGTAAGTGTGAGGTGCTACATTTTGGTAGGAATAATCCAAATAGGACATACATGGTAAATGGTAGGGCATTGAGGAATGCAGTAGAACAGAGTGATCTAGGAATAATGGTGCATAGTTCCCTGAAGGTGGAATCTCATGCGGATAGGTTGGTGAAGAAAGCTTTTGGTATGCTGGCCTTTATAAATCAGAGCATTGAGTATAGGAGTTGGGATGTAATGTTGAAATTGTAAAAGGCATTGGTAAGGCCAAATTTGGAGTATTGTTTACATTTCTGGTCACCAAAATACAAGAAAGATGTCAACAAAATAGAGAGCGTACAGAGGAGATTTACTAGAATGTTACCTGGGTTTCAGCACCTAAGTTACAGAGAAAGGTTGAACAAGTTCGGTCTTTATTCTTTGGAGCGTAGAAAGTTGAGGAGGGACTTGATAGAGGTATTTAAAATTATGAGGGGGATAGATAGAGTTGACGTGGATAGGCTTTTTCCATTGAGAGTAGGGGAGATTCAAACAAAATGACACGAGTTGAGAGGGGCATAAAGTTTAGGGGTAACACGAGGGTGAACTTCTTTACTCAGAGTGGTAGCTGTGTGGAACGAGCTTCCAGTAGAAGTGGTAGAGGCAGGTTCGATATTGGCATTTAAGGTGAAATTGGATAGGTTTATGGACAGGAAAGGAATGGAGGGTTATGGGCTGAGTGCCGGTCGGTGGGACTAGGTGAGAGTAAGCGTTCGGCACAGACTAGAAGGGCCGAGATGGCCTGTTCCCGTGCTGGAATTGTTATATGGTTATATATTTGCAGCAAGAAGGCAGCAGAGTGAGAGGCCGATTTTCGGGAGTTTGGATTTTTAAAAAAGCACGACCGCGCAGGCGCGTGATGTCAGTAGAGTGCGAAAGGTTTAAATACCGTTATACCCCGCGGGCGGCAGAGTGAGAGGGCTTTTACTCAACAGGCTTCAGCGGTAACGGGAAGAGGCTTCCTGCGACTGGATAGGAAGAGAGTGAGAGAGGCGAGTGAGCTGGGCTTGTTGGGGCCAGTAAGAGGTAAGTGCCTTTAACCAAATAATTAAAGGTTAAACAGTAAAGTGATTGGTGGGAGGAATAATTAAGACGAAAGGGTAGTGACAAATAAAGGAGGCTGTGAAAGAGCTCGAGGAGGAGAGAATTCGCGGGGTTTTTCAGTTTTAAACGGCCAACCAATAAGGAGGGAAGGAGCGGAAGACAGCCGGTCAGGTAGGCACTATAAGAGAAGTTTCGTCTAGTTTTTAACGAGTAAGTTTGGAGTAGAGAGAATGCCAGGCAGGATGTTGAAATGCTCCTCTTGCAGGATGTGGGAAGTCGGGGAGACCTGATAATGACACCTGGAAGAAGTGCATCCAGTTGCAGCTCCTAACAAACCGCGTTAAGGAACTGGAGCAGGAGCTGGGTGACCTCCGGATCATTCGGGAGAATGAGGAGTTTATAGATAGTAGCTATAGGGAGGTAGTTACGCCAAAGGAGCAGGGCACAGGTAATTGGGTTACCACCAGTCAAGGGAAGGGGCAGGCAGAGCAGGGCTCCCCTGTGGCCATTCCCCTCAACAACAAGTATACCGATTTGGATACTGTTGGGGATGACTTGCCTGGGACGAGCTGTGGCAGCCGGATCTCTGGCACTGAGTCTGGTTCTGCAGTGCGGAAGGGAGGGTGGAAGAATAGAGCAGTAGTGATAGGGGACTCGATAGAGGTACAGACAGGAGGTTCTGTGGTCGTGACAGAGACTCCCGGATGGTTTGTTGCCTCCCGGGTGCCAGGGTCAGGGATGTCTCTGATCGTGTGCACAGCATTCTGAAATGGGAGGGTGAGCAGCCGGATGTCATGGTACACATCGGTACCAATGACGTAGGAAGAAAGAGTGAGGAGGTCCTGAAGAGTGAGTATAGAGAGCTTGGTAGGAAGTTAAAAAGCAGGACCTCAAGGGTGGTAATCTCAGGATTGTTACCTGTGCCACATGCCAGTGAGGGTAAGAACTGGACGCTCTGGAGGATGAACACGTGGCTGAGGAACTGGTGTAGGGGGCAGGGTTTCAGATTTCAGGATCATTGAGACCTCTTCTGGGGCAGGTGGGACCTGTACTACAGGGGGACCAATATCCTTGCAGGGAGGTTTGTTAGTGCTATTGGGGAGGGTTTAAACTAGATTTGCAGGGGGATGGGAACCAGAGTGCCAGAGCAGATACTGGAGCGGGGGGTGGAAATAAATGTTAAAAGTTCATGCAAAGTTAGAAATAGAAGGGTTGTGTGTGGTGGTAATAATCTTCTGAGGTGTGTCTATTTCAATGCGAGGAGTATTGTGGGTAAGGCAGACGAGCTGAGGGTGTGGATTGACACATGGAATCATGACATTATAGCCATTAGTGAAATTAGGCTACAGGAGGGGCAGGACTGGCAGCTTAATGTTCCAGGGTTCCGATGTTTCAGACGTGAAAGAGGCAGAGGAATTAAGGTTGGGGGGGGGGGGGGGGGATGGCATTGCTAGTCAGGGAAAATGTTACAGCAGTGCTCAGGCAGGACAGATTAGAGGGCTTGTCTACTGAGGCCATATGGGTGGAGCTGAGAAACAGGAAAGGTATGACCACATTAATGAGGTTGTATTGTAGACCACCCAATAGTCAGCGAGAATTGGAGGAGCAAATCTACAGAGAGATAGCAGGCAACTGCAGGAAACAAAAAGTTGTGATAGTAGGGGATTTTAATTTTCCACATATTGATTGGGACTCCCATACTGTTAAAGGTCTAGATGGGTTAGAGTTTGTAAAATGTGTTCAGGAAAGTTTTCTAAATCAATATAGAGGTACCAACTAGAGAGGATGCAATATTAGATCTATTAGGAAACGAGTTAGGACAGGTGACAAGTGTGTGTAGGGGAACACTTTGGGTCCAGTGATAACGCCATTAGTTTCAATTTGATCATGGATAAAGATAGATCTGGTCCTTGGGTTGAGGTTCTAAACTGGAAAAAGGCCAAATTTGAAGAAATGAGAAAGGATCTAAAAAGCGTGGATTGGGACAGGTTGTCCTTTGGCAAGGATGTGATTGGTAAGTGGGAGGCCTTCAAAGGAGAAATTTTGAGAGTGCAGAGTTTGTATGTTGCTGTCAGGATTAAAGGCAAAGTGAATAAGAATAAGGAACCTTGGTTCTCGAGGGATATTGGAAATCTGAAGAGAGATGTATGACAGGTATAGGCAATAAGGAGCAAATAAGGTGCTTGAGGAGTATTAGAAGTGCAAGAAAATACTTAAAGAAATCAGGAGGGCTAAAAGAAGACATGAGGTTGCTTTGGCAGTCAAGCTGAAGGATAATCCTGAGAGCTTCTTCAGGTATATTAAGAGCAAAAGGATAGTAAGGGATAAAGTTGGTCCTTTTGAAGATCAGAGTGGTCGGCTATGTATGGATCCAAAAGAAATGGGGGAGATCTTAAATGGGTTTTTGCATCTGTATTTACTAAGGAAACTGGCATGGAGTCAATGGAAATAAGGCAAACAAGTAGTGAGGTCATGGAACCTATAGAGATTGAAGAGGAGGAGGTGCTTGCTGTCTTGAGGCAAAAGAGAGTAGATAAATCCTCAGCACCTGACAGTATTCCCTCAGACCTTGAAGGAAACTAGTGTTGAAATTGCAGGGGCCCTGGCAGATATATTTAAAATGTCGGCATCCATGGGTGAGGTGCCGGAGGATCGCTCATGTTGTTCCGTTGTTTAAAAAAGGCTCTAAAAGTAATCTGGGAAATTATAGGCTGGTAAATTTGACATCAGTAATAAGTAAATTATTGGAAGGAGTACTAAGAGATAGGATCTACAAGTATTTGGATAGACAGGGACTTATTAGGGAGAGTCAACATAGCTTTGTGCATGGTAGGTCATGTTTAACCAATCTAATAAAGAGTTTTTTTGAGGAGATTACCAGGAAAGTGGATGAAGGGAAGGTAGTGGATGTTGGTATTGGAGCAGGAGCTGGATGAACTACAGGTCATTCGGGAGGCAGAGATAGATAAGAGTTATCAGGAGGTAGTCACACCAAAAAGTCAGGAGGCAGGCAAATGGGTGACAATCAAGAGAGGCAGAGAGAGCAGAGCACCCCTGTGGCCGTTCCCATCAACAATAAGTATACCGTTTTGGATACTGTTGGTGAGGATGACCTACCAGGAACAAGTTGCAGTGGTCCTGTCTCTGGCACTGAGGTTGGACCCTCAACTAGGAAGGGGAGAAGGGAAGAGAAGAGAGCGGTAGTGATAGGGGATTCTATAGTCAGGGGGGCGGATAGGAGATTTTGTGGGGAAGATCAGGAGTCTCAGATGGTATGTTGCTTCCCTGGTGCCGGGGTCCGAGACATCTCAGATCGGGTGCAGATTATTCTTGAGAGGGAGGGCAAGAATCCAGATGTTGTGGTCCATGTAGGGACCAATGACGTGGGTAGGATGAGTGAGGGGGTCCTGCGTAGTGAGTTCAGGGAGTTAGGTGCGAAGCTGAAGAGCAGGACCTCCAGGGTAACAATCTCAGGATTGCTACCTGTGCCATGTGCGAGTGAGGCAAGGAACAGAAGGATTATAAAGATTAATACGTGGCTGAGAGGATGGTGCAGGAGGGAGGGCTTCAGGTTTTTAGATAATTGGGCTTTGATCCAGGGAAGGTGGGATCTGTTCCGAAGGGACGGTTTACACCTGAACTGGAGCAGTACTAACATTCTTGCAGGGAAGTTTGCTAGTGCTTCTTGGGGGGGGGGTTAAACCAAATTTGCAGGGGGTGGGGATCCAGAATGAGAGAGAGGATAGCGAGATGAAGAATAAAGGACAGGTGGGGACTACACGGTTCCGGAAAATTAAGTGTGTAGTAGAGAAAGGAGAGGCAGAACAAGTGATAGGGAGGACACCTGTACAGAGGGATGGAGTTAAATGTGCAGAAAGAATAGGTAAATTTAGGAAGGACAACAAAATTCTAGGGGCGTATAGCCCGATGGGAGTTCGGGGAGCTGGGTTAAGCACAATAGGCAGAGATTCAAACAGAGAAAATGGGTTAAAAATTCTATATCTGAATGCACGAAGTGTCAGAAATAAGGTGGATGAGCTTGAAGCTCAGGTGCGAATGGGTAACTATGATGTTGTTGGGGTAACGGAGACATGGCTGCAGGGAGATCAGACCTGGGAAATGAATGTACAAAGGTATACGTACTATCGTAGGGATAGAAATGTGGGCAGAGGGGATGGGGTGGCCCTGTTGGTGAGGAATGAGATTCAGTCCTTTGCAAGGGGGGACATAGGATCAGGAGAAGTGGAGTCTGTGTGGATAGAATTGAGGAACAGTAAGGGCATAAGGACCCTAATGGGTGTTGTCTACAGGCCACCAAACAGTAGCATGGATATTGGGTGCAAGTTGAATAGGGA
Organism: Hemitrygon akajei; assembly: GCF_048418815.1. NCBI lineage: Eukaryota > Metazoa > Chordata > Chondrichthyes > Myliobatiformes > Dasyatidae > Hemitrygon > Hemitrygon akajei. The sequence goes on along the minus strand of NC_133155.1, from coordinate 14,602,827 downwards.
GTTAACATTGGCATGTGGCAAAGGTAATGTCGCAGTAGTTATGGGGGATTTCAACATGCAGGTGAACTGGGAGAATCAGGTTGGTGCTGGATCCCAGGATGGGGAGTTTGTAGAGTGCCTACGGGATACATTCTTGGAACAGCTTGTACGAGAGCCGACCAGGGACAAGGCTATTCTGGATTTAGTGTTATGTAATGAACAGGATTTGATAAGCGATCTTGAAGTAAAGGAGCCATTAGGGGGTAGTGATCATAATATGATAAGTTTTTATCTGCAATTTGAGAAGGATAAGGGCAGCTCGGAGGTGTCAGTGTTGTAGTTGAACAAAGGAGACTATGGAGCCATGAGGGAGGAGCTGGCCAAAGTTAACTGGACGGATATCCTAACAGAAAAGACAGTGGAACAGCAATGGCAGGTATTCTTGGGAATAATGCACAAGGTGCAAAATCAGTTCATCCCCAGAGAAGGAAGGATTCAAAGGGGGGAAAGGGGCCACAGTGGATGACAAAGGAAGTCAGAGATTACATAGCATTAAAAAAAAGTATGACAGAGCTAAGGTGAGTGGGAGGACAGATGACTGGGAAATTTTTAAGGAACAACAGAATTTAACTAAAAAGGCAATACGTGGAGAAAAATTGAGGTATGAATGCAAGCTAGCCAGGAATATAAAGGAAGATAGCAAAAGCTTTTTTAGGTATGTGAAGAGAAAGAAGATAGTTAAGAACAATGTTGGGCCCTTGAAGAATGAATTGGGTGAAATTGTTATGGGAAACAGAGAAATGGCAGAAGAATTTAATAAGTACTTTAGATCTGTCTTCACTAAGGAAGACACAAGCAATCTCCCAGATGTATGGATGGGCCAAGGACATAGGGTAACAGAGAAAATGAAACAGATTGACATTAGGAAGGAAACAGTGATGAGTAGACTGATGGGACTGAAGGCTGACAAATCCCCAGGTCCAGATGGTCTGCATCCTAGGGTACTAAAGGAGGTGGCCCTGGAAATCGCAGATGCATTTTTAATCATTGTCCAATGTTCCTTAGATTCAGGATCAGTTCCTGAGGATTGGAGAATGGCTAATGTTATCCCACTTTTTAAGAAAGGAGGGAGAGAGAAAACAGAGAACTATCGACCTGTCAGCCTAACATCAGTAGTGGGGAAGATGCTAGAGTCCATTATGAAAGATGAAATAGTGGCATATCTAGATAGCAGTGATAGGATTGGGCCGAGCCAGCATGGATTTACCAAGGGTAAATCATGCTTGACTAATCTATTGGAGTTTTTTGAGGATGTAACCAGGAAGTTAGACAATGGAGATCCAGTGGATGTAGTGTACCTCAATTTTCAGAAGGCATTTGATAAGGTCCCACATAGGAGATTGGTGGGTAAAATCAAAGCTCATGGCATTGGGGGGGGTGGGGGGGAGACATGGACATGGATAGAAAACTGGTTGGCAGATAGAAAGCAAAGGGTAGCGGTGAATGGGTGTTTCTCGGAATGGCAGGTGGTGACTAGTGGGGTGCCACAGGGCTTGGAATTGGGACCACAGCTGTTTACGATTTAGATGAAGGCATTTGAGAATAACATCAGCAAGTTTGCTGATGATACTAAGCTGGGTGGCAGTGTGACATGTGATGAATTAGGAGAATTCAGGGTGACTTGGATAGGCTGGGTGAGTGGGCAGATACTTGGCAGATGACGTTTAATGTGAATAAGTGTGAGGTTATCCACTTTGGGAGTAAGAACAGGAAGGCAGATTATTATCTGAATGGTGTAAAGTTAGGTAAGGGAGAAATACAAAGAGATCTAGGAGTCCTTGTTCTTCAGTCACTGAAGGTGAATGAGCAAGTGCAGCAGGCAGTGAAGAAGGCTAATGGAATGTTGGCCTTTATTACACAGGGAATTGAGTACAAGAGCAAGGAAATCCTCTTGCATTTGTACAGGGCCCTGGTGAGACCACACCTGGAGTATTGTGTACAGTTTTGGTCTCCACGGTTAAGGAAGGCTGTAGAGGAAGTGCAGCGTAGATTCACAAGGTTAATTCCTGGGATGTCAGGACTGTCTTACGCAGAGAGGTTAGAGAGACTGGGCTTGTACACGTTGGAATTAAGGAGATTGAGAGGGGATTTGATTGCAACATATAAGATTATTAAGGGATTGGACAAGATAGAGGCAGGAAATATGTTCCAGATGCTGGGAGAGTCCAGTACCAGAGGGCATGGTTTGAGAATAAGGGGTAGGTCATTTAGGACAGAGTTAAGGAAAAACTTCTCCCAGAGAGTTGTGGGGGTCTGGAATGCACTGCCTCGAAAGGCAGTGGAAGCCAATTCTCTGGATGCTTTCAAGAAGGAGCTAGATAGGTATCTTATGGATCGGGGAATCAAGGGATATGGGGACAAGGCAGGAACCGGGTATTGATAGGAGATGATCAGCCATGATCTCAAAATGGCGGTGCAGGCTCAAAGGGCCGAATGGTCTACTTCTGTACCTATTGTCTATTATCTACATGGACTTCAGTAAGGCCTTTGACAAGATCCCGCATGGGAGATTAGTTAGGAAGATTCAGTCGCATGGTGAGGTAGTAAATTGGATTAGATATTGGCTCAATGGGAGAAACCAGAGAGTGGTAGTGGAGGATTGCTTCTCTGAGTGGAGGCCTGTGACAAGTGGTGTGCTGGGTCCATTGTTAATTAAAGTCAATATCAATGATCTGAATGATAATGTGGTAAATTGGATCAGCAAATTTGCTGATGATACAAAGATTGGAGGTGTAGAGGACAGTGAGAAAGATTTTCAAAGCTTGCAGAGGGATTTGGACCAGCTGGAAAAATGGGCTAAAAAATGGTAGATGGAGTTTAATGCAGACAAGTGTGAGGTACTGCACTTTGGAAGGACAAACCAAGGTAGAACATACAAGGTAAATGGTAGGACACTGAGGAGTGCAGTGGAACAGAGGGATCTGGGAATACAGATACAAAACTCCCTAAAAGTGGCGTCACAGGTAGATAGGGTCCTAAAGAGAGCTTTTGGCACATTGGCCTTTATAAATCAAAGTACTGAGTATAAGAGTTGGAATGTTATGGTGAGGTTGTATAAGACATTGGTGAGGCCGAATTTGGAGTATTGTGTGCAGTTTTGGTCACCTAATTACAGGAAGGATATTAATAAGGTTGAAAGAGTGCAGAGAAGGTTTACAAGGATGTTGCTGGGACTTGAGAAACTGAGTTACAGAGAAAGGTTGAATAGGTTAGGACTTTGTTCCCTGGAGTGTAGAAGAATGAGGGGAGATTTGATAGAGGTATATAAAATTATGATGGCTATAGATGGAGAGAATGCAAGCAGGCTTTTTCCACTGAGGCTAGGGGAGAGAAAAACCAGAGGACATGGGTTAAAGGTGAAAAGGGAAAGGTTTAAAGGGAACATTGGGGGGGGGGGGGGCTTCTTCACACAGAGAGTGGTGGCAGTGTGGAATGAACTGCCAGATGAAGTGGTAAATGCAGGCTCACTTTTAACATTTAAGAAAAACTTGGACAGGTACATGGATGAGAGGGTATGGAGGGATATGGTGCAGGTCAGTGGGGCTAGGCAGAAAAATGGTTCGGCGCAGCCTAGAGGGCCGAAGGGCCTGTTTCTAAATAACCATGTGTTACCACAGTGGTGTGCAGAACAGCATTTCTGGATGAGCTACAGCATCAGAAGGCCACACCAGATTCTAAGGTGTTCATTATATAGTGACCCTGAGTGTACTTTGCCCTTAAAAATTAGCCAGAGTAGTCAGTATAAATGGATTGAATTGGCATTCTTGCTGATACAACTGCACCAGTGAGTAAGTGTAGCTAGCTGGTGTCTCATTCCAAACTGCAGCCTGCAATCCTGTCAAAGAGAGGAAAGCCTCTTCAATGTGGGGTACAATGACACAACAGAAGTCTGGAGCAACACGCAAAAAACCACAGGCTCTCAATGGGTTAGGCAGCATCTGTAGAGGGAAACTCTTCATTACAGGCCAAGCCTCATAAACCTAACCTTCTAGTGTGTACTAATTAGAGATGCTGCAACATCTCTGAAATCTGCCGTTTGCCTGCCTAGGGTGGTCCAGTGCACTTTAAGTGTGAATAGTTTTCAGATTTCTTTGATGCCTAAATCCTTTGAAGATTATCATTTCAATTAAGCACGGTTCAATCTGGACCGTCACAATTGTTTGTGTACACTTATAAGCACCTGAATTCCTGCCTTTAACGGAGTACTAATATTCACTCATAACTCAAAAGGGTCCTTCTGTATCCAACATCATTTTGAGCTGCCTCAATGAAAAATCATTGGGATATTTCAGATGCAAGTATTAGCCTTTGAAAAACCAACTTGCTGGAATATTGATGGACACTTACTGTTGTTAATTCAATTAGGAGGTGCCTGTTCTCATAACTGTCCTCAGATGTTAAGCAGTGTTCTTATTTCCACAATCCCATTGTCAGATTCTACCTCAGGTATAATGCCCAACAGGACTAGCCTTGCCTGTTCGCAACTGCGTCATCTTCAGGGATTTGCACACTTGTGCAATTTGTCTCTAAGTGCAGAGACTCCCCGAGGTTCCACGGACAGAGAGACAGAAAACAAGTTTTAAAGAGACAGCCTCACTAACTTACCTCAGCCTAAAGAAGAAACAACCCTCAGTCTCCAGCTGTTTGTGAGGTTCCAGTTTAGTGACTATTGGTAATTTTCATTCTGTTTATTCCAACTGATCAAATGCGGCAAGTCTTAGTGTGAGCAAATTATGCGCAGTTAAAGTGGTAAAATCTAAAAAAAAATAATTGAACTATTAAATACAACTTAAATAATTTAAGCAGACATATACAAAATGCCGGAGGAACTCAGCAAGTCAGGCAGCATCTATGGAAATTATAAACAGTCGTCGTTTCAGCTGAGATGCTGAAGTAAAATGGTGGGGTGGGGGGCAGGAGGATTAGCTAGAAGGTGATAGGTGAAGAGAGTGGACCACAGGAGAAAGGGAAAGAGGAGGGGAGCCAACAGGAGGTGATAGGCAGGCAAGAGACCCGAGTGGGGCATAGAAGAAGAGGGAAGTTTTTTTTTAACTGGGAGGAGAAATCGATATTCATGCCTTCAGGTTGGAGGCTACCCAGACGGATAAGGTATTGCTCCTCCACTCTGAGGGTGGCCTCATCTTGGCACCAGGGGGGGCCACGGACAGACATGTCGGAACGGGAATCGAAATTAAAATGTTTGGCCACCAGTTTAGAGTTTTACATATTAACTTCTTACCTGGGACTTCATCAAATGGCTTTTTAAAATCCAAATACTCTACATCCATTGGTTCTGTTGCACCCATCCTGCCAGTTACATCCTCAAAAAAACCTTTAGTTTTGTTAGCCACTATTTCCCATTCAGAAATACGGGAGGAAAAGGATTAGAAATATTTTTTGATGTTAATGCTAATGTTATCAAAAATATTTATAAATCTATATATAAAGAACCTCTTAAACTTCAAAGGCTACACCATGTTTTATAGCTAGGCACAGTGATCTGCAACCTTGAACAAAAATTAAGCAAACAACTCAAATGTGAAAATTTATAAGCGAGTTGGCAAATTTTATTTTGTAGTTTAATTCCTGAAGTATTTCAGATAGCCTGGTAACCATTAGTAGCAAGAACTGAGTTTGATCCCTCTTGTACATAACAAACTGTTATGAGAAGTGATATCAGGTTTAGAACATACAATACAGCAAAAAGAGGCCGTTAACATCAATCTGCTCGTAATATTCTGCATGATGGAGGGGCAATAACTTGTTAAGTGAACAAGAATTGTTTTCTGAACAAGTTCACTTTAAATGTAATACATTGATTGCATAATCTCAAACAAATGGCACCCAGTTCAGGGGCAATTACATTAACCTTTTTTGCCTGCTACAGTCTTTATATACATCACTGCAGCAGCGTCACAACCCAACTGTAGCCATGCATCATCGCAGCATATTCACCGTCTGGTAAGTTCCCACAACTATAAATTTGCAAACCTGTACTAAGACTGCAAAATAACCCCACAGAATTCATACAACACACCATTATCACAGAGTTCAGTGGTCCACTCAGAAATTAATATACACCATGTAAGGCCCCAATTACTTCCCCAGCCATTAATACAGATATTCTTGAAACATAGCTAAAATTAAGAATAATGCATCTAGAGCCAATCACAGAATATTAAACTGAAGCACTAAAGGAAAACTGGCAATTTTTTCTTACTATCTGTATACCGGTAAAACATATTGAACTGAAAAAGAAAAGTGACATATACTGTGCAACCAGCGCTGAAATGTTAATAACCAGAAAAAAAAGTTTTATTTGTCTACTGAAAACCAGATTTCTTAATACTCTAGAGAGGAACAGTGGGCAATAGGATAGTTTTTAGACAGAACTTTAAACCCCAAAACACCTGCCATCAGGCATCAAAACTCTTGAATGTTCAAAATGAAGATGAATTATTAGATTTTCTTTACCCTAATCAGCAGGAACTAGACCCTGAGAAAAGATGAATGAAGTTTTATTATTTTTAAATCATGTTGAGTCAGAGGATAAACCACTTCAGGATCCCAGCTTCAGCCCACGACTATGCTAGAAATAAAACACTGTCCAATCAAATTGTCAAGGTGTAATCTGAGAAGTGACTATGATTAAAAATGGAAAGAAACAATGCAATTTGCATGTTGACAGGAAAGCCGTATTTGGTTTTGAAACCATGGAATGTCTAAGAGTTACCTTAAAGTAACCCACCCGTACCCACAAGTAATTAGACTTGTTATTTTAAGGATTTCAAGTTTAGATCACAAAACTGGAGAGATATCAGCACAAAAATAAATTCAGGATCTCGGCCTTTCACATAAATTTTAATCTGGTTCATGGAGGGAAGTTCTTACCCATGAATAGGTTACAGTGTGCACATTGGACTATATATAGCTTCAAAGGATAAAAAACAATCCTACTAGTGCAGTGAATAGAATTTCACTTGAAGTCAAAAGCAACAGATCTTCCACAAAGCAGTCCCAAAGCCTAATTAATCAAAGAAGAGGCACAAAGTAGAAACTAAAAAGAAAATTGTAATTGCATATTATAACTCATCTATGCCTATTTAGCAGGGCTTAAGATTAGTCTGGCATGTATACATTACAAATTTTTTTTTAGAAACAATTTCTTTAAGACAGAGATTTTAAAAAAAGTCCTTTCTCCCTTTGCCAATTAAGAACTCAGCAATGTTTGTCTCTAGTAAACTGTATTTGGTACACTATACTCACTCATAAAAATCTTTTCCCAATCATTTCCCTCTCCACACTGTTCTACTCTCATAGATTCACAAATAGTTGCACTGCTAGATTGTTCTGGACAGCAGCCATCATGCTTTATTGCAGCTGCCTTAGGCCATTATTATACTGGAAAGGGTAATTCCAGTCATGAGGTATAACGTGTATCAGAATAAGTACCTCTCATGTGGAGTGATAGGACAAAAACTAAGTAGACTGTGCAGAAAGTTAGCTTGTTGCTTCTACAGATTAATCAGGCTCATGATTAGCAACATCATTAAGACCATGCTTGTGGGTTCAAGTCCCCAGGATCCATACATTTAACCACTTATTTCAGTTACTGTGGTCACCAGTTTCTCTCCATTCCAGACAGTCTTGAATTGTTCCGGAACAGGGCATTCCACCTATGAGACAAAATCAAAAACGAGTTGCTATAAAAATGCTCTATTCTATCGCATACAGTTTCCTTAAAAAAATGCGCTCCATGTCTGAGTGTTTTTACACCATCCAGTTCCAGTACCACAGCATTTCATTTGGCTCAGAAAATGCATGATTAAGAAGAGGTGTCGAAAAGCTAGTCATCTCATACTGTCAGCTAGATTTCATCTTAGAATTTGAGTCAAAAAACCTGAACCACACCCTGAGTCCTGGTCTATAGTAGAGTCATAGAATTATACAGCAGAGAATTGCACATCAGCCCAACTTGTCGTCCATGCTGACCACGATGCCCCATCCAAGTTAGTCCTATTTGGCACATAACCTTCTACATCTTTCCAATCCATGTACCTGTCCCGCCTTTTAAGTGTTATTATATCTGCATCAGTCACTTCTTCTGGCAGCTCATTCCACATATATATCAACTTTTGTGTAAAAATTGCCCCTCAAGCTCCTCTTAAATCTTTCCCCTTTCAATTTAAACCTGTCCCCTCTGGTTCTTGATTCCCCAACTCTGAGAAAAAGACAGTGCATTCACTCTATCTATGCTCCTTCACAACTTTATACATTTCTATAAGGTCACCTCCATGTCTCCGAAGCACTAAGGAACAAAGTTCTAGCCTGTTCTCAATCTCTTCTTTATAACCCAGTCCCTCAAGTCCTGGCAGCATCCTTGAAAATTTTTTCTGCAGACTTTCCAGTTTAATACCACCTTCTGTACAGCAGAGCGACCAAAACTGAACATAATACTCCAAGTGTGGCCTCAGTAGCACCATCAAGACCTCCAACTTTTATATTTAGTGCCTTGACTTATGAAGACCTGTGCACCAAAAGTTTTCACCTTGACTACCTACGACTTGACTCAGTGAACCAAGGTCCTCTGGCCTACACCAAGGCCATTGTTGTTCACTGTGAAATTCCTACATGGATTTGAATTTCCAAAACGTAACACCTTGCACTAAGCCAAATTCAACTCTGATTACCATTCCTCAGTCCACTTAATCTGCTTATCAAGGTTTCCCTGTAATTTTTTTATAACATCTTATTATCCACCATATTTCAGTGTCATTTGCAAACTTGCTAAAACATGCATTTTACATTTCTCATCTATATCTTTGATATAATTGACAAATAACAATAACCCCAGCACTGACACCCAAAGCACATCACTATTGATGGAACTTCAGTCCAAGAAAACCTACCACCATCACTCTCTGCTTTCTACCATCAAACCAATTATGTATCCAATTAAATAGCTTTACCTGGATTCCATGTGATACAAGGAATAGGATTTCACCCCAATATCCAATACCAACTAATATTCCCAACTTTTTCCCCCACAGGTGCTGCTTCCCTATGGGGTATATCCAGTTATTTATCTATATTTCAACTGGAATATGTGGAAGGCTCATAATGAATCTTGTGTTTCAATTTGCCTGTTCTCTTAAGATACTTGAACTTGCCTGGTTGACCTCTAAATGTGGAGGGTCTGGAGATACAGCAGAGATTCTTGTCCAGCCAATGCAAGCCAAATCTGAATGTCTAAGTTACAACCAACAACCAAACACACACCAATTATTGAACACTGATTACATTTTGATGTTTAGTCCCCTACCACATTGTAACAAATCTGTTCAAATTTCAAACATCAAATATTTGCGTAAAATTTTGAACTGGCAGTTCAAAAAAAAAAAAAATCTGCACTACATTTCAGGAATGCAAGGAAGGAGAGATAAACTTGAAAGTAATGAACTATTTTTTTCTCACCTAATGTATTCTATGGAATATTAAGTCATTCTCATTAACATGCAATTTTTAAAAGACAAGGGAAATGTACTTACAAAATCATCCTCTCCAGGAATCAAGATGTTCATCTCAGAGGACTTGGCACTGATAACCTCACAAGAGAGAGAATCCTTATTAAGGTAGATATGGCAGCCATCAGTCTTATTGACTGATATAGTTGGCACTTTACCCAGCACCTATGGAAGGAAAATGACAGAGCAACTTTGAATATGGACTTTGCACATACAGCAAGCTTCTGTAAACAATTAAAAGCTTTATTAACATTTTCCAATAAAATGTGTAAGTGACCAAAATAATCTTTAAAAATTCTGCAACATGTGAACAAAGGACGGTGATAAGCTGAGAATTTTAAATTGCACCTTGCATATGCATCTACCCTATATAATTGAAACAAAATTTTTATTTTATTAGTTACTCAAGTCCATCAAACCTGAATATTTTTGCAAACTGGTAAACTCTCAATACAATCAGCTCAAAACTGATCCAATATTTGGATCATTGCTATCTGCACAATTGTTTGGTGTTGTATTTGCTGCCTTCATCAGAGAGAACACCTCTGGATTTGACCTCCAAATAAGAAAGGAATGGGGGGGAGGGGTGGTATTGGACCATATTTAGAATTACTGTGTGTTTTAAATTTCAGAAAGTAATGGTCTTTCATCCTTGGATTTACAAATACAGAGGTGTTTTTAACGACATACAAGAAAAGACATACTTTGCTATTGATTGCAGTTGTTTATCTTTGCACAATTTCAAGTAATTTTTATCTTCCATATCTCAATAAAATGTTCTCCACTTAATAATAAATCAATGTCCCAGTTTTTGATTGTGTATTTTTCAGTACAATCAGAAGATACAGGAAGCTGACTGTAACATTGATCTGCACATGCAGTTAAACACAAACATGCAAGTTGCTATCACTGATCTTTGATTCTTCACTGACTTCCAATGATGATAGAGAAGGCTAGAAATTTGAGAAGCTAAAACTACAGATTATTATTAAAAACGATTAATTCTAGCTGAACGAGGGGACATTGTTTAAGCATACTTAACCTCTGACCCCCCCCCACAAAACCATAGATTTTGTGGCACTTTTTTTTTAAATTCCAAATTTGTACATTACTTATGATACATTAGCTTCTACTCCAATACTTGTATGGAACAATCTGTATTTTGCATGCTAAATGTTGGTTAAATATCAATTTTTCGGACTACTTGTTGACACAATATTTGCCGGACACAAACAATTTCAAGAACTGATGCCAATAGCAATGCTGGAAAAGGGAAGTCATGCCAGAAGGTCCCATTTCTTTTTTCAGGTCAGCAGCAAGGAGTTCACTGCCAGTAGCAGAATCTAAACTAATAGATTAGAGACAAATCTAAAGGCGAGTACCATGCCTGTGAATAGAGATCATAGCAATACTGCACATCGTCTT